>NW_022103906.1:96701098-96723509 GCF_000313985.2 Echinops telfairi | reverse complement strand
AGAAACGATGTACAAATGCGCTTTACACAATTGATGTGTGTATGGATTGGGATAACAGTTGTATGAGCCCCTAATAAAATGTTAAAAAAGGAAAAAAAAACAAAAAACAATTCACTGTGGACAGAGTTCCTCCTGAGCCCACTCTTCATAGATGCGCACAGCCAATGGGTATATTTTGTGGGCTCTTCCGATCCTTCAAATGGGATCGCTTATGCCTAATGTTAGGCCTTGTCCTCGTTCCACGTGCTGTTGCCTCACCAGCGACGTGGGCCTTCTGGGTGGCTTTTTCACACCCCGCCACACGACAGACACAGAGTCTTCTAAGAAAACTGGCGCTGACCCAGCAAGTCTGTTCGAGCCAAAAGGCGAGTGAAGGGGAGTGGAAGTCACCCATTTCTTTCTGCTTCTCACGGCCTACGGTCTTTTTCTCTCTAGATACTCACAGAACATACATCAAGTGGACCATTTCCACATACCTCACGCACATCTGCGTCCTCTCCAGGACACTGCTGCTCTGCCTTGCTTGTCTTAGAGTCCTCTGTGTTCCTACCTGGGGCCTCACCCCTACCTGCCCCCCAGCCCAGAGCTGGACAAAGAATAGATGCTAAATGTTGACTGAACGAAGGTCATTAGTGTGAAGCAGATTCGAGCCCCAGCTGAGGAGAGCTAGTCCCTCCTCATAGATGAAGCAGTGTTTAAATTAGCTGAGAAAATGGGAATAGCCCGGGTGAGTGGTGGGGCCGGGATGAGTTTGCTGCTGCTTCCAGGTGAAGCCTGCCAGGTAGCAGGAAAACTAGGTTCTGGTCGCTGGCAGTCTTGGTGGAAGAGAAACACCAGGGAGCCATCAGTGGTGAGGTGAGCTCCCCCAGGGAGCCAGAGAGGGACCCCTCCACCAATGGAGCAAGTGTAGGAGAAAATATGCCACGGAGAAGTCAGAGGGAGAAAGGTGGCATCAAGGGTCAGAGGTGGCCAGGTTGGGAATTTCAGTGTCCCTTGGATTTGCATATCAGGGGGCCATTGGTGACCTGTGTCAGATGCGCTTCGGTGTCGTGGTGGTGGGAGCAGAACACGAGATGACCCTGGTGTAGAGACAGGGCATCTTCTAGAGCAGCGGTTCTCAACCTGTGGGTTGCGACCCTTTTGGGGGTCGAACGACCCTTTCACAGAGGCCCTGCTACATGCCGGCTTCCCTGGGTCGATCCCAGATGGCTAAAGAAAGGTGCTCAGCCGGGCCCCTCCTCTCCCACATCGGCCCAATTGCTGGTTGGCAGGAAGGCTTAGCTGGGAGCCGGTACCGGTGGTCTGCAATTCTGTTCTGCTCACTTTACCCTGCTTGCCCAGCATGTTCAGACATGATTTAGGAAGGTCTGAGCTCTGTGATACAGAAGGGCCCTCGCACCTGTGGTTACAGATGGTCAGTCTTTCAGTGGATACACTGCACCATTAGCAGCCTGAAATGAGGGCCAGGCAGGGGCTTACGGGGAGATAAACCCTTGGTGGGACACCAGATCCTGCCACCTGTACCATTTACACAGCAAGCCCATCTGAACAGACCAGGGTACTCCTCACATACCTGGTGAGGGCATGAAGAAACAAACAGGAGTATGGAACATCCAACTAGTTGCAATGTACGGAACAACAAAAGAGCTCGCCAATCACAAGTGCATGTTAATTCAGTGAACACCGTATTTTAACCCTTCCAACAGTTTATCAGCCATACAGCCAAGCACGTTTAAAATCTCTTCCTTCCATCCAAAAATTGAAGGAACTCCCGTCTTGATAACTTTAAAACATTTTTTTCCTATCATCCTTGGGTGGAGCAAACAGCTAAGTTTTAGAGAAAGGCTTTTGGCACTAAGCGCTCGGTCCATCTGGCATGAGTTTTCATGCCCACTCCCAGTCAGGGCCACGGTGCTGGCTCTGCAGACAAGAATGACTGTTGCCGCCAGCGGGCTTGCTCTCCAGGGTGTTTCTACCCAGAAAGGTCTAGTGGTCTCCCCTCTGCCCCAGACATCTTGCTCAACTGAATTTTACTTTGGTTGAAGTTTCTCACTAATAGAATTGACTGTCTTTGCCCATCCTTGTATCTGAAGTGACTTATTTACATCTCTGTCTGAGAAGGTATGGACTACCGGTCAATTTCCAGGCTGTGCTCCTACAGCCTCATAAGAAGTCGTCCACCAAACGCTTACGAGAAGTGCTGAACTCCACCTTCAAACACTTGGATCAAGTGGCGGCTGCGAGCATCCTGGATGTAGGTTTGCAAGTGTGCGAAGGTATTTCTGTGATCAACACCCACTCACCGTGTGGGGGATTAGTGTTCACTAATAATTGATGTTGTGACGAACATTTGCTTCGCCAAGTCAACGCAGAACCGCGGAAGGCAGGAGGTGGGTGGTACTGAGCAGTGGGAGGACAAGACAGAAACTAGGGTCAACGGTCAAATGACTACGCGTCCAGGGCAGTGTAATTCACCCGGCTAACGCAGTGCCCTATGTCCATTCCTAGGCATCTGTGGAGATCCCCGGCTTACAGTTTAACCACCAAGACTACTTTCCGTATGTGTACTTCCACATTGACCTCAGCCTCCTCGACTGACCGTCGGCCGCTGCCACCTCTAGGGGGAATACTAAGATGCTGTGTCTTAAGAGAATCATCATCAGACTGTCCTGTGTAATTTAGATTTCCAGAGAAATGGCTCACACAGTTAGGTACAGATGTATTTATTATTACGTTTTGTAAATTACAATAAAGAAATGTTCTCAGTCCTTTGAATTGTCTCCTCACATAATTCTAGCACAATTCAGTGTTTTCTGTTGGAACTTTGAAACGTCTTTGGTTTTATATCAACGTGGACTACCTGTACATTGGGTCACCTGCTGCCATCTCTCACATGTTAAGGAAAATTCAGTGAGGGCTTAGCAAGAACCAGAAAAGCCATGAGACATTATTCCCAGGTCACAGTCACTAGTGTTCCCCCCAAAATACAAACTATCGGGAATGAAATGCAATTCTCAGGTGTCTTCCAGAAACGGCTGACATTTCGAACACGTGTCCCAGTGATGGCACTTCTGTCCCAAGGGTCTTTTACTCCCTTTATGAAAGTTTACAAGGAAGAATGACATCAGGGACACATCATACTACGCCTACGGCTTTACTGGTTAAACTTTAGACACCAGATGTATGATATGGACACTCAATTTCATAAATTTATCAGCATCGTCCAAAATATTGTTTTATTCTTTAATGGAAAAAGCCATTAATATTCAAACGAGGGAATCACATTAAAAAACACATAGGAAACAGCCTCAAAGAACATTCAAGCAGCAGGTAGGGATGGAAACGCTTCAAGAAGCCAGCAGTTTTCTTCCAAATATTACTTGGCAGGATACAATCCAATTCACCGGCTACAACTCATAGAATTTTTCAGTGTTTTCTTGAGATGCAAAAGTTCACTGCTGCAGAGGTCTCAGATGGCCGAGCAACCGCTGCGCCCCTGGGCCATCCATCTGACCCCATAAGAAGGTGTCCTCCCTGCCGGACAGTCCTGCTCCCCAGAAAAGGGAGCCCGGCCTCCCGCTGTGCTCACAGCTCGTCCCTGCCCAGGTCGTCCAGCTCCACGTCGCTCAGGTCGACGTCGTCTTCCACAGGAAGCTGCGGGCGAGCAGAGGGCCAGTGTGAGTGAGGGCAGTGGACGGCGGCCCAGGGGCTCTACCAGCACCACGCGCTCCCTTCAACACCGAGAGCCGTTCCCAGGAGCCTCTACCAAAGCCTCTCGGGAATCTCCTTGGGCAAATGCATGGGTCCACGCTGAATGCTTACTTGAGAGGTGACAGAAACTAAGCACTTGGAAGGCTGTCGGAGTATTTCCCATGACACAGCGGAAGGAGCAAAGGGTCTTGAGATTGCTAATCAAGGCCTATGAGGTTATGCTAATAGCCTGGCATGCTAAGCTCTAAATTTAATAGAAAGGAATTGATTTATAAATAGCAACAATTGTACATTAAAATAAAAATTTAAATCCATAGGGATTTCGAAAGGAAAAATGGATTCCAAAACAAACCTTGGGCACTTGACTCACCTCACCATCCTTGCCATCCCAAGGTTCCGTGGTGCTAATTTTAGGGAAAACCCCGCCACCTACAGGTGCCGTAGATCCGCGTCCGAAAGAAAGCTCCCTGAGGAAAACAGTGGCCAGAACAAGACTGTCAGCTTGCAGTCAATGCAGGGGAGTAAGCAACTCTCACACGAATGATCTCCCCGCAATGTGCACTCCGAGTATTTCTCTTACACTGTCACACAGGGGAACGACCTTCTCAGTAATTCATAGGTCCCATAAAGCCAGTCACTCTCAGTGTGTGTAAAACGAGTCTACCTGGCAGGCTGACATGCATACCAAGTTCACAGCTGTCAACACTGATGGAGAAGCAGGGATAACCAGTACCGACGACGTATTTGATTCGCAAACCCCAGATGAAGGTGAGCGCCAGAGGCTTCCCGAAAGACACCTTCATCTTAAAACTGCGGTCCTTTCAGTTTTCAGTAAGTAGCAAGCATTTGGCGCTTTAAGGAGTACGGACGTAAGCGAACCCAGCAGTCTGAGGCTAGGCCTCCTGCACATACGTGTGTTCAAACAGGTCTGTGAACAGTGCAAGGCTACAAACAGGCTCTCTCGGTGGTAGCTGTTGTAGTCTCCTTAAGGTGCCCTCCCCAAAAAGGGTGGGGGTAGCCAACTTCCTTCCGAGGGGAAACCAGGTCAGCTCAAAGCGAAGGTAGTCATGGCAAGTGAATTTTAAGTCCCCAAAGCAGTCTTGACATTTTCTTCAAGGAGACAGAATGGAGCCATGTGGGTGAGAAAAGGGCGGGCAGCTGAGTCGAGGGATGTCCCTGTGATGCCGACCCACCCGCTCCTTTTCCCAGGGGACGCAGTGGCTACGAGACTTCCCCCAGGAATCTTCCAGCCTGGTCTGGCTCTTTCCGATTCCTGTTCTCAAAACCCAAGGAACACAATTTGAATTCCTTGAGGATATCAAAACAGCTATTGACCTGGCGTAAATCAGAGAATACTGAATTCTCAGGGGAATTGTTAGAGCCGGAAGCACTGTCTTCAGAAGTGTCTAGACCTACTATGTGGAAAATGTGTCAAGAAATGATAGCTTCACGTTTCGACATGTTTACTCTAAGAAGGTATGATTTGGTAGTAGCAGCATGTTTATCATTCCCCTGTACACCGAGCAGTGGCATGTTCTCGACAGGAGAACATTTCACCAGAAACATTTAGGGACGAACACGAGGGTGTGACCAGAGATTTCTTTAAAAGGAGAGTCCCAATATGCTTTGGTGAAGGATAATCTAAATATTGCTGGGGGGAGGAGGGGACCTCGAAAACCCAGTGTATTTAACTTGCCTGTCATGTATGTGATATCGTTATTTCTGCACGTCATTAGGTGCACTCAGCGGAGGGGAACGCCGCCGCCCGGTCTTGGCACGTGCTCACAATTGTGCTGCACTTGAACCACTGTTGCAGCCGCCACGTCAACCCATCCAGTCAAGGTCTCCCTCATCCCCGCTGCCCTCTACCAATCTGTCCTTTTCCAGCTGCTGTGTCTGCTGACGCCACGTCCAGAGTAGGAGACAAGCCTCGCCACCTTTGTTTCTAGGAGCGCTCTGTCTGTACTTCTTCCGAGGCAGACTCATTTGTTCCTTGAGCGGTCCACGGTACTTTCAATATTCTTCACTAGCACCATGATCTTCCTTATTCAGTGTCCATAATGCACATGCACATACGTAACATCCTTGCTTTTCGACATTTTAACAAGGTCCAGTGCCGATTTCCCCAATGCGACCATACACCGTTTGATGCCCTGACTCCCACCATACTGTTTCCATAAGCAATGAGTATAGATCAAGTTCATCATGTTACCTATTGGTCTAGCTGAGTTGTAATCCATGCTGAAGGCTACAATCCTATCTTCATCAGCTCAAGCGCTTCACGTCTTCTTCACCTCCAGCAAGAGAGGTTGTCATCTGCGTACTGTAAGCGCTGTTGAAAGCCCCATGGAGCTTCCTTTGTACCCATTTTTCCCACTAGGTGGGTAACTCTTAGTGCACCCAGTGGCGTTGCCTGGGAAGGTTCTCTATGGTCAAAGCGAATTTTGTCATGAAAGCAGTTTTGTTCAAACCTAGTATTTTTGTGATGGCTGACTTAAGAGAACAGCGAGTGGTTTTGGAATTCTGTTTCCTGCTGGGAAAAATGCCACAGAAACTGTTGTGATGTTGAACTCAGCTTACAAGGACAGCACTAAGGGAAAAACTCAAGTGTATGAGTGGTTTTCTCATTTCAACAAAGATGAAATGTCGATTGATGGCAAACCTCGTTCTGGACGTCCCTCAACTTCCCACACTGACGAAAATTTGGACAAATTTGGTGCACTTGTGCTCGAAGACCAATGATGGACCATTGAAGAGATGGGCACGTTATCAGGGAGCTCGGTGTAGCTAATTTTAACAAGATTTGGGAATAAGAAGGGTCACTGTAAAACGTGTGCTTCAGAGTCTGACTGAGCAGGAACACGAGCGTCATCAAGTGGAAACATGCCGTGCTTTGAAAGAACAACTCCAAAGCAACCCAGACCTTTTTCTCCAAAGTCCCAACTGGTGAGGAGACGCGGTGCGATTCTTATGACCCTGAAAGCAAGCATCAATCAAGCCAGTGGTCATCTCGCCCTAAAAAAGCTCGTCAAGTGAAATAAAAAAAAAAAATCAAGACGATGCTCAATTTTATTTATTTTTTTAATGTGAGGGGGATAGTGTATTTAAAGTTTGATCCACCAGGTCAGACTGTTAATCAAACTTTCTATTTAGAGATTTTGAAAAGATTACTTAACAGTGTGTGTAGCAACAAAGGCCTGATTTGTGGCACCAGGACAATGCACCTGCTCACACAGCCATCTCAGTGAGGCAGTTTTTGGCAAAAAACAGCAAGCCTCTTCTTTCCCCATGCGCCTTACTCACCTGCCCTCGCTCTGTGCGACTTCTTTTTGTTTCTGAGGATGAAGACGGACATGAAAGGGCAGTGATTTGACAGTGATTTAGAAGAGGTAGGGAAAAAAGAGAGAAGTATTGTCAGCCATCCAAACAGATGAGTTTGAAAAATATTTCCAAGAATGGAATTGCAGATTTGAGAAGTGTACTAAATGTAATGCAGAGTACTTTGAAGGGGATAAGGTTGTTTTATAAAATAATTTTAATATATTGCTCTGGGGAAAATATTTGTTTTGGGGTGGGGGGACCCCCTGATAAGCCTTCCTCCAATTCTGGTTCTGCATTCTTCTTCAGTACCACTGGTCCTTACTCTTAAAATGGTTGAATGCCATTGGCTACTTCTTTTGGGTACAGTGACTGTGCATTATTCCCTTCATCCTTTGACGCTTCCTTCATGGTTAGGTTGCACCTGAGTCTTCAATAATGCAACGTAAGGCTCGAGGTTCTTCCTTTGTTCTTTCGGTTTAAGATACGCTGAGAGCGCTCTTTTTGGTTTTTAACTCTACATCTTTACATATTTCATTATATTTTGCTGTTTTCTAAAACTGTCTTGAAATTTTCTGTTCAACTCATTGACTTCATCATTTCCTCCACATGCCTTAGCTACTATGAGATTATGAGTAAGTTTCAGAGTCTCTTCTGAAGACATCACTTTGACCTTTTCTTTCTCTCCTGTCCTTTTAAATGACCTTTTAACCTTCCTCGTGTATGGCTTTATTGAAGTCATCCGCAGCTCATCAGAGTTTCTGTTGTTAGTGGTCAATGTGTCAAATCTGTTCTTAAATCCAGGTGGGATAGATGCAAGGTGATATTCTGGCTCTCGTGGTCTCTTTTTAATTTTCTTCAGTTTCAACCTTAACTTATATATGAGCAATTAACTGATGATCTGGTCTAGTCGGCCCCTGGTCTGGTTTTACCTGCTGATATCCCAGTGCTGAGAATTTACCCATTCGTCCATGAAATATTTACCATTTACTATTTGCCAGGCACTATAGTAAAGAGTCCTGGTTCAAGTAAGCGTGGACTGATAACTCCAAGGTCAGTGGTTCCATCCCACCAGTTGGCTAGAGGAAGACAACGCTGTCTGTTCCTTTGAAGATTTAGTCTGGGAAGCCTGAGACAGAGTTGCCATGTGTTAGAGTACAGTCTCGGAAAGCCTAAGTACAGTTGTTATTGACTCCATGGCAGTGGGTGTGGTTTTGCTTGATTCTTACTAAGAGATAAAGCTCGGTGTCAAACAGGGCCATGGTGTGTGGAGTTTCTCAGAGAAGCACATATATGAGGGCATGCTTGGCTACAAGGGCACACGGTGTGGTAGTTACACGATCTGGTGTCAATTTGGGACTCAGAGTGAGGATTCAGAGTGAAGGGGTGGAGCCTAATCTGTCAATCAGGTCATAGCCAATGGGGCCTCTGTGTGTGCATGGGCTTCCCCCGAGAATCCTGGGAACACCTGTATTACCTCCTTGGAGGTGGGAGGCACTTCTCTTACTCGGCTCTCTCCATGAGACATCCCTGAGAAGCCACATGGAGACCCCTGCCAGCACTGAGATGCTTACAGCACCACCAGACCCAAAGACTTTCTACTCAATGGCCTGTGATCTTCCTGCACTCGGCATCATTGCATGTGTTTCGTGAGTCAGAAGACGACTTTATAGATTGGAATCAAGCATATGAGCTAATGTCAGACTTAGGGAATTGATCTGGATTGGGTTGGCTGTTTTCCCAATATTCAATTACTGTTGCATGTAAAACTCTGTCTTATACATACATACATACATGTGTTTATGGGTTTGTTTCTCTGGTCTATGCACACATGGGATGGAATGGGGGGGGGGCGAGAGCAGGCCAGTGGTGGCGAGG
Organism: Echinops telfairi; assembly: GCF_000313985.2. Lineage (NCBI taxonomy): Eukaryota > Metazoa > Chordata > Mammalia > Afrosoricida > Tenrecidae > Echinops > Echinops telfairi. The sequence goes on along the minus strand of NW_022103906.1, from coordinate 96,714,602 downwards.
GAAGGCTGTGGGTGCGGTGTAGCAGAGAGTAGGGTGCACAGAGTAAGAGCCTCAAGCGACAAAGGGGCGTCTAGACAAGTTTATGTCTCAACTCTGCAGACACAATCTTCTTCCCTCCCGGCACTGCTGATTCAGCATCAGCAATCATCAGGAGTCACTGAACCGGTTTACCTCAGTTCCATCGAAAAGACCTTTGGGGTGAATCGGAGCAGGAACATTATGGTCAAGACCCTCTCAGAAACCTGAGCCCCCTCTCAGAACAACAAGGTGGTATGTACATTGCCCAGCAATCAAACCTGCTGACTCAACGATGGCATGTGTGCTGCGTCCAGTCCTGGCAGTAATGCTACATCACACCTTATTAGCTCCTGAAAAGGCTCACTGCGCCTCTTCCAAGCCTCCGTAATGTTTCCTGTTCCAGTTAGCATTTTGGATTACCCACGTGGCAAACAATCAGGTCTGTTTGCTTCACTTCATCAGTCATGACTGAACTAGGATGAACTAGCGTGAAGCCCTGGTCTGTGTCCCAGGCACCCAGGTCTTGTGTCTTGTGGTCACAAAGCCACTGATTTGCAAAGCAAGAAATCCCAGGCTTATCAGCTGTCCTTCACCACAACACAAAGCATGACACACTGACACATCTGTGCTCCAGAGCGCCGACCCCCCGCTTTCCTAGGGTCACGACATCCCAGGGTTACTAGCCAGAGAGGAAGCCTGCAGTAGAGACTACAGAAACATCAGCTTCTAGCTTTGTGCCTGACAAAGGCAAATCCAAGATTACTGAATGAGATTTATTTATCTGTACTTAAAATTCTAAATGTTTAGACATTATAAACAACGGTAACTCTAGGACGATTATAAGCTTATGCAATTCCCCACACTTCTTTATAAAAACCACAGCGTTAAGCACATTAACCTACTGATTATTTTTCCCTTCCAGCTTTAGTTGCTATTTTTACTAAATCATTTTTTGGGGGGGCACTTTGAGAACTAAAGCAGACTCGCTATAAAAACCAGACAAATGACTGTTAGAGAGGAAGCTAACAATCACCTAGTTTATTTTAGGTGCAACAGCAGTGTTGTGTTTATGTTCTAAAGTTACCTTTTAGAGAAAGATACGTAATAAGTTATTCACAGATGAAATGGTCTTTACTTTGAAAGGTTGTACTTCATGACCACCGTGGAACATCTCATGACCCAGGTGGATATGGGGGACATTATGCTGAGCGATATTAGCCCCACAAACCAGGGCACACATGACGAGTCCACTGTTATTATCAAGCAAAGCTAAGCGCAAGGGACCCTGTGCAAAGGCAGGCTTTGCTGGGCCCGGGGCGGGAGGAGGAGGAGGTCAGCTCTGCCAGGGACGGCAGCAGCCGATGGAGGGAGGTGCAGGGCAGACTGCCAGGAGGGCTGGTGGACGGGTTGTTCCCGGCGTAACAATGGTGACTGTAATGGATAATGGTCGCATTCTCAAGTAACGAGTTCAAGGGTCTTTTATGACGTTTCTGCTGTTGTTGATATTTGAAATTCTCCATGTCAATATTTTTGAAAACCAAAGAAAAATAAAAACCTTCTTACTTTTAGGTTCCAATTTGTACAAGCTGAACAAGATCATCTAAAATTTAGACTTCGAGGTCATATTTTAAAGGACTTGAAACACTTGCTGATGAAGAGCTGACAACTTCAAGGGAATCCTGTCTTAGGCAAGGTTCTCCAGAGAAGGCAACACAATGAAGCTTATATCTGGAAGGATTTCCAAAGGATGTGTACTCTTCTATGTATACACTCCCCGCCCCCTTGCATCGTTAATGGATCAGGTACACCTTACAATCCATTTGCTCCTAGAACCCGCGCTAACGTGAAGGCTTTTGCTCTGTTCCAGTACTCCAAACCAAGCACACTCACTGCCATCTAGTCGATGCCAACTCACAGCCACCCTAAGGGCAGGGCAGAGCTGCCCCTGTGGGATTCTGGACCATAGCTCTTCGCGGGAGTAGACAGCTTGCAGACAGGCCGGTGGTTTAGTGCTCTGGACCCTGCGGATCACAGCCCAATCCGTGACCACGGTGCTGCTGGGGCTCCTTGTGCCACCACCACACTAAGCTGTTTGCCCGGACGGACGACTGCTGTCAGTCCTCCACGCGGTCCCAAAGGAGGTGCTGTTATTGGTTCCTCGACAATCAGGCGACTGAGGCACAGAGCAGCTTTGTAACTTGCCCAAAGCCAAGCAGCTATCCTCTCAGCCAGTCTGCCATGCCTTCTGTTTGGCTCAAGGTCAGTTTGGATCTGCAGCAGCTTCGTCCATGCCAACTTCTTGCGCACGTGTAGGATGGCCCAGAACAAGGCTGTCATCTCTACAAAAGCAGACTGCTGCAGCCTCCTCCGCGGGGCTGGGAGTGTGAACCACCAACTGTCAGTGAGTAGCCAGGTACTCAGCCACGGCGCCACCAGCTCCTTAAGGATCAGCTACCCATTTGGCAAAACTGAGATGTGACCCTTGAGTGTCTCACTCCAGGGGCCAAGAGTACTGTCCCCAAGCCTCTGGGGACGTAAAATGTTATGGCTGGAGGAAGCTGCATACAGACTTTCCAAAACATCTTAATACTCATCACTCTTCGTCAATGCTCTGCACGCCCTTGTGTGCTTGATCACTTTCATAAAGAGTTGACCAACGGACAAGGAAGAAAGGTGAACGAAAACCCACAACTCGTTAGGCTCGGTGCTTTGTACATCTAAAAGGCACCAGCGGTTTCTAGAAGGAGTCAAATCAATATAAGGCCCTTATAGAGACCTCTATAAAGAGGTTTTTGAATTAAGAACTTAACATGTTGGCAGACCATCATTGGAGTCATTTAAGTAAACATACCATTTTCATATAACTACATCTCACAGTCATGTGCCCAGAAATTGCTTAAAGGCATGTGTGCAGAGCATGGCAAGGAAGAAAGGTCCAGGCAGGGCTGGCACTGGTGGGCAAGAACTTTACAGCACCCGCCTCTGTAGCAGGGCCCTTGCCAGGCACACAGCGAGCATCCCGAGGGTAGGGAAGTACGAACATCACCTCCACTGGAAAGCGGACAAAGCAATGAAAGATGACCTAAACGCTGTAATGTGAAATGACTGCATCCCGTTTGTGGCCCAGTCTACAGCAATCTCGTTTTAAATTAAAAAGTGCAACAGAACCAAGCAGGCCAAAGAAAACCATCCCCACCCAAGAAAAGGAAAGAAAAATGAACAACTCAAGAAATTACCTGAGAAATTCATTGATGCCCTGCTCGCTGAAAGACCCTTTCAGAAGAGCAAACTTCATCTTGCGTGCGTTGATGGCTGCCATTGCCGGATAGCCAAAGCCCCCAATTCCCAAGGCGTTCTCAAGCTCACCCTGGGCACCAGCTTCTGCCCACAGCCACCTAAGAAAACACAGTGGGTTTTTCAGGACAAAGGTCCCTTTGGAACATTAGAATCTAGTGGGCTGTGATTACAGAAAAAAGATTACACTTCAAATGTTTTGTAGGAGGAAATGGGTATATAAGTAAATCAGGAATAAATGATGCGTTTTAAAAAAATGGCTCCTTATGTGTTTTTAAGGAACTAATGGTTCCTACCCTTTGGTCGCCTAATCCCTAAAGTAAACCTGCCGGGTGCTAAGCTAACAGGAGTTCAGACTCTCTCGAGAAGCCTCCACAACAAATGGGTCTGTTTTCAGTTGTATGCGATTCAAAAACCTGGCTGGTTAGTTAAAAACATGTTCCTCCAGCTTTCTTCAAGCATCTCCTCTAAGACTCCAGACTTACTAAAGCCTCTGAGGCGAGAGAGCAATTCTACAGCCTCCCTAAAATCCATCTGCTGGGTGTTACGTGAACTCAACTGTGACACTGAGGTCTAAAAAAGTCTAACAGCTTACCCCCACATTTTCTTTTTGTATTTCTCTGCCAACTTCAGAAGAACGTCCAAATAAGAATTTCTGCCAGAAGCCCCTAATTTAAAAGACCAAAAAAAAAAGACGGTAAGAATAAAGCAGTCCGTAAAATCATTTAGCACGTTCTAAGAACAGGACGGCCGCTCATCTTACCAGTGTCGAGAATATGGGGCAGCACGGCCACCACGCAGAGCTGGTGATCCTCACACGTCTTCTTGGCAACGTCCTCGCTGGTGATCTGGGGACGCAGAGACAAGCACGGCTGTAAGTGCTGAGGGAGGACGGGACCAGACCCGAGCAAAACCGGACAGCCTCGACAGAGACGGTCATGTGGTGTTGAAAATGATCATGACGACGTAAACATCAAATCACGGTTAGTTTCACAAAAACAACACTCCGTCTTTGACCTGAAGACGTCTTTCTAAGACATCTACTGGGGAGTGGGGAGACATTCGCAGACGCTGTGCACTGACTTCCTCTATGGAGCCTGTCGCTTTCCTGGTCCTTGGAAACCAGGTGGAGTATCTCCCTAAGCTTAGGCGTTGCTACTTCTGTCCGAGTCCTTTGAAGGAGCAATGCGGTGTGTTCAGAGGCCCCTGGGCTGACAGTGACCAGGGTGAAGGTCCTTGGGCACTGACTGCCCTCCCTAGGCTTGGTTTAAAAAAAAAAAAAAAAAAAAAGAGCTGCTGCCCAAGACCTGTGCTGGCAGAGCAGCAGAGCCCACGTGGGGGCAGAGTCCTGCTCCCCGGACAATGAGCTGGGCCTGTTTGGGGCCGAAGCCGACTGCAGGGGTGCTGGCGCACTGAGAGCTGAGCAAGGGGCAGCACGGCTTGGAGATGGACGGCAGTCAGTCAGGGCCTGCCTGACACAGCAGCCAGTTGGCCGGCAGAGAAGCAGCACTGCTGCCATTGGAGGAGGTTGGTGGCCGCGCACAAACCAGTTAGGAGAGCTCACGCGCCCCGAGATCTGCCCGCGCCAGGAGCTGTCCTGCAGGAAGCCAAGATGTGCTCCCCACTTTGGGCACCCTTGGAGGCCTTACCTAGGTCCTTCTAGACCAGTGGTTCTCAACCTTCCTCATGCCACGACCCTTTAATGCAGTTCCTCATGTTCTGGTGACCCCCCCAACCAGAAAATTATTTTTGTTGCTACTTCATCACCGTAATTTTGCTACTGTTATGAATTGGGTGACCCAGTGAAAGGGTCATTCGACCCCCAAAGGGGTCAAAACCCACAGGTTGAGAATGCTGTTCTAGACACTCAATCTCAAAATGTTCTCATTACTTCCAAATGGATCCTGAGCCCGAGTGTTGCCTGCAACTTCCTGAAGTGTGGATCCAGAAGCAGTTGTGTGAACAGAACAAGGGTGTACTGCACGGTTTAAAGTCAGGAAAGGTGTGTGTCAGTCCTCAATCTGTACACTGAGCAAATAATCCGGTAGGGAAGAGTATCTGAAGCACGTGGCATCAGGATTGAAGGGTGGCTTAACAACCTGTGACGTGCAGATGACACAACCCTGCTTGCTGAAAGCCAGGACTTGAAACGCTTGCTGATGAAGATCAAGGACCGCAGCCTTCAGTGTGGATGCCAACTCAATGGACAGACCAGAATCCTCACCAAGGGACCAACAGGCAACATCACGATAAACGGAGAAAAGAGTGAAGTTGTCAAGGATTTCATCGTGCTTAGATCCACAATCAATGCTCATGGCAGTAGCAGTCAAGAGAGCAAACAATTGATTGTCCTGGACAAATCTGCGGCAAGAGACCCCTTTAAAGTGTTGAAAGGCAAGGATGTCACTTTGAGGACTAAGGTGCACCTGACCGGAGCCAAGGTATTTTCCATTGCCTCGTGTGTGTGTGTGTGTGTAAGTTGTACACCAAATAAGGGAGACTGAAGAGGAATTGATGTACTTGAACTGTGGTGTGCTGAAGAACACTGAAAGGACCATACAGTGATAAAAGAACAAACAAATCTTCTTGAAGAAATACAGCCGGACGTTCCTTCAAAATGAGGACGGTGAGACTTGGTCATGTTGCCCAGAGACCAGTCCCTGAGAACACATCATGCTTGGTAATGTGGAGGTCCAGCAAAACGGAAGCCCCCTCACCCTCGGATTGACAGAGTGGATTGGAAACTGGGCTCAAACATCAGACCAGGTGAGGCTCAGGCCGGCGATGTTCCACTCTGCTGCACAGCTGCTCCCCACATACAGGACATCACTGTGAGTGCGGCCACTGTAACCGACCATGGTGCCCAACAACCAGACCAGCGACACAGCTGACTGTCCCTTGCAGGAACCGGGTCTGGGTGGATCCTCGCTCTGGGCCTTCATGAATCGGTACAGTTCCGTTTGCTCACTTAGAGGATCTACACAGAACCCTGAAACCGGGGGCTGGCGCTCCTCTTCTCAGGGCTCGGCCACTCACTCTTGTCATGCACTCGAGAAAATTACTTCAGCAAGCGCTCTGTGCCTCAGTTTCTCGAAGGGATGAAAGTGGCATCTACAGTTTTCCACGTAAATAAGTAAACTATAGAAGCAACAAAAACGAGATGTGTCTACACTTAACAAGCACGTTATTTTGAGGACGGCACGTGGAGAGAATGACTAGACACTCTGTTTTTATGAGGACGGCACACAAGAGTCCTGGTAGCACAGTGGGTTAAGCACTCAGCTGCTCAACACAGGCCAATCATCACAATCCACCACTTACTCAGGAGCAGACAGACGAGGCCGTCTTGCCCCCTGCAGCTTCGTTTCAAACACCTGTGCAGCGGTTCGACTCTGGGCGGTGCCGAAGAGGACTCGCTCAGGTCAAGAGCCGCACGGAAGGTTGCAGAGGGTGGTCTGGGAACGAAGCAGATCAACACCCGGACTCAGAGCACCACACGGGAAAACACGCCTGGCGTCTCCAGAGCGGCCAGACGGGAATACTGAAGGAGCAGAGGACACAGCACCCAACAACGCAGGGCGCACAAGACGGCGCAGGGAAACACGTGCGGTGTGCCCAAAGACCCGGTTACTACCGAACCCCTTCAGACGGAGCGCCTGAGCAAGAGCCGAGGACGCGGACGCAAGACGTCCAGGCTGTACTTATGCACTGTCCAAAGAATGGAAGTATGTCAACAAACAAATGCAACTCAGTCTACCTGGCCAACTGACTGAGACATCAATACTGTGCCCATTGCAAAGAATGGTGGCAAAAAAATGAGGAAGTGATCAAACAGTATCTTTACCATCACTTGCAAGTACCATATATACTCGAGTATAAGCCAAGTTTCCCAGCACATTTTTAATGTGGTTTTTGTAGTCAAATTAGGTGCCTCAAGCTGATATTTGGGTCGGCTTATACTCGAGTGTATACAGTAAGTAATACAGATTACAAACAAGATAATAGATGAAAGAAACCAAACCAAACCAGCGGCAGCAGCTTTATCATAGGGAGCATCAGAAGTACAAGCGGGGCTCAGGGGAGAGCTGGGCACTGCGAGTGTCAGACAGCTGGCCCTTGGTAGAATGCAGGAATAGCAGAAAGACATTGAACCCATGTCCTGTTCATGATGCAAAGGAATGAACTGTGTTTCCACAACAAACAATAGGACTTGCAGAGCTTCCTTGTGCTCCTGTGGAGCCTGCACCCAGGCTGAGGCAGCTGTTCAGAAAGAGCAAGACCTTGTGTGGCTTGCCATCGAGAAAGGCATGTGGCAGGGCTGTGTCCTTTCACCACCCTGTTCTGTCTGTGTGCCGAGCAGATGCCCCGAGCAGCTGACGACCTGCGGAGTACAGGGCATCAGGGTTGGAGGCTCATGCAGCAACAGCCTGCCATATGCAGACGACACAGCCCTGCTTGCTGAAAGCAAAGAAGACTGGAGGCCCTAACAGATAAGGATGAAAGACCAGACCCTTTAGTGTAGATTGTAATTCAATGTAAGGAAAAAACCCCACAAAGACGCAAAATCAGACCAGGAAGCAACATCATGAGAAACAGAGAAAATACTGAAGTTGTCAAGGCTTTAGCCTTATATGAATCCACAATCACACTGGAAGCAGCAGTCAAGGAATCAACCACACATCACATTAAGCAAACGTGCTGAGAAAGGTCTGTTCAAAACACATCAAAAAAGCAAAGGAGCCTGTCATCTTGGGGACTAAAGTGTGCCTGACCCACGTCATGGTATTTTCAACCGCTTCACATATGCATGTAAAACCTGGAAATGAATTGAAAAAACACAACAGTCTAACTGATGCGTTTCAGTTATGGTATTGATAAAGACTATTGAAAAGTACCACTGGCATCAGAACGAACAAATCTCTTGGGAGAAAGAAAGCCAGGAACAGAAATGCTCCTGAGAAGATGGAGTGTCTCTCACGTACTTTGGACACCGTGTCAGGACAGCAGACCCCATGAGGTCAGGGGAAAGAGGAGACCCCCAGGCAAGGAGGAGACCGACACGGGCCACACCATGGGCTCCAGCACAGCCAGGACTGTGCAGACGGCACAGGAGGAGGCAAGGGGTCGCCTGTGCTGAACCGACTGACGTCACCCAGAACGGCCGGCTCGCTTTCACTCCCAGGGCAGTGATCTCGGCGCTGCCAGCCAGGACCAGAGCAGTCCCTCACCCCGTCCCAGCCCACAACCAGGTCAGGAGAGCTTTCCTGCTTTACCTCAAGCAGCTCAGGAGGCGGGGCGTTATCAGAAAACAAATCTAAGGCTCGAGAAACGATGTTGGATTTTGTGCGACCGCCATCATAATCCACAGGAGACTCGCCTTTCTGAAAAATTTTGATTGTAGGGAATCCCCTGATCTGTTGAAATAAATAAAAGATGTTACCATTTAATACAATAAAATATTGTTCCTCAGTCCACCTTCTGGGCAACTTCACACAACCTTCGCAGTTTGCATCAATGCCAAAGGGTAACACCAAGAGGCAGTGTCAAGTAAGGAGCCTTTGTGAGGCTGAGGTTGAACCAAATCTGATCCAAGCCCGAGGTCTACAGCGCATACAATCTACCTGTTCTGGAACAAATGGACGGATTTGGTGACAGCCCTATAGAAATTCAGTAAAAGCTGGGGCCAGCTGGACTCCATGACACATACAGTGGAAGTAGTGAATTCAAAACAAAACACAGTCCTCAGTTCCAGACGTCATAGCGCTGACAACAGTGCCTTCAGCTGAACCCTACTGCCCGAGGTATCGAATGCACGAACAGAAACTCCCTGCCTCACAGGGAGGCCTGAAATGCCAAGCACTGCTTCACTGACTGCACAGGGGGGTGTTACTGACCTGATGTCACCTTAGAAAGATACTGCACTTTTACAAAGAAACAAGTCTTATACAGATACTCACCGCGTACCGGTTGGCTAGCATCTGATTAGCTGTAGCATCTACAGCTGCTAGTTTCACTTTGCCTTTTGTTTGCTCTTTGACTTCCGATGCGGCGGCAGCCCATTCAGGCTCCAGGCTATAGAAAGAATGTGAATGTTAAACGTGCATTTCGACTCATAGCTCACATTCTTCAGCTCGTTTGTACGGTTTCTGTCAAATCCAGATTACATCATACCCGCAACGCGTGTCGCATGTGGCCTTACAGACTTCCGATGCTCCCCTTCACACCCAATCTCCCCACATCTGGACAACACTCACTCCCTTGCTAATTTTTTTCACGTACGGCATAAGTACTCTACACACTAGTGCCAAGGTTTAACTTAAGAGCCAGTTTTTCAGGGAGAGACCTTAGGACAGTGGTTTTCAACCTTCCTAATGCCACGACCCTTTCATACAGTTCCTCCGTGGTGGTGACCCCCAACCATAACATTATTTTCATTGAGACTTCATCATTGTCATTTTGCTACTGTCATGAATCAGGCGACCCCTGTGAAAGGGTCATTCGACCCCCAGGTTGAGAACCAGGGTTGTCTGTTATCCAAGTGAACATAGTGCCGGGACCTGCAAGATGACCGGGCTGTGACGGCACTTACTTTTTACAGTGTCCACACCACGGAGCGTAGAACTCAACCATCCAGACGTCGTCACTATCAAGGACGCTCTTATCGAACGTGTCGTCTGTCAGCTCAATCACGTCTTTCTTACTGGAACTTTCACTCCTGCCCTGTCACGGAAGTACACGAGAACCCTCCATCGCAACGCGGCCCAGACAAAACAGCGGTATCCCACTTACACAGGAGCGCAACCAGAAAGCATGGATCATTTCTACACCTTAAAGAAGTTTTGGAAGTTTCTTCAAGTAAAAACCTGAGGACATTTCTTATGTTTGCATGCTACACAGTCTAAAACTTCCATCAAGACCAATACATACAATGCAGCATAGATCTGTACCTGAATTCTAACAACTGCTACTTTTAAAAAAAATACGTTTACTAGGGGCTCTTACATCTCTTATCATAATCCATACATTCATCCAGTGTGTTAAGCACATTTGCACATATGCCACCATCATCTTCAAAGCATTCCTTTCCCACTTTAGCCCCTGAAATCAGCTCCCCATTTCTTTTCCCTCCCTCCCTCCCCCCACTCTCCCTCAAAACCCTTGATAAATTATAGATTATTATTTCCAAATCTCACATCATCCTTGGTCGCCCCTCACCTACTTTCCGTTATTCATTCCCCTGAAAGGGGGTTATAGATTGATCCTTGTGATCGATTCGCCCTTTCTACCCCCACCCTCCCCTAATCCTCCTGGTATCTCTACTCTTATTGTTAGTCCTGAGGGGTTTATCTGTCCTCGATCCCCTGTGCTTCCAGCTCTTATCTGTAGCAGTGCATGCTCTGGTCTAATCCGATTTGTAAGGTACAATTTAGGTCATGATAGTGGGGGGAAGGAAGCACCTAAGAGCTAGAGGAAAGTTGTGTTTCGTCGGTGCTCTACTGCACCCTGACTAGCACCTCTTCCCTGTGACCCCTCTGTGAGGGGGTGTCCAATTGTCTACAGAGGGGCATTGGGTCTCCACTCCATGTTCCCTCCCACCCCCAAATTCAACTTGGGTATGGTTTTGTTCTAGGTTTTAGATGCCTGGTACCTAATCCCAACACCTCATGATCACACAGGCTGGTGTGCTTCTTCCATGTGGGCTTTGTTGCTTCTGAGCTAGATGGCCGCTTGTTTATCTTCAGGCCTTTAAGACCTTTTGATAGCTGGGTACCATCAGCTTTCTTCACCACTTTTGCTTATGCATCCATTTTGTCAGTGGCTTTCTTTTTGTTGTTATTTTGTTTTTGGTTTTTGTTATTTTAATTGCGTATCCCTCCCCCACCCTCCAGAACCACTGGTCCATTCTTTTCATCTCTGAATTATTTATCCCGCCTATCTTATCTAGATAGACATGCAGATACATTAGTAAGTGCAAAAACCAGGCAAAGCCAAACAAAACAATAAAGGAAGTCAAGACCACCAATAACAACAAATTAACAATAACAAAAAGAAAGCCACTGACAAAAATGGAAAAGCCTATAAACAGTTCAAGGTGTTTGTTGGTCTTTACATGTGTTTTCCAGTCGAGTCTGATGGGGTGCCACACTGTCTCCCAAGTCTATTTTTGGTATTCCCCTGGGGGTTTCATCACTCTGCTCTCCCTGCTGCTCGCCCCCAGCATGATGGAGCCAGACCATGCACAATTCCTGCACTGTGTCTCCAGTGCTGTCCTCCAGAGCCCCACGGTTCGGTGAGGGATGCCATGTGCTGTGGTGGGGCCAGCCCTAAGCCCTCCCCATGGGTTGTCTGCTCCGAGCAGGAACATGGTCCTCAGGGCTGGGTGAACCAGGATGTCCTCTCCTCCCTCTCCATCCTTTTTCCTTTCTCCCGTGTGCACTAATCCAACGTGTCCCTCTCCCCAAGCAGTAGCCCCAGTACTGTCCCCTGAAGTACATTCTTCGGAGGGTTAGAGGGGGGTCTCCACATAGTTGGGATTGGGGCCGTCCCCGAAGACCTCTCTATTGGGTTCCTGATCACCTGCTACTTTTAAGAGAAAACATAATGTAGCATAATGAACTACCTCTATAAAACTATTTCACATCCAAAAACTGTGACTGCTTTATCCCAGGGTGTTATACCTAATGGCAATTACTGTCTTTTCATAAATAAAGGCCCTAAAGTTCAAGAAAGATAAAAATAACATTTAATCCCTCCCTTCTCACCCCAACCCCAAAGAATTTCCTCCAGTACTGAATCTAAAAAGCAGACAGTGTTATGTTGTTTTCTGCTGCCTGGGCGAAAACCACGGGGATATTTAAAGACAGACAACTGTGCTCATTAAATGCCTAAATGTTGGATGAGTTCTAGATCTACAGAAAGAAGCTAGATCTATATAAAGAGCGACGATCTCACACACACACACACACACACACAGAAAAAATGTAAGGACTTTCACAATTTATGGTTAAGCAATACATTTCCTACAAAAGCATCTAAAATACTTAGTCGTGGGACCCTAATTTCTTTTATTGTCCTGTTTTTCCCTGCTCAATGTATGTGGAATTTTCTATGGATTTAGAGCCAATTATCAGATACAGATAAGCCAAAAAATTACCCAAATTTCAAAATTTCATCTCTGTTTGGCCTGATTCTAGGTCCATAACTTCAGAGTCCAAATACTTCTATTGGACTTAGGAAACCTATTTGGGGGCTTGGTTCCTGGCCTGTAGTTATAACAAACTATCCCGGACCGATCAGCTCTGGCAGTGCCGACTCAGATGCCCTCTGGGGTCCATTTTAACAGAAAGCACACCAATGTAAAGGATTAAGAAATGAAACCGATCACCCACCGGGGCCCACACTGACTTCCAAAGTGTCCCAGGAGACAATCAGCCTTACTTGTTTCCCACCGCCCCTTCCCCCGAGGCGGTCCTTGGTGAGCTGTCTCGCGGCACTGAGCGCGGCATCCACGATGGCTTCCGCAGTCCTGCCACCTACAGGAGACAGGGGCTGTCAGGTGCTGGTGACGGTGGGAGGCCCGAGTCCTCATCCCTCCCGTCTGCACACACACCTGACATTCACATCTGCAGGCCCACACCTGTACAGTTATGCCAACTTCTCCTATGTTCAGCACCTCTGACTCACAACGCCTGTGTTTAAGCTATAGCACACTTGCTCCCCAAATGCACTTCACACTTGGAAACAAATTCTTCTTCAGATGTTATTTTTGTGAACTGGTAAATACCACCAACTAATGAGGAAAATGAGTCCCAGAGCACACATGGAGTCACTGCAGACCTTCGGATCAAGGGAGTGGCATAGTGGTTCAAGTATTTTAGAAAGACCAAAGGCTACAGTATTGTGTGGCTTTGAGGCTAAAAAAAAAAAGATGTGAATTTCAATAGGAGGAAGACTTTAGAGGGACAGATGGTCCAGGTGAGTCACTAAAGATGCTAGCAACGTTGCATTGTGTCTGTCATTCTGGGAAGCTGGGCAGGAGGCTGTGTGGCAGCGGCTCTGCAGGCTGAGCCGCCATCCTCCGAAGCTCAGTGAGACGGCAGGACTGGCAGCAGGTTGCTCTTCACCACACTTCTACAGCACGGTGTTCAGTCTCGATCCTGGAAGATTCACCACACTTCTACAGCACGGTGTT
>NW_022103906.1:96685327-96700033 GCF_000313985.2 Echinops telfairi | reverse complement strand
GTCTCGATCCTGGAAGATTCACCACACTTCTACAGCACGGTGTTCGGTCTCGATCCTGGAAGATTAGCCTTCTGAAGAGTCTGCGAGGGGTCCAGTTCCTTTCAAGTTTCCACGCCCCACTGTTTCATCAGCAAGTCATTCGTTTCTGCCTGCCCTGGCCCAGTGTGTTTTAGGGACTCCAGTACTATCTGTGGGCTGTCTGGATGGTTAGGAAATACTTAATGGTTTAGAAACTTGGAGATCGTTTTTAGTCCTGCTACTTTCAAAACTCACACCAACAAGAAGGTTCTCCAATCAGTAAGTAATCAAATCTTACAAGCAAACAAAGCAGAATTCATTTAGTAACAGAAGTGCTGATGAGGGGAGCTGGCTAGCCTAGAAAGACTACCTGGTCAGGAAGTATGAATTAACCCAGCATGCACATGTAGTGAGGTTTTAAACATGACTAGGTAATGACTGAGGTCAATAATGGCTTTGAAGGTGTCAATCCCAAGAGATTCTAGGAGCTACCGTGTGGGGAGAAGAGGGGCCTCCCAGACCTTGCTCAGGCACGACGCTCTTCCTTCTGGCAACCCTGGAGGTTTTGCTAAAAGAAACGTGCCTTTTGCTACCATCAACCTGCAACTCTCAAACCCAAAAGAGCCAGCGGATGAGTGAGACTAAACTTGCAGATGGCATTCTGAACGGCTAGCTGGGCAATCCGGAATTGGTGGCCCGCAGATCTGAAGCAAGGCTGTTGCTGGACTCCTGAGTTTGGAAGTCGGAGAGACGGGGTCTCTGTACCGGCGTGTGAGCTCTGGGCTAGTTCTGGGCATTCAGGTCCAAGACAGGGCGTGCTGTTATGCACAAACCAAGGGGGATTTCTGAAGTTCCCCTTACTGAACTACACTCAGCCAGCTCTATAAAGGGCCACTCGGTAAATGCACCCAGCCTCTGGCTTCCATTCTGACTCAGCCACCCTATAGGACAGAGTTTCAGGGGCTCTAAATCTTCACAGCAGTAGAAACTCTCATCCCCGCCCCCCCCCAAAGTGGCTGGTAGTTTTGAACTGCTGACCTTGTGGTTAGCAACTCAAAGCATACCCCACTAGGCCCCAGGGCTGCTTAGCCCCTAGCGTCAAAATCCACAATCAGACTCACTGCCCTTGATCAAGTGCATTTTGACTCAAAGCAAGCCCATAGGACAGAGAAGAACTGTCCCTGTGGGTCTCGAGACGCACTCTTTATGGGAGTGGGAAGTCTCAGGGGCTGTGGTTTAGGACTGCTGACCAGCTCACCAAGTAGCCCATTGTGCCACCAGGCCCCTCGCTTAAGAGATGCACAGAAGGCGCTGATATTTATCAAGTATGTCGCATGTTTCATTTTTTCCCAACTACACTTCTAATAGCCTGAAACAGGTTTCCACACCCCCATTGTACAGATAAAGAGATTCTGAAAGACCTAACTCTGACGCTGTCACAGAGGGAGACTGTGCTGAAGCCAGTAGTAAGCACAGGCTGGTGTTCACACAATAAAGATTGCGTACTGATTTCTTCCTGAGAGTTCCTCTCAGCTGGATCAACAGAAGACAGGAGCATAGATCACACAGCACCCTTTGCTTCACTGTGTGCGCTTCTCCAATAGACTTATACTTCTTGCACACAAAGACAAAGCTGTTTTTAGACTCTGAGATCAGCCATGTAGGGGTCCCATGTAACAAAATATCTATTTTTTAATGGATTAAATTAGCCGTAATTTAAACTTTAAAGACATTATGCCCAATATTTTAATTAGAAGCATGAATCTAGCCCAAGTTAGTAATTCTGACCTTCCTCAATACAAAGATCTGTTTGTGGTTAGCAATCCTAAGTCAAGGGCCAGAGGGAATTCTCCAGAGTTGGACTGATTCCCTCTGAGGACCCTGCCAAACAGATTTGGGGCTTTCACTATCATCCATAGCTGTCTGCGAGAATCTAAGTCCTGATACGTTCCCACCTCTGGATTTGGATTTTAGTAGTTACGATCCTTGGCGCCCACAGGCTGGCCTGCTTCTTTCACATGGACTTAGCTGACACCTCACTTAGAGGGATGTTGGTTTTATGGCAAGCCTTTAAGACCCCAGACACTATTCTTCCTGATAGCTGGGCACACCTGCTTTTCTTCACTACACTTTGCCATACAACCGAAATCTCCAGTGATCTCGTCATGAGGGCAGGTAGCCAGGGAGTCAGACCACTCGTAGATCTTTATTAAGCGTCACAGAGTTGTGACGAGAAAGACAAGAGACTCACTGTCCACTACTCCTGTCATTGACTGGGTGGCCTGCGGGAGCACAAACAACAAACTGTTACCACGTGTGCCACGTATGGCATTTCACCTTCACACTTCCAAGGGTAGGAAGGACGCCCTCCTACCACTTTGTACTAAGGACATTTACACAGGGCTGGGGAACCTTCAGATAGCAGAGCAGACAAGAAGGAACAGGTTCTCTGCTACTGCTTTTCCAATCTGCTCATGTTACAATTACAACCAACGGACTAGAGAAGACAGTTCTTACCTTGATAATCTTCCGGTCTGTTCTTGTTGGATCCAAAAATCTTGATGGTAGGAAATCCCTGGACACCATACTGTCCTCCTAAGGACTGATGTGTGTTTGCATCAACGGCACCCACTTTGATAATACCCTGTGAAAAGGGCAAGGGAAGTTTGGTTTTCTTGCAATTGCATTACACCGTGTTTCACAGAGCCCGTCATGTGACTTACGTAAACGCCCACACAAGACAATCAAGGGCAGGTGAAGTTAACACAAAATGTCAAGAGGGTGTTAATCTAGAAAACCATCAGGACAATCTTAAAATGAAACGGGGTGAAACGCAAGACAGCCCAGGAGGAGGCACTGTCTGCAAACCCCCAAATAAGGAGGCACGAAGGCATCGTTCAGCCACACGGTGAAAGAGATACATAACAACCGACCATATCAATAACTGCATGTCGATGACTCTTTTACACGAACGCCTGACAATGGAAAAGGGTCCGTTTGAGCCTCAACATGCAAACCAGCTTCTCAATGTCCACCGGGGAACACATGTGCAAACGCGCACGGTGCATGTGAACACGTCGCACACTCACTTTCAATGCAGTTGCTGCTTTCTTCCATTCTGGGGTTAACCTCTGGCAGTGGCCACACCTTCAGGAGAAAATGAACAAGAACACAAAGCAATGATCATTACAGTAGCCTTTGGTTCTCAATTACACAACTACACATTTCAGCCCAGACGTCTTCAGGGAGGTGCTGGCGTGGGGCGTTGCAGGGAGCACTCACAGCAATGGGGTGTCCGTGACTGTTGTGACCTTACAAAAAAGACCACGTGGTGACTCTTAGCGAAGTCATGCTTCCTATCATCCTGATAGGATAAAATTTCAAAGTTTCTACTCAATTATATCTAAACAGTTTAAACAAACCGTACCAATTCCTAACACTACTCCTGAGCAGGTCCTTCTGGGAGTTCACCAGGTCCAGTGTGCCTCCAAGGGTAGTTGATGTGGTAAAACACAGGCAAGGGCCCCCCCGAACTCAGATTTCTAAGAAAGAGGCTCAGGAAGCTGCATGTTCATAAGTTCCACTACTGATTCTTAAACCTATTTAAGTTTACTTTCCCTGACCTAGTCCAACCTTTGCATTTCGTAGGCTGGACACCTGGATTTACAGCCTAGTCTCCTGAGCTGCTTCCAAGACAGGTTGCTTCTAAAGATAAAAAGCACAAATTGATGTAAGCTAGTTCCTCTAAGAAGTCAAAAAGTAGGTGCTACTACAGGCGTTAACAAAAAAGAGAAACACAAGGAAAAATAAGCGCGACCGATTTTAGATACTATGGTTATTAGCTGCCATCAGGCTGGCTCTCAAATCTGGTGACCAGGTGCACAAAACAAAATGCTACCCTGGCCTACGCCAAGGCATGACAGTGCAGATCAGACTGTAACCCACCCAGCTTTCTGCATGGTGATCACCAGGCCTTTCTTCCTAACCCATCTTAGTCTGGAAGCTCCAGTGAAGCCTTAAAGCATCACAAACCATGCAAATTTCCACTAACATCCAGGTGGTGGCTGCACTTGAAATGTATTAACTGGGACTTGAACTCAGGTCTCCCAATAGAAAGTTTAAAATTTTACCATTACAGTACTCCCCAATTCCAAAACGGATCAAGGCAAGTGCCATCATGTTGACTATAAATCTTTACAGCAGCCTACAGCCTTAGCTTCCTCCCAGGGCGTGGCTGGGAGGTGGAAAGGCCATTCTTGTAGTCCACAGGCCAGCCTTTACCCCACAGGGCCACTGAGGCTCCTTGCTCCTTCGTAATGTGGAGTTTGGGAACAGACAGAAGCCTGAAGAGACAAGATCAGGGCTTTCCTGTGACAGAGTAAAGCTCCCCAATGGAATTCTCATAGGACAGCCTTTGCTACCCTTGAAGAATGAGCAGCTGCACCGTCTTCCGTAGGCACAACTTTCTTGGCCTTTTGTTCTTGGCCAACGCAAATTTCAATTTGCTTAAAGTGTCTTTGTAATAAGCTCCTGTGGTGATCCTATGTCCTCCTCCAAGAAATTCTGACCAAGACCAGAACTCCCCAAATCGTTTCCATCGGCTTTTGAATGTAACTGGCCTACCACATCCCCTTTGAAGCCACTTTTGACGGGACTTTTTTTCACCCGAAGGTTCTTACTGAGAACTTGTCCGCAAACCTCTACGGATCAGAGACAAGTTTAAGCACATTTTGTTTGCAGTAATCATGCACGTATGAAGTGGAACCCTAGAAGCAATGTTTTTTGACTTATCCTTGTATATCACACATCAAAACAGTATTTTACAATTTTATACACAGGATTCTGGCAAGATGGCAAACTAGGCAGATACACTACCCAGACCTCTACGACCCATGCCTGACAAACAGCGAGGATCACCTGGAGTCCTGAGCTTCAAAGGGGAAGAGAGAGAAGTGGATTGAATATTGACTAAGGGAGAAGCTGAACCAAAGCGGTGAGGGAGGAGACAGACAGACAGACAGCTGCACTGGCAGCTAGCCTAACACGGCCCAGTCATCTTGAACTTTTGCGAGCAGTGTTCAGCCTGTATGTTTCTAAGGCCCCTTCAGGCTGTAGGTTAACTCAACTGTTCACCTTCGTTATTTTCATTCACTGTATTTGTACACCATTCACATTCAGTGTATGAAAATATCAGTTTACAGTTTATTTACGCATAGGTTATTTGGTGTATACAGTACCTAAAATAAATTCTCTTTTAACTAGCTACGGGCCTAGTAAGCAAAAACTGAGCTGTCATCATGATGGGCCTTATTCGTATTTGATTTTAGCTGTCCAAAAGTTGTCCTAAAGGCAGGCAATGCTACCATCATGCCACAGTTGATTGGGATGTACACCTGTCACACGATAAAAGTTACAGCGATTTTCATGTCACGGTCATCTTTCTCTTTAGACACTGTTGATACCCACCTCTACCTCTACATTACAGCACTGCTGACTAAGTAAAGATGGACTAGCTCTGCGAGACTTCTTCACTATTTGGGGTCACGAGGAGGCAGTCTGCTTCTCTAATGTTTTGCAGCCGTGGAAACCCTCAGGAGAAAGGCGGCCCTTTCTGTCCCCAAACTCCCTTAGGTTTTGTTTATTGGCCTACATGCTTTATTTTTGTAAGCAAGAAAATTTGTTTCCAAAGGGATTCAAGTCTCCATCAGGTTGCCAGAAGAATCCAGAGCAGAAAAAAGGGGTTAAGGTCAGCCATCTCTTTCTCAGAATACCATGAAGTGAAGCTCTGTATGGGCACTGATAATTATTAATTACACGACCCAGATCTTGCCTTCTTATGCTGCCTGTACCGTTTTATTAACATGAATGTGCTGACCCACACAGAAATGATCATTTGGATTTAGCATAACCTATCAGGAGTCTTTTTAAAAAGGGCATCAAGATGAATCGTTTTCACACTGCGACAGCTTCTGGAGTAGAGGCTTTGCACCTCACTTATTTTTCACGTTTAAAAAGATCGTGTTTACTCTTTATTCTGATTAAAAGCAGTATTCTACAGGAAATAATTTAAAGTTCCCAATGTCCACAATTTCTGGAGCCATGGAAGCAGATGAACCCCTGAAAATATTGCCCCAAGATCATCTTTAAATCTTAAAACTAAAAAAATCCCATGCAGTCTGAACACTGAAAAATAGTTCTGCTAAAAAAGAATTTCTGCCTTGGGCACTAAGCTCTTTGAGGATTTAGCTCTATAAGCGATCAAGGTGAGAAGGCCACCTGAGAGCGCCAGTGAAACCTGCCATCCCAGGGACCTGCACAAGGCAGAACCTGCCAGGGAAGAGCATTTCCGATACTTCCCACTGAAACAAGCAAGGGCAAAGTGGCAAGACCACACCTCGCAGGGGTAGAGAACTTGGCAGACCCGAGAAAACAAAGCAATCTTGAGTTCCAGTTCTCCAGGTTTCCCTGAGCACAGTAAAGATACAGTACTGTGCTAAATGTTTATGTAATTAAATATTTATTACAAACAACAGTACGTAGAAGAGTAGAGTTCATCAATGAAAATCATGCAGAATGTACAGGAGATCGACACTGTTGTGAACTCTATCAAGCCACAAGACCCGAGCGGGATTAACACCGCCAACTCCACCTGCTGGGGAGGATGAGCTGAGTGGTCCCACCCTGACGCCTCTGTGGCTGTGGTGAACGTGCAGCAAACGCGCACCAGTTCACCACCTGCACCCAGTCTCCCCTGCCTTTTGTAGCTGCCTGGCCCCAACAGAAACCTACTGCTCCCCGGCCCCCCGCCCGCCTGCCGGATTCCTCTAATCTCTATTAGAAGTTTTAGAATTGTGTACCATCCATTGTATTCTCTCCAGCGATGGATTATTCTTGAGCCAACAGGAGAACTTAAAATGAAACCAGATTTTTCCTAATGACATGGTTCCAGAAACAATCCTCTTCAACCAACACAATAAAGTCAATCCTTGCGGGTTCTTCCACCTCCTCTGCCCCAAGAGTCCTCCTTCAGAAAAGTAAGTTTCCCTTTTATCTCCATGCTGCTACTCTCAGCACAAGTTCATATCTGAAACACTGGGAGTGTTTCTTTCTTCTTTCTGCCAATTAGCTACTGCTATTACTTTTATATTGTCTCTGTCTCCTTGGCTTTTAATGAACTGTAATAGGCACGTTGGAGAATTTCCCATTTCCTGCCCAACTTCATTTTAAAAATCAGGAAAAGCTAGATGAATAAAATCATACTTTAATATAGGTAGTATTTTCTACGTAACATTTGGTGAAGTACTATAGATAATCTACAACTATGTTACAACACTTACCATGGTGCATAGAATTCTACGAGCCACAAACTGTCGCTCTCAATAACTTCTCGGTTGAAATTTGATGGCGTCAGTTCGATTACATCATCACCGGAGGAATAGAGACCACTCACGGCCAGATAGAAGGTACAGCTCACCAGACCTGGAGTAACAACACAAACAAAACACACCATCAAGAGGAGGTTATCGCCTGCCAAGCAACAAAGCCTTCCACACTGGTCAGCCTGGGCCAGCTGTCTCCAAACCTCTCCCAGCTCTGAGTAGCCCCTGGAGTTTCACTCCCAGCAGGACGGACAGCCCTGAGCAAGAAGGGAACACAGTGCCTACTCTCGTTCCCAGAGCTGCAAAGCAAACCAACAGAAATATTGTGCTTTCCATGTGGTAACATCTGTCTTTTACCACTCCAAGGGCTGCTGGGGGTGGCGATGTGAGGTGTCATCAAGCCACTTCCGGCTGACAGTGAGTCTGTGTCCAGCAGTGAACTACCGCCCCGTTGGGACCATCCTCACAATGGTTACCCTGGAGCTCGTTGTTACAGCCTCTGTATTAGTAGGAGGGTCTTCCTCTCTCTTTGACCGTTCTCTACCAAGAGATGTATCTAAAGCATAGGGCCTATTTATTGACATTTTCTGGGTGTGCACAGTGAATGAGGAGGCTGTAGCTAGCGGTGACCATGGAGTCCACCAAAAATTTATTCCTGCTGTTATTCAGATGTAATATTAGTGCATGCCTTTTATTGTAACACTTTTAAGAAGGGAAACTAATTCTCCACTTTCCCCCTAGACCGTGCCTTTAACAGGGGTAGTAACTTTCTTTTTTATTTCGTCTATAACTATCCTTTGGTGATTGCCAGGCACTCTGAATTTTGCTGGGTGAGCTTAGAAAGCATTTTACAGGAAGTTATACAGGGAGCCTTCACAGTTCAGCCACAGTATGGAACAGGTGTATTTTTTCCTTCCACGTTGTTTTATTTTTATATAAACCGTTCTCTTGTTGACCTTAGATGTGTAAGGTAACAACCGGTGTCCTCACAAACAATAAAAGGAGCTCCTGGTGTGAAACTGCCATCAAACCAGTAAGAACACGCTCAGGGATCCATCATCTTCAGGACAGGTGGCCACCTGGGCTGATTCCCCCTCAACCACCTTGCCTCCCTGTGTCCCAAGGCCCAATCGCTCAGTCATTTTCCTGACGGTACCTTTGGTAATAAAACTCAACCTTGTATACGGTGGGGTCAAGGGTTTCTCCTTTATACCAAGTATTGATAAGCATGGGTCGCTTTAAGTTCAGGGCACTTAACATGTGCCCCCTAAGTCTGATGGATTGTTCGTATTTCAGTTGTTCCCTGTGAAGCCGAATCCATCCAAGCAGGCTTTGGTAACCGCCCTTTCCCCTGACTCCTCCTTTCTCCTTCCTGTTCAAGTAACGTACTACCTGAGTTCCCCGGGGGCACAGACTGTGGGCAGAGGGGCTTTGCATTTTCCTGCTTTCTCTTCTCATTTTGTTTAGTCATATTGGAAAAGTACTGCAGCTCGGGACTGTCCCCCATGTGTCCGGCAGACAGACATGCACTGCACCTGGCGCAGCCTTCTCATCTGTTGCTTGGTGTTTCTCTGTTCATGCATCTCGATGGTCTTGTTCATTTGCATTTTCTCAGCCTGCTGTACCTTATTACAGCTTGGCCTGCAGACCAGGCATCTTTTTTGTCTTTTCAAAGCATTTGAGCTTGTTTCTCTTGGTAACCCAGACAGTACCCCCGGGGCATAACAGTGTAACCCGTTATGCTCCTTCTGTGGCATGTTGAGGGCAGCAAAGCACCGGACCTGGTCTCTGGGTGAGAGGAACCGCTCAATTTTTGAGGCTGAGACCCACAAGCTGACTCCAAGTAGCCCACGTGGGGAAAGCCGACCAAGTGTATTCTTGTTGGCTATTCTGGAAGCTTAAGAACAACTGTATTGGAAAGTAAATTCTGAGCTGCCTTACTAATAATATTGTAAGAACACAGTTCTTCAACTTGGTAATGCTATCCAAAGTTCACCTCCTTTTAATTTGTAGGTGTCTTATGGCCTTATCTTTTCTGATTAATATATCTGCTTAATATATCCAGAATAATGCTAGATACTAATATTCTTGGCTTGTTCTTTAACAGAAATGTCCCCAATATGCAAGATGCTAACTTTAGGCTGAAATAGATGTTTGCATTCCATTCTAGAAAACCTGTCTTTTAATATTCAAAGATGAAGTTATCTTTTGACACAGTAAATTATAAGTGGAAACGGCCCACCCTCTAAGGCTGTGTGTGAGTGAGCCGCTGCTTAGATTTCTGTATGCTCACTTCAGAAAGAGAATGGACATTTCAGATGTAACTTGTAAAAATAATTCAAAGATCAGTTTCTTCTGGAAGGAGCATACACCAACGTTGACTGTCTTACTGCCAGACCCTCCACCATGTGGAGCAGTCATGTGTGTCAGCGGGCTGGATTTGTTACAGCAAGACCTCGGAAGACTAGAATCATCCCTATCTTACATAAGACAGAGGCAGGAGGGGATCAGTGGGCTGTGGTCACACACACATCCAGTGAAGTCTGTGGGCGGAGCAAGCAGTCTAGCGCTTGGCTCCGAATCCACCCAGAAGTACCGGGTAAGAAAAGGCTGGAGACCCTTTCTAAAGACCGGGCCACGAGACTCAGTGCACAGAGGTCTGCTAGGAAACACACGAGCCCCTGCGAGCTGCAAGGGCTTTGAGCAGCTTTTTGTCTTGATAGCAACAGTGGGCAGACCTGCTTTCTAACTCGTTTCTAATTTTCCACATTAAAGCCATGCCATATTTTTAAGTGCTCAAAATACAATGGGCATGAATAAGCAATTTATTTTAGACAATTATATTTGAATTATAGATGCTGCCAATATTTTAGGAACTTAAACTGGGGATTTGAAAAGTGCTGGGAAGTCACAAAAGGGTTATCGTACAAGGGCAGAACTGAAAGACAGTTCTACTGCCATGTGGAAGGTGGGATGGAGAAAATAAAATGGAAAGCCAGGAGTGGTTCCCACATAAAGGGTAAGGTGGAATGGGTAACAGCTAACGATTACTTTGGGAGGTAACACAGAAAAGACTAAACATTGTCCACTGAATGTAGTGACAGAGTTGGTTGGGCATTATTAGCTTTTTGGTGTTTTTAAAGCCAGTCATTGGGTTGCCAACTTATAGTGTAGACACACACACACACACACACACACACACACACACACACACAGAGTTTCTGAAGCTGGAAATCTTTAGGGGAGCAGAGATCCTCATCTTTCTCTCACGGAGCAACTGATGGGTTTGACCCACCAGCGTGGTGGTTCGCAGTCCATCACGTACCCAACAGTGCCAGCATGGTTCCAATTGGTACACAGTGTAGCGAGGAGCCCATTTGCCATAGACTCGAGAGTGGGAGGGAACACGTTGGAGAGAGTACAGAGAATTCTTTAAACACCTTTCATTATAGACAGCGGCAAATGTAAGGCAGAGGAAGGTTCTTAAAAAGACGGGAGTGACCACAGCCTAAATGGAAGAGATTTACAACTCTATCCAGGGAGCAGCACAAGATGAAGCCCAGGGAATAATGGACCATGCCCTGAGTCAGCAGGAATGGAGGGAGTGCAGTCCTCCAGGATGGCCTCCTATTCCAATTCCAGTGCCGGGAAACAAATGATGGAGGTAAAAGCGACTAGGAGGTTGTACCTCTATATGCTGTCCAATATGGCAGCCCCTAGCCACACACAGAGATACTGTGGTGGTGCCATAGGTTATGCGCTGGACTGCTAACCACAAGGTCAGAGGTTCAAAACTACCCGCAGGCTCCTCAGAGCTTTCTACTCTTGTAAAGAGGTATAGCCTTGGATCCTACAGGTGCAGTTCTACTGTCTTACAGGATTCATTATGAGTCATAATTTGACTCAATGGCGGTGACTGAGCCACACACAGCCACCCAAACAGATGTGCTGAAGTATAAAAGGCACACCTAATCTCCAATATCTTGAGTGGTTGGGGGATTTAAAATATCTCAATAGTATTTTCATTTATCTTTAATAAGAGATATGTCAAGACTAGAAGCAGAGACAGCTCTAACTAGGAATAAGTTTGAAAGTAAGATCGAGGTTGACAGAAGTTGGTTCTTAAGACTGGCCTGGCTAAATAAACCTCTAAGGATCTTACTACTTGTGTTAGTCTGGGTAGACTAGAGAAACAAATTCACAGACACTCATATGTGTATAAGAGAGAGTTGTGGGGTTTGGGGGAGAGTTTTATATAAAGGTAATATTGCATGAAGAAAGCATCCCAACCCAGTCCAGTCCAAGCCCCTAAGTCCAACAGTAGCCCCTATGTCTGATACCAAGCTATAAAGTGCTCTTCAGACTCAGGAAACATATGCAATGTGGTGAATGCAGGAGGATCACAGGCCGCTGGGTGTGAAGTCTTGTACATCCAGTGGCACTGTCAGCATCTCATGCTGGCAGGGGTCTCCACGTAGCTTCTCCAGGTCCACGGTTCTGGCTGCATCACAGTAGGTTCATGTGGCTTCTCCAGCTCAGGACACTAGCGTAGTTCCATGTGTCTTGTCAGCTGCAATGTCTCCCAGGGAGTGAACCACAGGAAAGAATGTCGGCTGTCTCCAAGGTGGTAATTCCAGAGTTTTCCCAGAATCCTCAGGGGAAGGACATGCCCACAGAGACTTCATTGGCTGTGTTCTGATTGACAGGTTAGACTCCACCCCTACATTCTTAAGCCTCAAATTGACAAACGATTATATAACTCCCACACTACTTTTAAATGTTTATCTTTTAGGAGGGTAAAATGGATATATGTATTGATATTAATTCAATACATTAACTCAATACCTTCAATTTGGAAAAAAGCCAAAGAAGAGTCAATAGTCCTGCATGAATGGTCAGTACCTTGATGAGCACCCTCACTGACGGCAGTTCTAGCCACCGAGTCAGAAGCTCCTTGACAGCAGGGAGTTCTTGTTTCAGTCCAGTGTTGCAAGAAGATTTTGATGTTCCCTTGAATATGCTCAACCATCTTCCAGAAAGTGGGTTTTTCTTGGCATTACAAAATAGTAACAGCACAGGCCTACCTCGAATTGTTATCAACTTAAATTTAATTGCACACGTCTGAGGTATGCCTGTAATAGCTAATATGTATATGATACACAAGGAACCCTGGTGGCCCTGTGGGTTAAGTGCTGAACTGCTAACCACAAGGTCAGGGGTTCAAACCCAAAGAGGAAGCAATCTGTTCCTGTGAGGATTTACAGTGTCAGAAACCTTGTAGGGTTGCTATGAATCAAAAGACTCAATCAAAGTGGGTTTGGAATTTTGAGTATATGACACTTGCCATGTACCCGGCAGGCATTGTTCTAAACTCTACAGTATGAACTCCTTTAACAGAATGAGTAACTTACTCACATAATTAAAAAGATACCTACAAGCAAATTTTCTAACTAAAGGACTGTGAGGTTGTGAGTTCTTTCCCTCCTCTTTCCACTAAGGGCCAACAATAAAGAACGTGGCTGTACTTTCCTCTTCCGGTTGTTTCAAGCAATGCGGGGCCCCAAAAGAGCTGGACCCATTTTAATTCAGGAACGTGCTTCCTTTCCATACTGAGATATGGAGGAGAACAGGGGGCTTGGCCAAGTTTTTTTCCTCTAGTTAGGATAATGGAGTTTTGTTCATTTTGCCCAGTCTTCAACAGAGTACCCTACTTTTAAGGGGCTACTCAATGAAACCGATAAACTGAAATCCTTAAGACAGTAAGACCTAGTACAGATAACAATGGAATGAAACAGAAAGATGATGTATAAACTGATCATAGAGAAGTAGACAATAACACCTCCCGCTGCAAGTCCCCCAAACACAACACCGTGGGCTCATTTAAAGTGGTAAAGTGGGTCAGTGCCGACCAATAAAATTGTTTCTAAAACTCACAGCACCACTCCACTCACTGATAATGAGCACCGATGGGAAATCGGAGTAAGTGAGCGTCCAGAACTGATGAGAGCAGATGGTTTTGCCACCTGCAGCTTTCCCATTCCTCCACAGTATTGACAGATGTTATAAATCCACATCAGCCATAGCCTGGTTCCACCCACACCTGCTGGCAAGAGCAGACAGTCCCCAAACAGCCTTCAAGTATCCACGACGGTTTCCAAATGCCCGCCCAGATTTATTAAAATAACGAGCTAATTAACAGAATCTCAGAATGTTCAGGAAATAAGTCAGAGTACACTCACAGAAAACTACAGCGACACTAAAACCCTTTCTCCTCATCGATTCTTCCTGGTGACATCTATGTCTTGTCTACTCTCTGGCAAACACCTTACACGCACATGTATTAACTCACGTACGCTCAGGACGGCCACACGGAATACCATCATCAGCCCCATTTTATTGCACTAGTGGGCTGCGGGACTTGGCTCAGGTCAGGCCCAGGGGCTGGTCAAGATGTGCTGTCACTGATAGTCACAGAGCTTGGACATGGTCAAGGCAAGTCCAGGCCCTCAACTTTTGCTGACCACAGTTTCTAACAGGCTGAGCGGAATTAAGTTTCTCGTTTAAAAGTTTGATCTTATTTAAAGTACTCCTGCATCTCAGGGCGAGTTATTTTTGGATGGCACTATGCTGTGTCCCTTTCTAATGAACGAACAAGTCTTTATTTCAGAACCGATTCCTACATATCTCCGTTTTTCCTGTCGGCTGGAACCATGGAAAACGGGGGACCCCCGAAAAAAGTTGGGTGTCTGGAGAGCGTGTTACTGCTCTCCAGCAGAGTTGGAGAGGTACAGGGTCCGCCCTTTCGGTTTCAAACCCCCTCCCCGCCTCGGGAAGCTGGTGGTGGCCCAGATGACCCCCCGAAATTAAGCCATTAGCAGATCTTGGGGACTTCTCTCTCTCCCCCCTGGAAAGTGCTCCCCACCAGCCCGCCCTGACGCCGGCTCTTCACGGGAGCGCGTCTCCCCCTCGCCCCCGGCACTCCGGCCGTCGCCACGGAAACTGGGGGCGCGGGTGGGGGGGCTACTTCCAAAGTGGGAATGGACCGAGTGCGCCCCTTCCCCGCCGGCCCCCACCCCCGGCCAGCCGAGTCCCGAGAAAGGGGTCCTCGTGGCGCTGGTCCGCGCCCCGCCCCGGGGTCCCCACGCCCCGTGTGTGCGCGGAGCCCCTTCCACCCAAGGGCGCCCGCACCCTCCCAACCCAACGCTCGCCCGACTGCGGCCGGGACAAAGCCCAGGACCCTCCGCGTGGGTCCGGCCTGCAGACCCCCACCCCGCGTGGGCCGGGCATGGGCAACGCGCCCGCCCCCTCA
>NW_022103906.1:96679527-96684904 GCF_000313985.2 Echinops telfairi | reverse complement strand
CGCCGCGCCGTGGCCGCAGCTCATTGGTCCAGGTAGACTTCGCTCGAGTGCCCAGCCAATGGGAGATAGCCGGGTATAGGTCGCCGGTTTGGTTTTGGGGTGGGAGGAGGAGGGGAGGGGAGGGGAGACCGGGCGGAAGGAGGGACTTGACGGCCGCTGGGGCGGACCCCAGGCTAACCCTCTCTTTTCCGGTTTCCCGCTCCACGTCCCGCAGTGTTTCCCGGGCGCTGGGTGCACGTGCGTTTACTTTTCACCTGGAGTCGCGTACGTGGTTTTCTTCGTGCTCAGCGACCGTTCTCTCTTCTCCCTCCTTGCCGCTAATGGGCTTCTCTCCAGTCCTCGCTCGCCCCCGGCCTCCCCACCCTTTCCCTCACCCTCTTTGTCCAGGGGAGGGATACGAAGAGCAATAGTCACGTTCTTTGGGTCCAGACAGATATTCGGTCAAAAAAAACAACGCTAACAACATAACCAACCAATATTTATTTTGTGAAATGACGTTTAAACGACCCCATGCTCTGGAGTAAAACAGCTTGCAAAGTGTTTAGGTTAGGACCTCATTCTGGGAGGGTCATGGGGTCGGAGCTTCAGCGTTCCTCACTTGGAGGTTACCCTCCCCACCCTGGGAGGAGCCTTAGCAAGGTGCTCACAGGATCAAGGATATCGTCAAATTTGCAAAAGTGAAATATGTGGCGCCCAGCGGGTGGAGACGATTATTACCTTCCCACTCTGGTTTCCACTTCTGTTCCGTTGGAGCAGAACCAGATGACCAAGACACACGGGCAGCAGCTCCCTCGGCGCCTGTGGGATGCAAACAGCTTGCTCTGAACTCACCAAAGAACTCTGCCACCCAGTTAATGCTGACTCGTCGCAACCCTCCTGTGGGTTTCTGAGACTATAACTGTGTACGGTCGGTCGTAAACAGCTCTCTCAGAGCTGCGGGTGGTTCATTAAAAAGACGGAAAAGGCCAACATGGATGCCAGAAGAGACGGAAACTGTCTCGAATGTAAGTAGCTGAACTTAATAAAAGAAACACCGAAGCAAAAGAGCTGAACAGAAGGTTTCAAAGGGTGGCTCAAGAAGAGGAAACAAAAGTACATTATAATGAAATGTGCAGAGAGCTGACCTTAGGAAACCCAAAGGGAAGAATACATTTAGCATTTCTCAAGATGAAAGAACTGAAGAGACAATCCAACCCTCGAGTTACAATATTGAAAAATTCTATGGCAAAATAGTGAATGCTGCCGGAAGCACAGAAGATGGAAGGGGAAGCTGTGAAAGGTAGGCCACACCTTTAAGAAAGATGAAAGAACCAAGACAACGATCTAGGATTAGGACACAGGTTAGCATCAGCCAAATACCAGCCCAGGTATTCCAAAGTGAATTCCACAGTTACAGCAAAAAGACTGAAAACGGGGAACCAGGCAAGCCGATCTGTAAATGATGAAAATGTCCAAACAAAAAGGGGCAATAGATGGTGTCGTTCTAGAACAGTCATATGGAGACAAGTCAGGTGCTATCAAGAAATAAAAGACTGCTTTAGGCTTAGAGGAAAGTAAATCTCAAGCCCAGTTCATAAACCTATGTATCAAAATAAAACAGAAGAAAAACAGACTCAGTCGACACAAAACCAGCAAGAGAATTTAAAAGAAAATTCACCAACAAAAACCTCAACAGAAAAGTAAGCAAAACAAGCAGACTGCCAACACCACATGCGTACACACAAAATGACAGCAGATGTAGACCTATCAAATGGACAGCCAGTGGTGGGGTACCGATACAGATCTTCTTAAACCACATATGCACTCCAAATAATGACAATTACATCACTTCTACCAACATGATAGGACTAACGGGGAGACATTTTTTTAAAAGGATGAATCTCTTTATATTTTGTACACAGGAGGGGGGAAAAGATCTATTTGTCCTCTATAGATGTGTATACACCCACAAACATAACACAGCAAAGAAGATACAACAACGGCAGTCCTTGTTCCTGCAACTCGGCGCATGATTGTCTCTGGTCTTCTTCTACCGCCTAGTCCCCATTCTCTCTTCCCTCAAAAAGTACCGTAGCTGACATGATTCTTTGCTGGTGGACTGCCCCAGAGCTGCCTTCCTGAAGGGCCGGGGTTACCAGAGTCTTGCTAGCATTGGTCTAGTGGCTTCAGTCAGAGAGCATTACAGTCCTCAGAGACACCCTACAGAAGCTCCTGCGTACCAGATACACTCTTCCTTACTGCAAACAATAACATTCCCCCTTGGTAAGCAGGGCCAATCACACCATCCAAACAAATGTCCTTCTTTGTCCGTTGATTCAGAGGCATGAGGAGCCCTAAGTGACAGGTGCAATCATTCTTACATTTCAGAGTAAAGGAGTCAGTGTTGTATCTTGTATTGGAAGCGTTTCTCCTTTTCAAACTTACAGCATAGGGTTGCAGAGACAGGAGCAAACACTTTGCAAATAGACCAGTCGAGTGGTGTCATTTTCATATCTACCCTTTGATCCCTGGACTTATAAATCTTGGTGATAAGAGACACAGCACTAGACATCAGGTGCGAATTTGTAAAGTTTCTTAAGTCGTGGGTCTCAACCTCATATGGGGCCATGTAAACGAATGTTGGGGAGCACAAACATTTGGCAACAGTAAAAGGCTTCTGAATGGACCGTGACCAAAGAAGAATTCAAAATCAAACATGCCATGAATCCAAGGGATCCCTTCCACCACTTATACCTGTGTTGCAAATTTTCCCGGTGAAGGTGTGCGAGTGGGAGCAGCTGAAGGAGACCCAATCTCGAGCACATGCTGCCTCCCAGAAAAGAGGGCTGAACCCACTCAGAACACTCATCCTTAGGGGTCAAATCTTCCGTGCTTGTGTTAGGCTGGGCTTTCTGGGGAAGCAAAACCCGTGAGGTTTAGAGATGTGTGTGATTGTACATTAAGACAGTAGCTCACCCAGCTGTAGAAGAGGCCATGTCTAAGTCTATGCAGGTACCAAGTCCATGGCCTGATGGTAGTCTGGAGCCTTTTCCTGACTCACCTCGCCAGGGGTTGACGAACCCACGACCTGCAGGCAAGTGGCAAGCTGGTGACTGCCGAGGCAAGTACACCAGATGGCAGACCATTGGCTCCAGTTCAAAGGTAGAGAAGCCGCACACACATTCCTGGCCCAAAAAGCAGCAAGCAAGAGTTCCACATCCTCTATTTATAGAAAAAGTAGGTCACATCCCTGAGGACACCTCCTTTCAATTGCATCGGAGCTGTGACCCCACAAGAGGGGTGCGCTCTAATCTCCTTAGGATTTGCTAGGTCACCTATGGGGGACTGCTAGACCTCAACGGCCAAACCATCCTGACTCCTGACCCAGCCAAACCAAAAAAACCAAACTCACAGCCATCAAGTTGATGCCGACTCATAGGAACCCTATGGACCCTATAGAGCTGCCCCTGTGATTTTCTGAGATGGTCACTCTTTTACTGGAATGGAAAACCATCTTTCTTCTAATGAGTGGCTGGTGGTTTCGAACTGCCCATCTTGTGATTAACAGCCCAATGCCTAACTACTGGGTCACAGGGGCTCCTCTAGGCATTTTAAGAGGCCTGCAGAGTTTCTAAATGTTCCTGGATGAAGTAGCCAGGTTGACACCAAACCTAAGTCTCACAATTCCAAAATATCTTAGTGTTCTTTAGAGAAATCCAATTCTGACAAGACTAGTACTGGCTCAGACCATTCAGTGGATAGATGATAGATAGATAGATAGATAGATAGATAGATAGATAGATAGATAGATAGATAGATCTAGACCATACCCTAAGGATACTCCTTTCAATTAATTGCTTGATTACATTATTTGTTATATCAGATTACATTATAGAACACCAAGTTTTGGCCAGATCATTGGCTATCATAGCCTAGCCAAGTCAACCCCTAAAATTAATAACACAGGTGGTAATCAGTAGGTTGATACCAGTAGGTTGGCACAGTATAGTAATTAAAGGACCAGACATGAATCTTCCGGTTACTATTTCTGGCTATTTTCAAGGCACTAATGTGGAAGGCCTGTTTCTGGTAGCGTTTAAGTCTCCATGCCAACAAACATCTTAGGACATCTTGGCAAATGGCAGCTTCTGAGCCATCGACAGCTCTTTCAGTACATGCATATGACTCTGAAGTAAAATGGAAAAAATTAAGGGACATCATTCAGACAATGGTGATTTCATTTGTTTGTATATCTATCTATATGTATATACATATGTATACATATATCTATATGTGTGTGTATATATACATATATATATATCTGCAACCATTTTTAAATTGTTGTGCGGGACAGGATTGGCCCCTCCATCTCAAGTTTGCTGACCCTAGCCTTAGAACCACAAACTAATAAAAACTCTGCCTCTTCCAGGTGTTTGACATTTAATAAGCAATATGCCAGACAATACCCAAACCAAACCCACCACCATCAAGTCAGTGCCAACTCACAGAGACTCTATGGGATGGGGTAGAACTGCCCTGTGGGTTTCTGAGACTGTACCTCTTCATGGGGGTAGGTAGCTCAGTCTTTCTCCCTTGGAGCGGCTGCTGGTTTCCAGTTGCTGATCTTGCAGTGGGCAGCCCAGTGCGTAACTGCTGTGCCACCAAGGCTTTCACTGAGGACCATGGATGTGTGTTAGAAATCAATTTAAAAATTGGCATATCTCATGGAATTAGGTATATAGTTCATCCTTCGATAGCTACGTATGGAAGGTTTATTGTTCTATCATCCATGGGAAGCATAAGAGACAATAAAACAAAAAACAACATGATTTCAACCATATAAAAGCAGATTTAAAAGCACACTATAAATTAGAATAGTGTTAGACCGGGTTGATTAGAGAAACAAATCCAGTGGCACTCGTATGTAAGAAAGATCTTTATATGAAGGAGCCATTGGAGATGAAGAAAACATCCCAGCCCAGTCCAAATCAAGTCCATTAGTCCAATTTTAGTCCACCAATCTCTCTTCAGATTCACGCAGCCGCGTGCCGTGATCCAGAATGCAGGGACATCACAGGCCCGTGGGTTTCAAGACTGGTGGATCCGGTGGCGGGGACACACCGCCAGGACTCTGGCTGCCATCAGCTTGGCTCATCAACAGGAAGGTGAAAGCAGATGGAGGCCCACCTCCACCCCTCATCTCAGTTGCCCTCCAATCAAGCTGTGACCTGATTGACAGGCACCATGTTGGCACACACACACACACACACACACACTATCACAAATAGCTTGGCTCATCTTTTTAAAAAATCATTTTGCAACAAAGCCCACATGGAAGAAGCACACCAGCCTATGCAACCACGAGGTGTCGAAGGGATCAGGTGTAAGGCATCATCAG
>NW_022103906.1:96626511-96677856 GCF_000313985.2 Echinops telfairi | reverse complement strand
ATTATATATCTAATTATCTTTATGATTTAACATTTCATTTCTTGTTATATATTAATTACCTTTATAAATAAATATATTATATTATCAAGAATTTGGTTTTATCTCTCTAGAGAACCCTGTCTAACACAAGCACACATTCCATATCATCCCTGCGCTCTCCACGCTCCTGCTTCCTCTTGCTCTAGGCCAGCGGTTCTCAACCTGTGGGTCACGACCCCTTTGGGGGTCAAACGACCTTTCCCAGGGGTCACCTAGGACCATCGGAAAACACATAAATATTTCACAATACATATATAAATACATATTTTTTTGTGATTTATCACTATGCTTTAATTATGTTCAATTTGTAATAATGAAAATACATCCCGCATATTAGATGTTTACATGATGATTCATAACAGTTGCAAAATTACAGTGATGAAGTAGTAACGAAAATCATTTTATGGTTGTGGGTCACCGCAATGTGAGGGTCGCGGCATTAGGAAGGTTGAGAACCACTGCTCTAGGCAATAAAACTCACGGCCATGGAGTTTAATATGAGTCATAGTAACCCTATAGGACAGGGTAGAACTGCCCCTGTGAGTTTCTGAGAGTATATTTGTTTACAGGAGAAAACCCTGTCTTGTCCAAGGAACGGCTGATGGTTTTGAACTGCTGACCTTGAAGGTAGCAACCCAATGGCTGTAGGTAATAGAGACAAAGTATTGTGCCTTGAATGATTGCTTCCAAGCTTGTAGACTCACCCCCACCTGGCTCTCCTTTAAGAAAGACTTTGAATCTTAAAGCTAAAGAAATAAAGGAGGCTTTGTAATAATTTACTCCAGATGCAAAGGAAAGGACAACTACCAATCCAACATTTATCTATTTATTTGAAAAGTGTTTACTCTTTACTCTATTTTAGGCATTGTACTAGATCCTGGAGATGCAAAGATGATGAAGAGATGTTTCCTGTCCACAGGGATCTCAGTCAAAAGGAGAAGGCAGAAAGCACACCCACACACAGATGTACCATACACACACTGCTATATACAGACCACCACACACACCACCACACATACATGCACGCACACATTTCTATACACATACACACACTACTACACACATGCACACACCACTACACACACACACCCCACTACACACGCACACAACTACACACACACCACCACACACACTGCTACCCACAGACACCGCTACACACACATGCACACACCACTACACACACACCACTACACGTACACACACCACAAACACCACCACACACACATATGTACACACACTGCTACACACATACACACATGCCACTACACACACACACAGGTACACACACAGCTACAATAAAGGTTTCTACAGAAAGCTCTCTGAGGCCGCAGGGTCAGGACGCACTCACTGTACAGAGAGGCTGCTGGCCGAGCGAAGTGTCGGCCTTGTTCTGGACAGGGAAGGCTTCCGAGCAGAGGTTAGTGAAAGTGCACGGTACGTATATTTGCTAGTTTAATACCCACTTTGCTTTACCATGACATCTGCTAGGCATGGTTCTGCCCTTGTGAATGAATGTTCCTGGAAGTTTCCCCTATCAGTCTCCACGGCCAATGTCAACAGTGCTTGATCATTCACGAGTTCAATCTGATAGATCAACAACTCAGGTATCACCGTGTGGAGCATGTCTATACAGTGAACCCTCCTTTATCGCGGTTAATCGGTTCTAGACCCTACCGTGATAAATGAAATTCCGCGAGGTAGGATTCCTTATTTGTAAATCAAATATTTTCGTAGTTAGAGCATAGAGGACATGAAAAAACACCCTTTGGTCACCATTACACTCGTATTACCCAACTTATTAAACAAAAAAGGGAAAATACAGTAAAACATTTTGGATGTTACAATTATCATTTATTATTTATTATATTATTTATGGCATCAAGCATGTACAGTATGAGCCAATCAGTGGCAGTAATGACAGAGCATGCGCTGTTACACAAAAACCGCGATAGAGTGAAGCCGCGGAAGTCGAAGCGCGAAGTGGCGAGGGTTCACTGTACTTGCATAACTTCCTTTTATCAACAGTGTACTAAATTCTATGCCTTTGGATGAATTAATGACACTATTAATAAAATTACCTTATACCCCAGTGGGATGATTGATAATGTTATTCATCATAGAATGATAACGAGGCCTCTCAAGTAAACCAGAGACATACATAATCAGTGAGTAAGGGAATGGATTTGGGGCTCGAACTTAATTCCAACCCTAGTCAAGCAACAATTAGTTCTTATGACGTGGCCCTGCTTGATGCTCACCCTCTTGGATGCTGGAGCAAAATGTGGTGAAGAAAGCAGATAGTTACTGGCTATCAAAAATAATAGCATCTGGGGCCTTAAAGGCTTGTGTTCAAACAAGCAGCCCTCTGAACGAGTCATCCACTAAGTCCATGGAAGAAGCACATTAGCCTGTGTGATCCAAGGATGATAAATAACAAAATCCAAATTCAAAGGAAGGAAAGGTATCAGTTTAAATTGTGGACATCCAATTTGCAGAAGGCTACAGATGACAGTGTGAACCCCCAAATCCATCTACAGGGTCCTTACATCGACTGAGCCTCTGGTGGATCTCTCTGACCATAGTCCGGGGATGCGAATGCCCTTGCTGTCAGACAGAGACTATTATTAACTCGATTCTGGCAGATGCAATTAATCGGTTAAAGTGTCCTACCTGTCATTTGACCTTCCGTTTGACCCCTCTCATACATGGCCTTGTGTTTTCCCAAGCATAACGCTATAGCGAAGATTTGCCACAATTAAATGCACTTCAATAGCATGAATCTAGATGGGCTGTCTAGTGGTCTCATTCCGAAGGCTCCATAATTCAGTCCCCCACCCTCTCATGTCAGAGACGTTGTTTCCATGACTTCTGCTGTGAGGACTGTACTCCTTGCTGGTTGGTCACCAGCCGCCTCTGGCTCAAGAGAGCTTCCAGAGACCACCATCCGGTGGCCCGGCTCTTGGTGACTGCCTGTGGGCCAGAGGAGGGCTGGCTTTTCCACAGCTGATGCCGACAGAAGCAGACGCCCAGACTTCTTCTGAGTAGGTTTGACCTGGCAACCTCCCTATTGGTAGTTGCTGTGAGCTGCTTCCCTGCTCAGGAGCTCTTACGGGTATGAGACTAGAGGGGCTGTTGTTTGGTTTGTTTTTATTTTTTACATTTTACTTTTTAAAATCATTTTATTGGGGGCTCATACAGCTCTTATCACAATCCATCCATCCATCCCTTGTGTCAAGCACATTTGTATATTTGTTGCCATCATCATGTTCAAAATGTTTTTTTTCTACTTGAGTCCTTGGTATCAGCTCCTCATTTTTTTTTTTTTAGAAGCTTAAGACAACACACATTTAAGGTGCAAGACAGCCACAAGCTCACTCGTCCACTGTTGGTCTTCCCGCTTGAAGGACAAGTCGGGACGAGCACCGATGGACAAGCCACTTCCTGGAACAAGGATCCCGGTAGCTTTGGCTTCACGTTCAGTCCCGTCGGCTTCATCAGCAGGCCGGGCTCCTGCTGCCAAAGGGACACTGTGCAGAGGACAACCTTGCCTGCTCTCCCGATGAACGTGCACTGCAGACACGGCACTATATTTGCAACAGCCAACTACTCCCTCACACATCACAATGGACGGACACTGGACGTGTTTGACTCTAGATGGGGGCTCTGTTGAGAAACAATCATTTCCCCTTTTATGTTTTTGTCTGATTAAGGTTTCTTTGATTTTGGAGCCAGGCTTTTTGATTTCCTCTTGCATTTTGAAAGGATTTGTCACCAAAGTTTAGCTTTTCTTTGACTACCTGTGGTCCTAGTGAACTCTTGGACCGCTGACAAACTTGAGATAATGGATGGGAAAATGGCCCAGTGGAGGCCATGGTTGGCCTCAGGGGCTTCCTCATGGCCACGAGACAGTGGCCAGATGTGCCTCCACCCTGCATCTTCCTTCACCTGTTCTGACAGTCCCTGCTCCTCCCAGAGTGCTCAACTTTTCTGCCGGGTTCAAGAGAACACTGCCCTGGCCACACAGAACTCACAGACAATATTCATGATTAAAGGGGCTTACAGGTCACCCCAAGTCAGAGGAGTGGCTGTGAGGCAGGTATCGTTGTGAGCTTTCGGTAGACCACCACCTCAAGGAAACGGAGGGTAATGACTTGGTTCATACCCACTACTAAAGTGGAGACTTCATCCCACCTCAATCCTGTCTATTAGTGTGGCAGAGAACTCCCTCCACAATGGGATCATAACCACAGCCACGTTGTTATTGTTGGAGGCTCCATCGAGTCACCTCCAACCCATAGTGACCGTGTTCACAACAGAACGGAACACTGCATGGTCCTGTGCCATCCTCACAATTGTTCCTATGCCCAAGCCCATTGCTGCGGCCACTGTGGCCATCTGTCTCGTCCAGGGACTTCCTCCTTTTCCCTGACCCTACACTTTACCAAACACGATGTCCTTCTCCGGGGACTGGTCTCTTCTGACGACATGTTCAAAGTATGTAAGATGAAGTCTTGCCATCCTTACCTCTATGGAGCACTATGGCCTGCCTTCTTCTAATACAGATCTGTTTGTCCTTTTAGCAGGTCATGGGCCTTTCAATATTCTTTACCAGCATTGCAATTCAAATGTATCGAGTCTTCCACAGCCTTCCTTATTCAATGCCCAGCTTTCACATGCAAATGATGCAATGAAGAATACCATGGCTTGGGTCAGGCGCACTTTAGTCCTAAAAATAATAGCCCTGCTTTTCAGTACTCTGAAGATTCTGTGCAGCAGATTTACCTAATGCAAGATGTCTTTTGATCTCTTGACTGCTGCTTCCATGAGCATCGATTGTGGTTCCACATAAGACAAACTCCGTGCCAATTTCAACCTTTTCTCCCTTTATCATAATGTTACCCATTGGTCCAGTTGTGAGGAATTTGGTCTTCCTCACATTGAATCGTCATCCACACCGAAGGCTGCAAGCCTTGATCTTCATCAGCAAGTCCTCCTTCAAGTCCTCCTCTGAACCCCTGGGACAGAAGCTAGAATTGACAACATCACAACATGGATGATTGCAAGAGGGACTATGGCTAGAAGGGCCATATTGAGTAATTGACTACATATCAAGAGGACTGGGACCCACCGCTCCAGGTGAGAGGAATATTTTCCTATTGATGTCTGAGTGACAGGCAGTGTTTTCCTTTGGGTGGTCTTGTTCACTCTGAAGCTCAGAGTACAGGCGGATGAGGTCCTTCGCTGGGGTAGGCAGAGGTTACAGTGGTGGGATGCCTTCCAAGGCTTTTTTGGGATAGGGAATAAGCAAGACAAGATGCCTAGGCTGCGGGTGTATATAGTTCTAGAGCAGGGGTTCTCATGCTTCCTCATGCCGCGATCCTTTCATACAGTTCCTCATGTTGTGGTGACCCCCCAACCATAACATTATTTTTGTTGCTACTTCATAATTGTAATTTTGCTACTGTTATGAATCATCATGCAAATATCTGATATTCAGGATGTATTTTCTTTTTTTTAAATTAAAACTCATTTTATTGGGGGTTCTTACAGCTCTTATAACAATCCATACTTCAATTGTATCAAGCATATTGGTACATATGTGGTCATCATTATTTTCTAGACATTTACTTTCTATTTGAGCCCTGGGTATCAGCTCCGTTTTTAAAAAAATTATTCAAGGCTCGTACAACTTTTATCACAATCCATCCATCCACCCATTGTGTCAAGCACATTTGTACATTTTTTGCCATCACCATTCCAGATCACAGATCTTACAGACACTATGAGATTTATCGATCCTGTTCCCCACCAAACCACACATATACACAAAGTTCCGTCTCTGGTTCCAGGGTGCCCTAGCCCTCTGGGGAGCCTAAGACTCCTCTCGGGAGCCTGCTCCTCACAGGTGGAGAGTCCTGCTTGTCACTGTTCTCCCCACGGCTGCTGCCTGACAAGGTTTCCCCTCGGGAAGCCCAGTACGATACTAGTCTCCACCACCTGGGAGGGGCACAACAGACAGATTTTTGTTGTTTGGATTTTTTGTCCCAAAGTCATAGGCGTCCAAACCCAGGCTGTGGGACCTCTTCATGGAGAGACTGAGTATTGGATCAAGGTCAACCCAGGTGATCTCCAGGTCCTTTTGAGCTAAGAGACTGATCTGAGATGTATTTTCATTGTTGCAAATTGAACATAATTAAACATAATTAAAGCATAGTGATGAATCACAAAACAATATGTATTTATATATTGTGAAATATTTATGTGTTTTCTGATGGTCTTAGGCGACCCCTGTGAAAGGGTTGTTCGACCCCCAAAAGGGTCTCCATCCACAGGTTGAGAACCGCTGTGCTAGAGAACATACCTGTCTATTAGAATCTCTGCTGTTTGATATAAAAATGGTACTAACAGAACAGACCTCTTTTGCCTGGGGGTCTGAGTCACTTTGGGCACAGAGGTCACCTGGATCGTCCACCACAGCTTTCTGGACACAGCAGCCCACATTTGCCCCAACTTTGTAGTTTCTAAGGACACAGCAACCTGGATCCATTTGCAACCTATCTCTGGTCTCCGTCCTTTTATGCATAGTCCTGCTGTGTGGTTCACCCATTAAAACACTTTCATTTTAGTTTTCCCCGAGTGCTGCCTGGGGTCGTTACATAATTTTGTGTCAACTTGGAGACAGAAAAGTATAGGGGTGGAGTCTAGCCTGTCAATCAGGTCACAGCCTGATGGTGACTTCTAGTGGGCATGGCCTTCTCATAAGGAGGAACTTCCTCTCGCTCTCTGCCTTCACCTTCCTGTTGACACCACATAGCCACATTCAGAGCCCTGGAGATGCATCCACCGCCATTGGATCCATGGGACTTTGCACCCATTGGCCTGTGATCCCCCTGCATTCTGCATCATCGCATGTGGCTGCATGTGGCTGAAGAGGGACTTAAGGACTTGAGCTGGACTGGGCTGGGCTGTTTCCCTGAGATATAAACCTTCTTGATATAAACCTCTACCTTATACACATAAGAGTGTCTCTGAATTTGTTTCTCTAGTCAACCCAGCCTAACACACCACACTTCTCCCAAATCCGACAATACTACTATTTCTTTGCTTAATGAATTATTCCTGAGTTCCTCTGACATGCTCAGCCTGCTGCAGTTAGCCAGTTATTTTGTTGATCTGCAGGTTTTTTCTTAGTGATCTGTATCAGATGGGCTATATCACATGCACTTTTATTCACTCCTAATAGTCTCTGTGTGGAATATATATTCCTCTGCTCATTCTATAGATGCACCTGGAGCTCAGAGACATTCTTCTGTGCAATCAGTTGGTGTGACATGCTCACTGGAAGTCGGTGCTGCCTTTTGGCTGGGAGCTCACCTGGGCTGTAGTTCAGAACACCTGCCCATGCCGGTGGTCTGTTGGCATGGGTGAATGGGAATGTCTTTTCTTGTCTGGAAGCTGGGTCCCAAGAGGCAGGTAAAGAAGCTTCCCATGTGAAAATGAACACGTGTCAAGCAGTCAGCAAGCTCAGATTCAAAGGCAGATGGCACAGACGCCACCTCTCATTGAGAATTTGGAGGCCATATTTTAAAGCAGTCTTTGAAGAGTTACGAATGGACCAACAACTTGGTCATTTATTCAAAGATCAGCATGTTCTCTTCCGCATACTTCTGGGGTTGAAATATTGCCCACATATTACAGCCCCATGGAAACCTGCTGCCTTTCCCCCTGTTTTCTACCAGTCGAAATGGATCCTGGTGGTCTCAGGTGGCACGCACCTCGCCTCTCTGCCCCGCTTTGCTTCCCACTTGTAGGGTAAACCAGTAGAGGGCAGGATTCGGGGCTGATCCCTTCTCACTCCCCGTAGCACCCGGCAGAGTGTCTCTCATGGCCAGTCTCCCATGAATGAATGTTGAATGAATGAATGATAATTTTGAAGCCCACAGGAGTAGGGGGAAGCTCTCAATTTCCCCAGAGGCCACAGGCGTATGCTTGGGTGTTAGGCTGATATAACTCCATCTAATTGGATCTATGTTAATCAAATGTCCAGGAAGAGGAAGCATTGTCAGAGCACTCAGCAGTGTTTCCCTCTGCTGAGCCAGAACTGTTTCTGTGGTGTTAAAGATCCCAGCCAAGGGAGATAATGAAGGCCGTTGAATACAGTACTGCAAACAGAGGTAACTCGACATATGTTCCTTATCTAGGAAGCTTGCCCAACAAAGGCATATAGGAGAGAAGCAGGGGAAGGTCATGCTCAATAACTGATGGATGTGGACAGACCAAGGATGGACCCCCTTTGCTTTAAGACAGACATGATGAGCACCCCTCTCCCCGCCAGATCCTGTCTTCCTGTGGGATCAACTGAGGTCTTGCAGCAGCTACATCAGAACCCAACTTTTCCTAGGACCCAGTTTTATGTGGTGCGGTGTGCTAGACGGGGTTGGTGAGAGAAATAAATCCAGGAACACTCATAAATGTGTAAGGAAGAGCTTGATATTAAGACATCATTATATATTAAGGAAACATCCCAGCCTAGTCCAACTAAAGTCCACATGTCTGATACTAGTCCATAAGTCTGAAACTTGTCCATCAGTCCCTTGTCAGACCCATGAAGCCACTTGCAATGGTGCAGAATGCAGGAACATCACCAGCCAGTGGGTGCAAAGTCCTGTGAGTCCAATGGCAGTGGCTCTGGCAGCTCCCCAGTGACTCAATAGCAGCAAGGTGAAGGCAGAGAGAGAGAAAGAGACAGAGAGAGAGAGAGAGAGAGAGAGAGAGAAAGAGAGAGAGAGATCCACCTTCAGAGAGCCATTTATCTCAGTGGTACCTTCAAATGAGGTCATGAAGGTGTGACCTGTTTGACAGGCTAGACTCCACCCCTACACTTCAAGGTGACATGAAATTAAGTAACTCCCACCCGTGGTCTCCCCAGACACAGTTCATTCGACTTCCTGTAAGCAGCCATCATCCTCTGAGTGTGTTTCCTAGAGGTTGGATGGGCTAGATTCTACACTGAGCTCTGGGATGGGTTCTTAGCAGCCTCAGCAGGAGGCGACCACCTTGCCACGATCACTGGAGCTTGCCACTGCAACCCACCACCACGCCCGTGAAGTCATGGGGTTCCCATGAAAACAGGGGTTGTTTCATAAGTGAACAGGTGACCTAAATAGGACCAATCAGAGTGAAGCTCTGGATTTTGCTTAATGGCTGGGAAAAGAGCAGCATTTTCTCTTCCCAAAGCACGTAACCTCATTTGCGGCTGGCAGTCACTGCACTACCTGAGGGGACTCCGCTGAGGATGGAGCTGGCACAGGGCGGGGCGGGGGAAATTGCAGGGA
Organism: Echinops telfairi; assembly: GCF_000313985.2. NCBI lineage: Eukaryota > Metazoa > Chordata > Mammalia > Afrosoricida > Tenrecidae > Echinops > Echinops telfairi. The sequence continues at coordinate 96,668,482 of NW_022103906.1, read as the reverse complement.
ACGGAACGAAGCCCGGTCAATGGCAGGAGGGTGCCTGGCACCTGGCCTTCCAGTCACAGCAACAGTTCTCACTGCCGTCTGAGCAAGCTTGACTTGGGTTTGTCGTTGCTCTTACTACACGCACCGTTGCTATCTTAACCCTTCCTCGGCGAGGCAGGAGTATCAGTTTCCTAGCGCTGCTGGGGCAAGACAGCACAACCGAGGCGCCTTGTAAAACCGAATCCAACGCACTGCGTGGCCTCGATTCCTCCTCAGAGCCAGCCTCTAAGACAGGGGAGAACTGTCCCTGGGGGTTTCCAAAACTCTAAGTCTTTATGGGAATAGGAAGCCTCATGTTTCCCCGATGGTGGTTTCAAACTGCTGACCTTTTGGTTAGCAGCCCTTTTCGTAACCACCACGTCACCAAGGTGGCTTACACGAACAGCTGTTTACTGTCCTACAGTTCTCACAGCCAGAAGTCCAAATCAATGTGTGGCCGTGATCATCCCCTCCACCCAGTCTCTAGGTAAAGGCCTTTCCTTATCGTTCCTCAAACCAAACCAGATACACTGCCATCGAGTCACTGCGCACTCGCAGTGAACCCCTGGGTTTCCGAGACTGCCCGGTCTTCCTTCCGAGGAGCTGCAGGTGGCTTCAAACTGCCAACCACGCGAATCGCAGGCCCACGTGTAACTGCTCCCCCACCAGGACTCCATCCCTCTCTCTCCTAGCTTCCGGTTATCGCGCCACCATTGAGTAAATTCTGACTCACCATGGACCCGTGTTGCTATGTCTCGGAACATTGAGGCGGTGCCACACGGACTTATAGCGATGCTGTGCACCACAGAGTGAAGCGCGGCCTGGGCCTGCCCATCCTCACAACTGTTCTACACTACACTGGATCTGAGCTGAAAGGCCAAGAAGTGATCTCACAACTGTGTCCCTCCATCTCATTGAGGGGCTTCCTTGTTTATGCTGCCCTTCCACTGTACCAAGTATGATGTCCTTCTCCAGTGTGTTAGACAGGATTCTCTAGAGAGACAAAACCAGATTGCTAATAATTATATATCTATATCTATGTATATATAACACAAGAAATAAACAGTTAAATTATAAAGCAGTTATACAGATAGATAGATATATAACACAAGAAATAAACAGTTAAATCATGAAGCATTACAAATGGCTCAGTACAATTCTAATATGTTAGACAGTTGTGAGAGACTGGCAGCCCTTCAAGTCTTGAGGGCCACCAGGTAGTCCTCTATAGAGAGATTCAGGCTGTCCCGGCACAGGCAGCCAACAGCAAGGCAGGTCACCAACAGTCAGTACCCAGCTCAAGAGATGTACATTCCAATTGTGTGGCGAGGCAGGTCTTAAACTGACCTCAAATTACAGCGACACAGTTCACAGGTTAGGTGTCCCACAGGAAGGGTAGCTTGCAAATTGAGGCCCAGAACAAGCAAGGCAGCCGCACTGGTCTGATAATCAAAGAGCGAGAGACAAGAAAGGCGAGGCTCATCGAGCCACTTATCTCTCCGCCCTTCAATTAATCCCACATGTGTTTATCGGCCTGGCTGACACAATAAACTAACTACCTCATCCAGGGACTGGTCTCTCCTGACAGCATGCTACCACTTGTCTGTCAGGGCGTTGTACTGCGGTGGCTTTTGTGTTGCTGTGATGCTGGAAGCTATGTCCCTGGTACTGCAGATACCAATAGGGTCACCCATGATTTCAGCAGAGCTTCCAGACTAAGAGGAAGGAACAGGCTACCCACTTCAGAGGAATTAGCCACTGGAGACCGTTTAGAGCGCGTGGTAGTTACATAATCTCATGTCAACTTGAGGATTTTAAGAGTGAAGGGGTGGAGTCTAGCCTGTCAATCAGGTCATCGCCTGATGATGTCTCAATCTTCCAGTAACAGTCCTTCTTTCGTCTCTCTGTGCGTCCTTTCCTCTTTACAAGGACACCTCTTCTAAGGACCCTGTTACAAACAAGCGCACGCTCACATTCCGCCAGGGGTCAGGACGTCAACATGACTTTGCAAAGACACAACTCATCTATAAGAGCAAGCAACTCTTTCAAAAGTGTGTGTTAGACCAGGCTCCTCCCCCCTACTGTGATAGTCAGGTTTATTGTGCCAATTGGGCCTCCCTAGGGACATGGGGGTGGAGTCTGATCAGGTCGCCGCTTGACTGGAGGTGACCGAGATCAACGCTTTCTGAGGCTGGCATTCCATCTCTCCTTCTCCCTCATGGTCAGACCAGCACGATGCACCTTGAGCTGGTCCTTTGCCTCAACTGTGTGCTGCACAACCTGTGGGCCGAGCCAACTGTGGATCACGTCACCTCTTCTGCATCAGGAGAGCTTAAGGCTCCTTTGAGACCTGCTTCGCTACTGATGGAGCAAGTTGCTGTGTGGACCAATATTCCTTCTTGCTATATAAACATATATATACATATATATACATACATATATATGGACCAATATTCCTTCTTGCTATATAAACATATATATATATATTCATATGTGTCCAGGTTTTCTTTCTCTAGAAAGCCCTGTCTAACACGCCTACTTAAAACTCTCCAGAGTAACTATCTAAGCTCCTGACCACGACCTTCCTGGTCCTGCCTCTGACATCACCTCCATCTCTCTCTCTCTTTCTCTCTCACTCGCTATTCCAGCCACACTGGTCTCCCTTCCGTTCCTGAAACACCGCAGTCTGCTCCCAGCCTTGGGCTCTTTGCACCACCTCTTTCTTCTGCTCAAAATATTCTCCCCTAGAATCTCAGCTTAGCTGTTACCTCCTCCGAAAGTTGTCCTTCCCCAAGCAGGGTGGACTAGAGAAACAAATCCAGGGACACAGCTATGTGTAAGAGAGAACTTTATATCAAGAAGTAATTATCTATCAAGAAAAGTAATTAAATATCAGCCCAGTCACAAGTTCAATAGTAGCCCATAAATCCATCCTCAGACTCATGCAGTGATGCAGAAGGCAGGAAGATCACAGGCCAGTGGATGCAAAGTCTTGTAGATCCAACGGCAGTGCACACATCACCAGGGCGCTGACTGCTCTCAGCATGGCTTCAAGTGGCTTGTCAACAGGAAGGTGAAGCAGAGAGAGAATGTGGGCCACACATGTGTGGCCCCCCCTCCAGGGAGGAAGAGAGGAAGTTCTCAGGATCCTCATGAGAAGGCCACGCCCCACAAGGAGGCATCATCAGGCTGTGTCCTGATCGACAGGCTAGACTCCACCCCTTCACTCTTTAGATTCTCAAGTTGCCACGAGCTTCTATAACTACCACAATGGGATGGGGCAAGTAGTCGTCCTTTGAGGAGATGGCAGTTAGCGAGTTGAAACAAAATATGTATTGAATGTCAAACTGATGTCTGCTCTGTAAACTTCCACCGAATCCAGTCACAGTTTTATCAAAGGAGTCCTGTCCCCCAAGCGAGCACTTGCTCAGACCCCACGCTTGTTTTCTCTGTTGAGCATATTATCACTTGCAAGCCTCTTGATCACACGCACGCTTTCAGAGCACCATAGAAACACACATGGCCATGTGCACGCAGGGAGCAGAGGCCCTCTTCTCCCTCCACCCACCAGGGAACGGCGCTTTACAGCGCGGATACCCAGGTGGCAGCTGGGAGTCGGGGAGTGGCAAGACCTGAGTCTCTGCTTGGTCACCTGCAGGGACAGCAGTGCTGATCATGGCCCAGGGACTGAGACAAGTAGGGTCCTACCCCAAAGATCCTGGAGGGACAACTGGAACAGGAGAAAGGTTCAGGTGGTCACGTTACCCCTACGTTCCCACCTGACTTAACCTTCTCTCTCCCAGGTCTTTTCTGGGTCACCCTTACCCGGAACCACAGCTCCGAAGAAGTGCCCTTTGCCCAGACATCCCTAGCTGCGGCAGTTTTGCACCACCTGAAGTCTGCATCTCTCTCCTTGGCTCAGAGACCCTGGTGGTATCGTGGGTTATGCTTTGGGCGAATTGTCATGTCCGCAGAAGAGGCTTTCTCCTCCTGTAGAGAGGGACAGTCTTGGGAACCCACGGGCAGGTCTCCCTGCTGTGAGTCAGAACTGACTTGACGGCAGGGAGTTTGGGTGCCTCCGTGGCTCTGTCTTAGTCACCAAGCTGGCATGATAGCACCCTTACCACCCAGTGCCGTTTCTGGACCTTCGCCCAAAGCCACAGCACTCAGGATGTTGACTCCTGGCCGTATAAACAAAAGAGCATGTAGTTACCAGGATCTGCCCTCAGCAGGAGGCAGAGGGCGTGTGTGTATGTGTATGTGGTAGTACACACACACACACACACACACTTCCTTTAGACAGAATCACTCATTAAATCCTGCCAAATTTGAAACCTAAATATCATTTTCTCTTTCATCCACACAGACCCTGCCTGGGTTCAGATGTCCTCATCTCTGGCCTGAAGGATTGTGGTCCACCTCCCTACCCCTTCCTTTTGCCCTCTCGTCTAGCTCCTTCCTGCTTGTCCTTCTCCAAGGAGGCCCAGGTCTACGCCTTCATTTAGTTGCCGGCATACTAGGAAACCCAGGCATGCCAATGCAGGAGGATAGAGGATGGTCGAGTCTACATGCTTCCTTTTAACAAAACCAATACAGGGGATACGCTGGCGGTGCCATTCACAAGATCATCACAGATTTCCCAATAGCTTGCTTATTGATTTATTGTTCTACCTATAGCAGCGCATATGCCGATTTAACATTTTCCTCCATGTGTAAGTCCATGGCGTGGTGACCGTGCTGGGCTGTCGTGAACACAGGACACAGCGGTGTGACTTGGCACTGGCCCATAGTCGTTTCATGAATATCACACTCTCCTTCCTGCCAGTATCTCAACTCACCCACTGCAGCCGGGCTCGACAGAGCACGTGGCTCAACTCCAGGGTGCCCACTTCACCTTGGAGTCTCAAGTACTCGGAACCCTCTTGAGCTGTAAAACTGGCTGGGCTGTCTGGTCAGCCAAGGTCACCCCACCTCTGCACACAGCTACTCAGCTGCACCGGCCGAGCCACCTGGGTAGAGGAGCCTCGTTCCTGCTGCAGGGTGAGCCTTGTGGCTCAGGGGGCTCCATGTGGAGGAGTTAACTGCAAGGTCAGAACCCAGCAGTCTCTCAGCAGGGTAGACGAGGCTTCTGCTCCAGGACAGGGTTACGGTCCTGGAAACCCACCGGGGCCATTCTCTTCTGTCCCCTCGGATCACTACGAGGTGGAAGAGACGGCTTTGAGTTTCCCGTCTGGCGAGCCCCTGGCACTGAGGCTGCGGGACAAGGGTAGAACTAACGGCCTCTGCGAGTTTCCCGGACGGTGAATCTTTAGGGGAACAGAAGACTGCTTATCTCCACCGGGTGGTTCCCAATCGCTGACCTTGGGGCTAGCAGCGTAACCTAGAACCTGCCAAGCCTCCAGGATTCCTCCCTGAAGGGAGGGGCGGAGGGGAGAGAGGAGAGAGGGGGAGTGCATTCATGTAGCATGTAGACAGGATACACCAAGTCCTTCCATTCCTGGAGGTGTTGAGTGGGAGGGGAGGTGCCCCCGGAAGGTGAGGCTCCCGGGGAGATCATATCTGCTGTCGTTCTGCGGGCTCTGCAGAAAGCAAGCGGAGTGGGTCCACGCTACAGAACACCTGCCGTCGTTTGATGGGGACTCGCTCCCCGCGCCTTCGTGTGGTTCCTGCCACTCTCATCTAGGGCTGCTGATTTATTTGTCGATGTCGCCTGAGGGTGGGGACCCCCTTGGACTCAGGGTTCTCAGACACCTGGCACACTGTGGATACTCAGTGAATGTTTGTGGATAAAACATTCACCCAGTGAGCCGTCTCTTCACCCACTCTGCATTTCTGAAGCCCTTTCCCAGATGGGAGAGCCAGGTCTGGGGCTTTCAGAATGGTGAGAGGGTCCACTCCAGAGCCGCACACATGGGAAAGGACAGAAAGACATGGTGGCCAAGAGGCAGGAGAGTGGGCTGGGTCACAGCCTTGCTGCAATAGTAACAGATCCAGGACATCAATATTGTCCATGCAAAGTACATAAGCCAAAGACACGGTTCCTTACGATGGCCCAGCAACGGTTCCCACAGCACATTGACAGGGAGCTGCTGGAAGTTCTGGCCGGACTCAGAAGAGGACGTGGAACCAGGGACGTCACTGCTGAGGTCAGATGGATCTGGGCTCAAAGCTGAGAATACCAGAAAGATGCTTACTTGTGTTTCATTGACTGTGCAAAGGCATTGGTCTGTGTGGATCATAAGACACCGTGGGTCACCTTGAGAAGAATGGGAATTCTGGAACACTTTATTGCGCTCATTTGGAACCTGTACATGGATCAAGAGGCAGTGTGTGAACAGAACAAGGGATACTGCAGGGTTTAAATCAGGAAAGATGTGCGTCAGGGCTGTATCCTCTCATCACATTCGTTCAATCTGTATTCTGAGAAAATCATCAGAGAAGCCGGCTTATATGAAGAAGAGTGTGACATCAGATTGGAAGAAGGCGTATTAACAACCTGGGATATGCAGATGACGCCACCTTGCTTGCTGAGAGGGAGGAGGACTTCAAGCACTTGCTGATGAAGATCAAGGAGGGCAGCCTTCAGTGTGGATGACAAGTCAGTGTCAAGAAGACCAAGTCCTCACAGGTGGAACCATAGACGGCATCAGGACAACCGGAGAAAGGTTGAAGTTGTCAAGGATTTTGTCTTGCTGGGATCCACACTCCCTGCTCATGGAAGCAGCAGTCAAGAGATCAAAAGATGTATTGCATTAGGTAGATCTGCTGCATGAGACCTCTGTAGAATATTGAAGAACACGGATGTTACTTTGTTCTCTGCGGAAGATGCTGCAATACAGCTTCGGATCCGGGAAACAAACAAACAAACAAACAGTTAAAGAGAGACCAAGCCTTACCCTTGGTTTTCTTGATTTCTTCTTTTGTCCTGAGGAAGAAAAAGGACTGCGTGTGTGCTTTTTGTAGTAGTGCTGCTGTTGATGTTATGGTATTGGCGCTAACCCTTAGCGTCCCCGTGGGAAAGAGAATAAACCCTGCCCGGCCAGGCCACCCTCTGGAGCCATTGCTGTTGGAGCTCCCTGTTGCTGTGGCAGCAGCAGTCAGTCTCCTTGGTTGTGTGTGTGTGTGTGTGGTGGGGGGGGGTGGTCTTCCCCCTTCTCACTGCCCCACCGCTTTACCAAGCGTGGTGACCTTCAGGGCCTGGGCCCTCCTGAGAACATGTCCAGAGTCCATGTGATAAGGGCTCCCCACCTGTACTTCAAGGGCACATACTAGCTTGTACTTCTTCTAAGACAGGTCTGCTGGTGCTTCTGATCGACCACATGAAGTCACCATTCTTCACCATCGTTCAAAGGTACTGGTCTTCCTTCAGTCCTCCTGGCACATTGCATAGTGTTACTATGCGATAAACATTCTTTGAGATAAGGAAAACAATAATACCATAATTCCACTCCCTAATTCACAGATCCCCCAGAGCCTCATTGATCCAGCAGGTGCTAGATTCCAGGCACACCTGCGGGTGGTGGGGGTGGAAGTGAAGAAAGCAGACCATAATCTGTGCCAACAGTGGTGCCAGAGCCAAACTCTAGCGTTCTCTGGGGCCAGCCATCTGACTCCAGGCATGGGTCCATCATCCACGTTCACCCAAGGGTGTTCACTGCTGCACTGCTTGTAATGAATCGACTGCAGGCCACCCAAGTGCCCCATGACCGCAGAAGGGATGCATCATGTCTCTGCTCACATGGTGGAACCAGGACAGCACGAGCCTGGGAAACCACAACTACCCGCACAGTCTACACACGACAGGCGACATGACACGCCACACAAGTAAGTCACGTGTCGGTACTTTTAGGGCACATGCTGGCTCATGGTTCTGCCTGCATTGTCCACAGCAGTTGCGGCCATTTCAGCTTCTAATGACCCCGGGTGACAGAGCAGGACTGTCCGCAGGGTTCTCTAGGAGTGCTGATGGCAGAGTGGTTACAGGTTGGCCTGCCACAGGCAAAGCCAGCAGTTCAAAGCCATCAGCTGCTTCTCGGAAGAAAGACAAGGCTGTCTACACCCATAGAGGGCCAGTCTCTGAAACCCACAGGGTCATGTCCACCCTGTCCAACAGGGATGCTCTGAGGCGGCACTGATTCGTTAGCAGTGAGTTTGGTTTGGGGAGGATTTTTATAGAAGCCGACCGCCAGGTCTTTGAACCACGGAGTTCCTGATTTCCAGCCACCAACTTGTTTTGTTAGGAGGCAGATTCTTAATCTTTCACCTCCAGGGCTCCGTGATTTTACCTGCAGAACAGACAGACCAACCAACCAACTGACCGACCAACCAACCAACCGACCGACCGACCAACCGACCGACCGACCGACCAACGAACCAACCAACAGACTCACTATTACTGAATGAGCCGATGCAGACTCACAGCAACCCCACAGGTAGAACTGCCCCTGCGAGTTTCCGAAACTGTATCTGTTGATGGGAAACTGTATCTGTTGATGGGACTAGAAAGCCTCATCTTTCTCCCTCAGAGTGGCTGGTGGTTTTGAACTGCTGACCTTGTGGACCACAGCCCAACAGGTAACCACAATGCCACCAGGGGCCCTGATTTTATTTAAGAAAGTGCAAAACCAAGCAAAGCAAAGCAATCTATGGTGTTATCCTCCCTAGTGGGAGTAGTGACTGGCAGGAATCACCAGAGGGCGCTCCTGATTCGGATCTGTGTGAGGTGCTGTCCTCCGTTTGTGGAAATTGGAGCATGCACCAAAGATGTAGATACAAAGGTGTACAAGTGTGTGCAATTGTTCAATAAGATGTTTACACTTAAAAGATCCATGCTATGATACAACCTGTAAAATCGCATCCGAAAATGCAGGACACTGGCTTCAACATCACAGGGAATGCAGATTTTCTGGGGCCGGGAGACTGTATAAATGCCTGAGACTACTGCCCCCAAATAATCTTTAAAATCTCCCCCAGTCTTAGAACAAAATGACAGCTTAATGTCACCAGTCAAGACTGTCTGCCTTAAGTACTGCGTTCTGTGGGACCAAATTCCAACAGCAACCGCAGAGGCTCCAGAGGGATCCTCGGGCGCTGTCCACGGGGAGAGTGACTCTTCCAGAAGGAGGGCTGAGGAGGCTGGCACAGCGTGAGTGATGCCACCCGTCACTGGGCTCGGCACACAGATAGGGCTGCATTGTATGCGCATTTGCTGTACCAGGATGTTTCCAAAAAAAGCTTGTGGAAAATTTCTAGGATCTTTTCCTTGCGTTTTCCCACGAATGTCTCGAAGTCCTTTATATTCTCAACAACAACAAAATAAAAGAAATTTTTTCAAACAAACAAAAAAGACCCCTGGTGGCACAGTGATTATGCATTAGGCTGTGTTAACTGCGGGGTCAGCAGTTCAAAACCACCAGCCTCCCCGAGGGAGAAAGACGAGGCTTTCTACTCCATAAACAGTCACAGTTTCGGACATTTCTGTCCTACAGGGTCACTGCGAGTTGGCATCAACTTGCAGGCAGGGAGTATGTTTTCGGTGTTAGATAACCTGCCACAAGCAGAGGCCAAGCTGAGAGAGTCCTCCTGGTTTGTGGTCAGCCTATCAGTGGGCCAGGGCCAAGGAGGCATGCCCAAGGGGCCCGGGGGTCACCCTGCAGGACCAGGCCATCCGTGATGAGGGCAGTGGGTTGCAGTGGAGACAGGGAGGACCTTCCTTGCGTCTGGGGAAATAGGCTGCGTTGTTGTCTCAGCACCTCTGCGAGTCCCTTCTCAAAAGCTTCCTGTTCTGCCCGTGAATGCTGGCACATTCTCCCCATGCTGAGCAACCCTGGCACCGCACAGAACGGAGGGGCACTCGGGAAACCCATGTGGCATGAACCTAGGACCAGGCTGCCACGGCCTCAGGGTGTGCAGGCCCTCCTTTGTGAAGAGCAGCACCTCATCGAGAGATCAGACTTCTCGTTCCCCTGCTGTATGGGTACGCCTGACACAGCCCCAGAAGGAACCTACAGCGTTAGGGGCTGGGCTGTTAACCACAAGGTTGGTGGCTCGAACCCACCAGTCGCTCCTGTAAAGAGTACAGCCTTGAAAACCGCTCTTTTTTTTTTTTTTTTTTTTTACCGCTCTGTCTTATAGGGTCACCCTGAGTCGGACTTGACTTGTTGGGAGAAGAAGAAGAAGAAGAAGAAGAGGAAGAGGAAGAGGAAGAGGAAGAAGAAGAAGAAAACACAGAGTGACCTCTGGCACACAGTGGGTCCCTCAGAAACCGCTGAGTGAATGAATGGTCTAGCATGTGCTCATGATGAATGGATGCTAGGAGTGTCTGGGGGAAGAGGGGCAACCGCACAAGCAGTTCCAGTCCTCCCCTGGGACTCACTGCCTGGCCGCCGCAGCACCATATGCTTCCGCTCACTTCAGCCTCACAACCCAGCACAGAGCTAAGAACCGTCCTGTTTATCTTGAGCCCGAGGGGAGATGTTCGGGGACTCGGCCAGGGTGAGGTGCACGGGGACGCACGTCTGTAGGGCTCCTGATGTCCCAAAAGAAGGCCATCCGTCCCAAGCTCTCACCATCGTCTGGGAGCATTCCTGGTGCCGCAGCCTCAAGCACGCGGCCCTGCGAGCCACAAGCTGGGCGGGCGGTGGGGACCCACGAGAGGAAGAAGGGCTCCTGGGAGAGTCGGCTTCTGTCGAGGTGGCAGCCCGGGCGCCCCCAGGGGCAGTTGGTTCTAGGTCAAGTCACAGGCCACCTACTTGGGTGTTTTTGCGGTTTCCTCCTTTCCGTTGCAATTTGGAAAATGTCCACCAGAGGCCGCTGCAGGCGAGCGTGGCGGCAGCACCTGCAGGCCTTTGGGGGCCGCACCGCCTCGGAGAAGCAGCAGTTTAGACCCCGGGAAGCGGGTGAAAAGGATTCCTTTCTCCACGCACCCCAAGCATGAGCCACAGAAGACAAAACAGGGAATTCGATTTCATGAAAATGTAACCTTTTTTTATTTTTAAATCAGTTTATTGGAGGCTCTACAGCTCATCACCATCCATCCATCCATCCATTGTGTCAAGCACATTTGTACATATGTTGCCATCGTCATTCTCAAAACATTTGCTTTCTACTTGAGCCTTTGATATCAGCTCCTCATTTCCCCCCTTCCTCACCCTCCCTCTCTCATGAACTCTTGATAGTTTAGAGGGGGGTGTGGAGGAGAAAGGGGGAACCGATCACGAGGACCTACATATAACCCCTTCCCCGGGCGACAGGCAACAGAAAAGTGGGTGAAGACATGAAAAAAAGGAAATGTAACACTTTGATACACGAACATGAAGAGGCAGCTGGTGAAGCACTGGCCACACCAGGGCCGAACTATTCAGATGGAACATAGAACTCGGCCACCCCAAGACCAGCTGCAGCCCACGCCGGAAACGGACACAGGGCTTGAGCAGATGTCACCAGGATCTCGATGCGCCCAGGGACACGCGGGCCAGTCGTGGTTAGCCAGGTGCCAGGCTAGCCCGGGCTGGCTTTCCTTATCTCCCTGCCTCGGGACTCTTCTGGATGTGAGGATGGATTGTCCGATGGGACGGGATGTGAGTTACATGCCAATACAACCAGGGGGGTGGGGTGGGGGGTGAATAAACAATAGAGAGAGAGTCTCGGGCACAGCGTACGCAACTTATTTGTGCCCTGCCCTGTTCTCAAGAGGAGCCCCTCCGAGCAGGGCTTAAGGGCTCTGCAGCACCGTCAAGTTCAGCAGGTCAGACCCACCGACCTCCCAGAGAAGAAAGATGGGCTTCCATGAGCATTACCGCTTGGCAGCCCCCAGGGGGCAGCTGTGTGCATCAACATCAACTCAACCGCGGTGGGGGCTTGGGGTGGTGAGTAGCACCCCCAAGTATTTGAGGCAGTCTGCAAAGACTGGGTCGGGGGCAGGTGAGAGAACGAGGGTGAAATAAAAACAACCCTGTGGCCAGGGTGCCGTTGGGAGAGACGATCCAGACGCGGGGTGAACAAACAGCCGTGCCACGCTCTGAGCTGCAGGCCCTGCGCGCTCCGCAAATGTAAACTCCGTTAATCCTCCTGGCAGCCCTCCTAGCAAGGTGCTATCCTGTCCTCCCTTAGAAGCACGGAAGCTCAGGCACAGCCAGGCTGCGCAGCTGCCCACAGGCTCCAAGATACAAACTGGCAGGCCCGGGGTTTGAACCAGGACATCTGGTGCCCCAGCTCAAACGTCCCATGTTGCTTTCTGGGGAGGTCCAGGGTGGCACAAAGCGCCAAGCCCCTGAGGGCTGGTGGTCCCCACTCATCTGGAGCTGCTCCAGAGGCAGGCCTGGTAATGAACTTCCCAAACATCACAGCCCCGCTGTCTTTGCTCCCAGGACTGCTTGATCGGAGGGCTGGTTCTCCCTCCGATGACATCGTGGGGACATCTGCTTGTCGTGCTGAGGGCCTGATCAGGGACCGCGCCGACAAGAGATAGCTTTGAGTTCTTATCTTTCATCTGAGAGATCCCACCAGATCACATTACTTCATGATCTCTTTGTATTTGCGTAACAAGATGTGGTACAAAATTAGACTCCTTCTGTTTCTCTCATGTCTAGCTGAGGTCCCCGGAAGGGTGCAGAACACAGCGAGAGGTGTCAGGTGGACGGTCTATGTCAGTGGTTCTCAACCTTCCTAATGTCGCCAACCTGTCACACAGTTCCTCATGTGGTGGTGACCCCCAGCCATAAAATTATTTTTGTTGCTACTTCATGACTGTCAGCCTGGATCCTTCCCCTCAGCAGGTGCTCATGATAATGAGCCACTAACAGCACAGTCTGCTTTCCCATAGGCACTTTACCATAGGCTTTACCATAGGCACTTTCCATACGCTACCTCCTAGGTATCCTACCTCCACTCCGCAGAGGGAAAGTGCAGGCTCAAAGATCGCAGCGATGGGCGCTGAGCCCCACCCTGGACGCTTTCCCTCTGAGCAGGCTGCCTCCCACAGCCTGGCATGCTTCCCTGGGCGTTCCACAAATGGGAAAGGCAGTCGGGGCACCTCTCTGAGATCCAGCGCTGCCGTGGTCTGACACAGATCCTGCGTCCAAAGGGCTCAGGAAGAGGCAAAAAAACCCCAATAAAAACCAACCACCAAAAAACTCTTCCTGGAAATCCCTGTTGCTTTTTAAAGAAGTCGAATGAATGTGCGTGGAGCCCAAAGGAGGCAAGTTCTACGCCATTTGCTCTAATCCTGTACGTTTCCCCCCAGTTGTTTATTTATTAAACATAAATAATCATTTTTCACAGTTTTACTGGCACATAATCCACATATCCCACAATTCCATAGTTCAATCATATCAAGAAGAGTTTTACAGTCATCACCCTAATCAATTTTAGAACATTTTTTTGTTTTCCTTTTATGGTTAAATCGGTTTTAAAATGAGTTGTGTAATCACAATTAGTTCTAGTGCTCCCTTCTCCCTCATGAATATACACTGTTTGTTCCCCCAACTCAGCCTCCCTATCTCCCCCATAAACCCTTGCATCGGTTATTATCTCTACGCATCTACTCCTCATGTCAGTGGTTCTCAACATTCCTGATGCCGCAACCCTTTCACACAGTTCCTCGTGTGGTGGTGACCCTCCAACCATAAAATGAGTTTCGTTGCTACTACATCCCTGTCATTTCACTACTGTTATGAATTGGGCAACCCCTGTGAAAGGGTCATGCAACCCCCAAAGGGGTCGTGACCCACAGGTTGAGAACCGCTGTGTTACAACATCCGTGCAGATTTTGAGTCATTTTAAATGTGTTCTAAATTTTAATATTTTCTACTTTCTTTTTGCTTGAACCTTTCATCTATTTTGCTTTGCTGTGATTGTTGGGCTTTTGGTATGTTTTCCTGTGTAGGAAATCCAGGAGAGCTAAAGCTATGGAGACAGCCCCTGGATTAATGGTTCCTTGGGGGTGTGCCGGGAGCTAGTAACAATGACTTCAAGAGAGAAGACCAGGTTCGACCGTTGCCTGTGGCGACGATTGTAAACCTGTTCTGAACAACCGACACGCACAGTGTGCGAATGATGTGCCGACAAAACTATTTTTAAAAATAAAGTCAGGGCAGAGTCTCTGACGCCTCAAAACACCTGGAGAGAAATGGAATCCATCAACATATTTACGACTGACATGCCAGGTGAGAGGAAGCAGCCAGGCCTAGGTACGTCCGCCCACCTGCACAGAGCTCAGATCCTTAAGGGCTCAGCAGCCAGGCAGACGATGGCAGGACGGCTCAGAGACTTTAAGGGACTGGCCCAAGGTCTGATAGCTTCTCAGCGGCAGATCCGGGATGCACACTCTAGCCTTACCGATTCGGGAGCTGGGCTCCCATTGAGCGCCTTGTTTCCTTCTAAACCAAGAAGCCCAGGGTGTAGGAGAGGAAACAGATACATAGATGAGCTGTGTCTACATCATTGAGCTCCAGTGTGGTAAGTGTGCCTGGGATTAGGGTGGGCTGGGAGGAAGGCCACATCTTGAAGGATGTCTTGGGGGGCATGGGGCACCGGGCCTGGGTGGTATGCTAGGTATTCCAAGCAGATGGGACACTATGAGCAAGGCCCTGGGGGTGACACAGAGCTTGTGTACAGGGAAACAGTATTTCTGAGGCAGAAGAGCCAGGCCCATTATCCATCTTTCAGTTCGCGTTCTCGCCCGCCCTGGCTGGGGTGGCGCTGTGTTGCTGGCAGCCGCGCCACTGGCATGTGCGATCCCGGCAGGGTCACGCAGGATGGACTGCATTCAGCAGAGCACCCAGACCAAGACAGACTAGGGAGACAAACCTGCTGAGCTACTTCTGACAATTAACTAATGGGAACCCTGCAGATCACAGCTGTCAACAACAACAACAAAACTGCTCAGAGAAATGGCAAAATCCGTGGAGCAGCATATCGTTCTTGTGCATAGGTACCGATGGAATGGGGCGATGGTATCAGAACAGGTCAGAAAGGTGCTCTGAAGAGGGACCGAAAAGCAAAGCTGAAGCTCACGGCCATGGAGCCGATGCCAACTCAGACGGTATGTTAATAAGGCCACAGGTTATTTTTCATGTTCATTTCTGGGAGATCGTGTCCGCCAGGTGCAGCGTTCCAGGGTGCGTCAGTTACAGAAACAATCGACAGGGAGGACACGTCATGCATCCTCACCCCCAGCTCTAGCCAAACCCGAGAGGAGCCCTGGTGATGGGAAGGTTACGCATTGGGCTGTGATCCCAAGGCCGGCCATCCGAACCCAGCAATCTAGAATCATGGGGGAGGCCATCCAAGTCAAATACATCAATTCTCAAACCAGTACACAGGTGTGAACCGCTCTCTGTCAAGTCTAAACAGGGACTGTCCCAGGCACCCTTGTGGTAGAGTACCCCCAAGGACTTCAGGTAGGAAGTGACATGATTAGATTTCGTTGGGGAAAGGGTGCTGCTTGGCTTGTGCTAGACATGCTGAATGTATTCAGTTGAGGATGTAAAACATGCTTTTACAAACCAACCAACCTCATGGTCATCGAGTCAAGGCTGACCCACAGTGACCCTACAGGACTGGATAGAACTGTCCCTTGTGAGTTTCTTAGAAGGCAACTCTGACAGGAGTAAAAAGCCCAGTTTGCTCCCAAGGAGTGGCAGGTGGTTTCAAACTGCTGACCTTGCAGATCACAGGCCACTACTTAGCCACTAGATCACCAGAACTCTTCCCAACAGGCTTAGCAAAGGAAATCCAGGCGTACAAAATACCGTAGGGTTTAGAAAAGTGGTTGCAAGTAAGACACAGGGTCTTTCGTCCCAGCCGATCTTAGTCTGGAAGCACTGCTGAATCCAGCCCCCCAGGGGTAACCCCGCTGGTGTCTGGAAGGGATAGGTTTTCCTGTCCCTCCCTGTGAGTTACCAGATGCAGTGTTCTGTTCTAGAGCTAGTTGAAGACATGCATGTGTGTATGTGGCTGCAAGGTGCCGTTGTGTCAGCTCAACTCGTGACTCCTGTCAGACAGTCGGACAGAAGGAAACACCACCTGGTCCTGCAAGTCGCTCGTTGCTCTGTTTGCATCCATCCATCTCGTCCAGGGGCTCCCTGCCTCCCCTGACCTTCTGCTCTGCCAAGCATGATGCCCTTTCCTGGGCTCTCCTGACGTGCTCAATGTACGCGAGACAGTCTCACTGTCCCCACTTCCAAGGACGAGTCAGGTTTCTCAGATGGGTGTCGCTGCTCTTTCGGAAGCCCGTGGGACTTCCGAGAGTCTTCCCTGGCACCCGAATTCAAACGCCGGGACTCTTCCTCCATTGTCTCTACCCACTGTCCAGTTTTCACGCACGAGGCCCGTGAAAATGCCGCGGCTGGAGTCAGGCACACCCCGGTCCTCAAAGGGACAACCTCGCCAAAGAGGTTCTGTGCAGGCGTGTCTGTGGGAAACAGATTCCTCCCAAGTTGTCTCCCCAAATATATCCCAAACTTAGCTGCTTGCTACACGTGGCCAATGACTACACTTGGAGGTCAACAGAAGTAGGTCAGGGGTTATTCTCCCTAAGGGTTATCAGCCATCTCGAGCAATCAGAGTGTATAGTCTGTCTCACCCTAAGTAGGACCCGCTCCCTTCTGATAAGGATTGTAGTAGATTGTTTCCCTGAAGGAGAGCCCAGGGAGGTCAAGCCCACTCAAGGGTGACCAAGGTTAGGCAGCCATCATGAATCTAGGGTCCGCCCATCTTATCACATATATACCTCTAGTCCCACCCCTTCCTATCATGTGTACATCCCCTTCCTGTTACGCTTATGCCCATGGTATATCCCCCTCCTATTGCTCGTAATGCCTATTGTACAACCCCTTCCTATGACGTATGTCTTTACCTGTAATTAGGAGGCATGCACACCCCAAAGATATATAAGCCTTGCTTAGTGATAAATTGCTCTCTCTCTCTCCTGCCCTCTCATCTTCCATCTCCACGTGGACCACCAAGCAGGACTGAGGTGAGCATGCTACTATGAAATGTGTCTGACTTCTTTATTTTACTCTCTCCTATTATTCTCCATGACTTTACTATAATCTTTACCTATCTTAATCGTACAATTGTGCTTACTGAACCCATGATTAGCTGTGGGGGGCTGGCTACCCTCACATTTATCTAATGAAATACGATGCTTGATTTCTTGGCTGTTGCTTCCATGAGCAGGAGTGGTGGATCCTAGCAAGATGGAATCCTTGAAAATTCCAGTGTTTCTCCCTGTATCACATTGTTGTCTATTGGTCCAGTTGGGAGGGTTTGGGTGTTCTGGACACTGAGTTGTCATCCACACTGCGGTCCTGGATCTCCATCAGTGGTGGGTGGAGGAGGAGGGGGTGGTAGCTGCTAGCAGGGGTTAAAGGCAGATAGAAACAAGAAGGAGTTCCTCATGTCAAGCTACAGCGCAAAGTCAGTAAAGCACAAGTGAACATTGTTTTCTGCTTTCAGCTGAGATCCATCCGACGTCAGCAATGATGTTCCTCGTGCCCCATCCTCTTCTGCCTCCAGCTTGAATACCTGGCAGATGAAGCAGAGTGTTCCAAGCAGGGACCCCTGGACCGCCCTTTTCAACCCCCATGCCAGGAGCACACGAGAGACGCTTCTCTTCGTCTTGCCTCGAATAGCTCTTGTCAATGATTTTCTAACAGTATATACAAAGCTGGCACAATCTTTTTGTTGTTTCAAAAAGATTTCATGGATCTAACATATCGTATTCCAGTTTCTTGTTATTACCAACAACACTGCACATGGCATCCTCCAATGTAGGGCGTTGTGCACAGACCGCAGCCCCTGCAGGGAGATCGCTGAGTCAGAGGTTACTATGGATGGCCACGTTGCCCTCTGTAGATGTGGCCCCAGTTCACCCATGTGGTGGTCCTGCTTTTTCCCACCTGGGCGGTTGAGTGCTTAAGCACAGGGCCGGGGAGGTGGAACAGGTGGTTGTGGTAACCTCCCCAGAGGGCCGAGGACGGAAGTGAGGATGAGAATAGGATAGGAGAGTCCATTAGGAGGTAAAATCAGTCAGATCGGGTGCCTGAGTGGATGTGGAGGGATAGGGTATGATGTCTACTTTTCCACTCTGACTGCCTGAGGGATAATGGAGATGCTATTAACTGAGAACTGGAAGCTGGAGTCTCCTGCAAAGGAGGAAGTGGTAGGGAGGGATACAGGGGCCTGAGGTTAGTGAGCATGTCTACTCTGGAGGCACAGGTTTAAGAAGCATCTGCAGGTGGTGGGAGGCAGAGGTGTGTGTGTGTGTGTGTGTGTGTGTGTGTGTGTGTGTGTGTTAGTGAAGGGGGCAGACATAGTCTTGAAGCTGTGTGTGTGGGGAGACTTCCCTGGACTGAGAGTTGAGAGTAGGGGTGCGGGCCTGAACAGGGGAGCCAAACACCTTCTAGAACATACAATTTAAGGAGTTTCTCACTATCAGGGGCTGACCCTGAACTTGCACAGCCTAGAGAGTGAGTGCCACCTTAAGTTTGCTCCCCAAAGGCCTCCTTTGCTCCACCCACCCTGGCTCTGGCCCTGAGGCTGCATATAAAAGCAGACCAGGGGGAGAAGGAACCCATACACAAAGGATACTGGAAGGGAAAGCCAGTGTCTTCCAGCTTCCTGGGAGACAGTTCTCAAAACGGAAGTGCCGCACACTGCCTGTGAGGATGACTGGTTAGGAAGGTAGTGGAGACTGCGGCAGACAGTTTTAGTCAAGCAGCAAAGGCTCTCAGGGTCAGACATCCTGACGTTCCATGAAACAGTAATAGAAAGTCAAGGTGTTTGCTCATTGGCTGTAGCCTAGCAACAGTGTGTTCTCTACAGGGCCACGTTCTAGAATGTGAGACCAAATTACACAAGCACACCATGTTCTAGAATGTCTACATGCAATTGCCAGCCGGGTTTTGTTTTGTTTTCACTTAAAGGTACACAGGAAATTAGTAAAAATTATTTCCCTGTGTTCGTCTGGGTTGACTAGAAAACCAAATCCAGAGACATTCATATCTGTATAAGAAAGTGCTTTATATAAAGAGTAATTGTATATTAAGAAAACATACCAGCCCAGTCCAGATCAAGTCCATAAGTCCGATATTAGTCCATATGCCTGATACCAGTCTATAATTTCCTCTTCAGACTCATGCAACACATGCAATGATGCAGAATGCAGGAAGACCACAAGCCAGTGGGTAGAAAGTGTTGTGGATCCGGTGGCAGGGGAAGCATCTCAGAGCTGGCGTGGATCTCCACATGGCTTCTCCAGCTCCAGGGCTCTGACTGCCATTAGTGACTCCAGGTGGCTTGTCAACAGGAATGTCTTGCAGGGAGAGTGTGTGACCCACTTCCCAGGAAGAAGATAGGAGTTTCTGGAATCCTCTGGAGAAGGCCATGCCTCATTGGCTATGACCTGATTGACAGGCTCAATTGCACCCCTTCCCTCATGTAACTCCCCTAAATGTCCAGGTAATGGATGACAGACATCTAACAGAATTGAAGAGCGTCGCCAGGTGCTCTCTCTGCATGCAAGATCATCACAAGGTGGAGGAGGACAGGCGCGGCAGGCATCAGCATCGCAGCACCGCAGCGCGACCCATCTTTAATCCCACAGCTGTGATGAGGAGCAGGAACGGAGGGGCTGGCAGAGCAGCAGGAATTTGGCTTCTTTCTCCAACACTGTTATTCTCCTGTTTGGTCTCCCTGGGGACCGGACATACCTCTCCCAGAGCACACCCTAAGGCCAAGTATGAGCTGTCTCCCGCTGGACCAGGAACTGGATGCCAGGGCCGGACCTCAAGCATTTCTGGAGAAGCACTTTGCTGCCAGGCCCAGACAGGTGAGAAGGTGACCACCTGGTCTCGTTCTCCGTGAGGTCCCTCCAGGTGAGAGCGCAAGCGAGAGACATCTGCGGCTGGTTGACTGGGGGGAACGCAACAGACTGCAGGGTAGAAGTCAGGATGTGGGCCCCTCATGGGTGGTGCCGGCTCCTGGAGGGTTCACCCAAGCCCCCTGGTCACAGCTATGGGGACAGTGCTTCTGATGATGGAAGCAGCTGGTCAAACATGCAGGTGTGGAGTAGTTGGGTGGAGTGGGAGGCCAGGGCTTGTGGGTCAGCCTCCTGGGGGTTGTGTCTGTTACTGAGCAGACCTAGCAATGGCTGTGGAATCAAGAACGAGGTGTTCTGTTTTGTTTTTTTCTTTTTTGTTCGTTTGTTTGTTTTTAAGGCAAAAGAGAGGGGCGTTTCTGGGCTAATCAGCGTGGTTGCAATCCTCCAAGCGCACCTCGCCGGCAATGGCAGAACTGGGTCTCCTGATTCTAAGTCAAATAGAAAGCTCGACGTTTAGCCGTGACCTCCTGACATCTTCAGGCTGACCACTGGTCTCCTTTGTTATGAGCGTCTGCCCAGGCGTTTCTGAGACCCGGCTGCCCTGTCTGCGTTCAGCATGAGGAAGCACGGCCCGTCCCGCACTGTCTTCTCTCCTCGGCTGCTCTCTTATGTCTTCTCTCCTCGGCTTCCCTTTGCCTCTCTGTTTTTCTGCTTCTTTGCTCCTTGGTTCCCCCACCCTCCCCACCCCATCCTCCTGGAGAAGCCCGGCAGGTGGCAGGGTGCTCCCCATAGAGACTGTGAATTGATATCCATGAACCTCCATCCTCCTGGAGAAGCCCGGCAGGTGGCAGGGTGCTCCCCATAGAGACTGTGAATTGATATCCATGAACCTCGCCTGCCCTGTCTGTTTTCTATCAGATGAGGCTCCTGGGAAGATTTGGGCCCAAATCAGAGCTCCTGGGGAATAGAGACTAGATCAAAAGGAGACTGGCTGAGGAAGAGGAGGGGGCTGGGGACATGAAAGTGGGGATGGGGTGTGGGGGGAGGTAGATGCTAGCAGGCATCTCCCCTGAGGGTGATCAGTTGCCAGACTGTAGTGGGCCCCTGCTCCCTGCTTCTGGGGACAATGGACAGGTTCCTGTTGGTGGAGTTCACACCCTACTGATAATGGTCTCTAGCAGTTGAGCCAGGAACAAGTCAAACCGGCTCTGTGACATCCAAAGTTAAGCTGGCATCGTAATTCTAGGATCCGCCCATCTCATCACATGTATACCCCCAATCCCTCCTCTTCCTATTGCGTCTATGTTCATAGACCACCCCCTCTCATTGCTGTATAACCTGTAGTGCAACCCCTTCCTGTGACGTATGTCTTTACCTGTAATTAGGGGGCTTGCATGCCCCCAAAAGGTATATAGGCCTGGGTTAGCAATAGAAGTCTCTCTCGCTGGTCTCTCGCTCCCTGGCCTCTCTCGCCCCCTCTCTCTCCTCTCTTCCCCCTCTCCTTTCCCGTCCTCCGTTTCCCTTTCCCCTTGTTCCTCCTTCCCGTCCCCCTCTCTCCAAGTGGACCACCAAGCGGGGCTGAGGTGAGCAATGCTACCATAAAATGTGTCCGACTGCATTACTGTAATCTCGCTTCTATCGCTCATGCTCTCGATGACTTTAATAGAATATTTAAATACAATTGTGCTTACTGAACCTGTGGATAGTGGTGGGGGGCTGGCTCCCCACATAACACTACAATGGGGGTGGGGGAGGGGAGGGGAGAGAGCGGAGCAGCTCCAAGGGAAGAGGAGGGGCGGGAATGAAGAAGGGCAGTGGGTGGAGGAGGAGGGGGGAAATGGGAGGAAAGAGCCAGTGTTGACCATGTTTCGGGGTACAAAAGAGACCCAAATCTCAAGTAGAGTTGAAGGAGCACATCTGTTAAGTCTTAAATGGGAAAAGACAAGAAGAAGACATACCGTCTTGATGAGGGGAGACCAGCAGCACGAGGCTCTAATAGCGTCCAAGGGCTTGTGGGATCTGGAAGGCTTAAAGAGGACCAGAGAGGGCAAAGGGAATTGCCGCGGGAGCAGGATTGACAGCAGAGGGAAACCTGGTTGCAGGGGACAGGTCTCTGCTGAGCTCGTGTCCACCGTGGGGAACTGAAGGGCCTGTGCAACGGTCCAGGGCCTTCTGACCCAGGCAGTCAGGCTATGACTAGACATGGCTGTCTTCCTCTAGCACAGTGGTTTCTCAACCTTCCTCGCGCTGCAACTCTTTAATACAGCCCCTCATTTTGTGACCCCCATATGTGGGCATATTTGCATGTGGGCAGACCCACCTGGAGACGAATAGAGGAAATATGACCTTAGGCAACCCCTGTAAAAGGGTCATTCGATCCCCAAAGGGGTTATCGGAGACAGCCTATCCTAGGGTCAGTTTCAGAAGTGGTTGTCCACTGACTAATGCTCACTGCCGGAGAGCAACACTGTTCCCATGCCTGGTTCATGGTCAGCAGGAATTCAGCAGAGGCTTAATCCACATAGAGACTCTGCAAAGGGATTTGGGATTTTTACAGCCTCTGCGAACCCAGTGCTCAGAATTTAATGCAACCGCATCGAATGTTCTAATGCAACCGGATAGGCCAGTCCCTGCAGAAGGACATCATCTAGGTCAAGCAGTCGGACAGCAGAAAGGAGGAGGACTTGGGGCGAGGTGGAGGGATGGGCTGAAACCTAAGAGCACGCGTGAGGGGGGTGCAGGACCCGGCGTGCTTTGTTCTGTTGTCCCACACGTGGTCCCAGCCAGTCAGAACTCACTCCACGTCCCCTAACAACATGACAACCATCCTGACCACCAGTCCCTCAGAGCATGGACCTGTGCTCGGGTGCTGTCCTGAGTTGGGTCAAATATCTGAAACCTTGAGAAGTTGGTGGGTGCCCAGGGCTGCCTGCGCCCTGCGCCTCCCGGACAGTCCCTGCAGTCCCTGCCCTGAGTTGCAGATTGGCCTCCAGCCTCTGCGTTCCCTCCAGCCTCACAGCCCATCGCTGGAGTGAACTATCGGTGCTGGTTTCTTCTTACAAAAGCTGCTCCTCTGATAAGCAGCCTGCCGTTCACGAAGCCACGACACGTGGTTCCTTTTCCAACGGGGCAACTATTTCCGAGGAAGGTCCTTCCCAGAGTCTGGAGAAGATGGACGAGTTCTACTAACAGATCCCTGGGAGCCTCTGGGGCCCTACCTGGAGAGTTTTCCTCCCACTCTGAGTACGTGGGCAACTGTGCATATGTTCCTGCTTGAGACTTGAGGGGAAATGAACTAAGACATAACCATGGTAACTACCAGGCAATTAACTCCAATCACTGTGGCTAATCACTAGGCTCGAATTTCCTGGGCTCACAGAGCTCCACACGTTCGCCTGGAGGCGCAGACGTGGAAGTTGCACGCTATGGGGCCAGTCTCCTGATTGCTGTTGTGGGAAGAACCCCTCAGCCCTGGGGCCAGGTCACAGCATCACCACACCCACCTGTGTGACCTTGGGCATGTCACTTCCCTTCTAGTCTAGGGCAATGAGCTGATCCTTTGGGGCGGCCCTGGATAAGAAGAAAAAGAGTCCGGGATTAAATTGTGTCCCCTCAAAATTCTGCATTATAAATTCTCACCCTTACTATTATCTCATTTGAGATGAGGGATTTTCTTTTGTTATGACCAGGGGTCCTCAAACTATGGCCCGCGGGCCACATGCGGCCCGCTGAAGACATTTATCCGGCCCGCCGGGTGTTTTTGCCCCATTTTGTTTTTTACTTAAAAATAAGATATATGCAGTGTGCATAGGAATTTGTTCATAGTTTTTTTTAAACTATAGTCTGGCCCTCCAACGGGTCTAAGGGACAGTGAACTGGCCCCCTGTTTGAAAAGTTTGAGGACCCCTGTGTTAGGCTAACAGGGCATGTCAGCATCATGTGTCTTACACCACTCACTGCTGAGATACAAGAACACAGAGCTGGCTCAGAAGCAAACAGGGGCCCCAGGGGCCACGTGGATGTCTCCCATGAGCTCCGACGAACACCACGGAACTTGAGGACAGAGAGCCTTCCCTGTGTTCAAAATGTGTTGTCTCATAAATGGAGGTTGCTTCTTTTGAGAATTTGTTGACTGCTATTTTACAAGTCTGTAGAGCCAGATGTCCACATGCAGATACTGGTGTCTGGCTGAGGTGCAAAAAATTTCTAGTTGTTCATAAAGGTGATATTTTATGATCTTATGGAATATTATCCAGCTTTGTATTAAAATGACTGTTAATACCTATCTCCTCAATTACACTTTAAACCAGGGTTTGAGATAGTCCAGCCTGCGGGCCGTTTAAGGCCTTTGAAATTGTCAATGCCAGTTAGCATCACATGCCTCACCAAAAAGAAGCCATCCCTGCCATTACCTTAAGGGTGAGTTAAGGACATATTTGGCTAGCATGGAATACAAATGATGTTCTAAATACCCAAATGGACTTGGCAGAAAAAAGTTCCCCACCCCTGCTAACTCATCGTACGGACTTTCTCATTAATATGTCAAATAAAATATTTGTGTTAGTCTGCGTACTTTAGAGAAACAAATCCACAGAAACTCATGTATAAGAGAGTTTTATTTATAGAAAGGCTAAGTGCACATCAAGAAAACATCCCAACCCAGTGCTGCCCAAGCCCACGACTCCAACATTAACCCATATGTCTGACACCAATCCACAAAGCCCTCCTCCATCTCACAAAACACACACAACAATGCAGGAGGAAAGCCGAGTCAGTGAATGTGTAAGCATCTCAGCACTGGGAGCGGTCTCCACACAAGTGCCCCAGCACCCAGGGCTGCATCGGGGTAGGTTCATGTGGCTTCTCCTTGGGGATGTCTTGCAGGAAGTGAGCCTTGCCAGCTGAAGCAAGGAACTGGCTAAGGCAGCTGCACCCTGGTCCCACCATCACAAAGCAAAAGACCCGAGAACTAGAAAGGCAAGGCTCACCAAGCCATTTATTTATCCCTCGGCCCTTCAATTAATCCCACATGTGTTTATCAGCCAGATTGGCACAATAAACTAACTACCTCAATATTCAATTAATATACATGTTATATTTATATGGGAATCATGTTTCTTAACCTTTGGAAACTGTATGTATAACTATATAAGAAACGATATTCTAAGGAAGTTGTTAAATTTTCTATTTCCATTAGCAACACTTGAGAGTTTCAGTTACTCTGCACCCTTGTTAACACTTGGTATTGTTCATTTTTTACACTTTAGTCATTCAAATGGGTGTGTTGTATATCATTGCGGTTTTAATTTCTCCAGTGCCTCGTGATGTTGAAAATCTTTTCATGTCCTTTTTGGCCATTTCTATGTTGTTTTTTTAAAGTGCGTTCAAATATTCTGTCCATTGTAAAAAATTGAGTTGTTTGTCTTTATTTGTCTCTCTCTTTTTATTTAAAAGAAAGCCCTACAGGTTATGTAATCTCTGAAGTAAAAACTCCTGTTATCAATTGAATTATGTCCCCCGGCAATATGTGCAAACTTACTAGACCACAATTCTTTTCTCAGTATTATGTAATCTTCCATTTTGTGATGTGGTGTAATTATCCTCGGTATTGAAAATCGTAACCTCAATTATGTTAAAGAAGCAAGATAATGCTGGAGGCACTAAGGAGGCGGGTTTGATAGTTGCATTGAGTGTTGCTTGAGTCAATCTACCTCTCTTTTAACACCGTTTATTAGCAACCTATCCACATGGCACACAAGTCAATTATTCAATCATATCAAGAAGAGTTGTAAAATTATCTCCACAGTCAATTCTAGAACATTATCTTCTTCCTTGTACTCATTGTTATTCATGTTACTATTTTTTCCTAATTGTGGCAAAAATATATACAACAAAACATTCTCTGATTCCACAATATCTGCATGTATAATCCCGTGCCATTGATTATACTCTTCATGGTGTACAGCCATTATTGATATCCTTTCCCGAATTATTCCACCACCATTCACAAACTGAATGCCCCGTGAGCAGCAACTCTTTCCTCTTCACCCATGGGGCCAATTAAACCAAAGTTTGTTTGTTTGTTTCTTTCTTTTTTTTAGTAATTTTCTTGATACTTGATATAGTATTCAAATATCATATACTTGCATGGTTAAATCGCTTTAAAAAACAATCAATTCTAGCCCCCCTTCCTACCTCCCCCATTCATTCTTTGCTCCTCAAATCCCCTCCCCCCACATCTCCAATAAACCATTGGATCAGTTATGGTCTCTGTGCATACCCACTCCCGTGCTTCGCAAACTGGGAAAACACAGAAACAATAAAAAACAAAACAGGAAGACAGTAGTAATGATACTAAAAGATAAAAACGAGTTAATCTCTTTTTATATATAAAAGAGATTCAGCAAGGAAGCAGAGATCAGAGCGACTGATTACTACCAAGAAAGAAGATCTGAGGGGTGGAGCATGTCAGTTGGATCCAGGGTCCCTGTGCAGGGAAACTCCTTGACCCAGGGTAAGATTGATGACGAGGACCTTCCCCAGAGCTGAAAGAGAAAGAAAGCCATTCTTCGGAGCCAGCACTCTGAATTTGGGCCTCTAGCCTCCTAAACTATGACATAATAAATTTCCATTTGTTAAATCCACTTGTGTTGATCTTATTATAGCAGCATTAGAGAATTAAGATAGTCAGTGTGCATTTTTAACCGAAAAAAACCCCCACACCTGTTATTTTCCCTATTGCCTGTTATAACATCAATAGACCTAACAGAAATTGTAATACTTCTTTAGTACCATTTAACCCAATTCATATTCAATTTTCCCTTATTGTCTTAAAGATGTCTTTCTACATTGGGCTTGTCCAGGTTAGGCTAACACATCCCTATTCTTCTGTTGCATCACCAAGAAGTGACATAGCAAGTTTGGCTGCCCTCAGGAACCCTAATAGCATAATGCTTGACTGCTAACTGAAAGATCCAAGATCAGTGGTTCAAGCCCACTCGCTACTCCATGGGAGAAAAGACCTGATAGTTTGCTCCCATAGAGATTCCTGTGGACCAACAAAGCCCACATGGAAGAAGCATCTACCAGTCTGTGTGGTCATGAGGTGTCAATGGGAGAAGGTATCAGGCACCTAAGACCCAGACCAAAATCATACCAATGTGAATGGGGGAGGGGGGTGAGGATTGGAGACCCAAAGCCCATCTGTAGATAATTGGACATCCCCTCACAGAGAGTCACAAGGAGGAGAAGAGCCACTCAGTGTGCAGTATAGCACCGATGAAACACACAATTTTCCTCTAGTTCTTTAATGCTTCCTCCCCTCAATTCTACCTTACAAATCAGATCAGACAAGAACATGCACACTGCTACAGATAAGAATCCACAACATAGGGAATCCAGGATAGATAAGCCCCTCAGGGCCAACAATGAGAGTAGAGATACCAGGAGGATAAGGGGAGGGTGCGGGGAGAAAGGGGGAATCGATCACAAGGATCAACATATAACCCCTCCCAGGGGGGGCGGCGAACAATAGAAAAGTGGATGAAGGGTGACAGAGGATGGTATCAGATATGAAAATAATAATCTATAACTTATCAAAGGCTCATGAGGGAGGGAGGGTGGGAGAGGGAGGGGGAAAATGAGGAGCTGATACCAGGGGCTCAAGTAGAAAAAAAATGCTTTAAAAATGATGATGGCAACATTTGTACAAATGTGCTTGGCACCGTGGATGAATGTATGGATTGTGATAAGAGATGTAAGAGCCCCAATAAAAGTATTTAATTTTTTTAAAAAGAGCAAGAAATGAACTGTGCTCATGGGAAAGAAAAGGACTCCTGTGGACATTGCGTCCATTCTGACTCACGGGGACCCTATAGGACAGAGCAGAGAGGCTCCATAGGGTTTCGGGGACGGCCTCATCTTTCCCCCCAGGGAGCAGCTGGGGGTTCGACCACCACCTTGGAGGGTAGAAGTCCAGTGCTTAATCCACTGTGCTACCAGGGCTTCTTTATGAGGACGGCTGCCTCAGAAACTCTGTAGGCCAGTTTCCCTCTTCCTGATAGGTTTCTGAGTCCGAACCAACGAGGTGGCACCTAACAGTGACAGCAGTGCATGGTCAGGAAGAACTCCCGTGGAAGTTGAGTTGATGTCAAGACACATAATGGAGCGAGCGCTCCCACTGTCCCTTGTAACCTTCCAAAAGAGCTCAGAGTTTAAGCTCTAATTAATATACGTTCAACGATTTGCAGTGGCAATGTGGTCAGCCCAGGAAGGGGTCAAGGAAATCGTCTTTGCACGAATGGGCAACTCCAAGGAGGGTCCACTGATCAGAATCTTGCTGGAAAGATTTTTGCTTTTCACCGATACATCTCTCTCTTCAGTTCCAGCAAACTGGTGCCCTTTGTAACCGCCCGGTGTTCTGTGCTACTCTGATTCCCGAATTGTTCTATTTTTCAACAAACCACTCGTGTGTTTCCTGAAAGAGGACTCTGATTTTGCTCCAGGGCGATGCAAAGTTTGCCTACAGATGCCTGGTAAATGGAAGCTGGAAGTCTGTTTTCATAATGTAGACTGGTAACATAGAAAAATGTCAAAGTAAAACCACAATTCTTATACAAATACAAGAAAAAAGGTGCCATTTAGAGACCGTAACTGGATTAATGGTTCCTTGGGGCTATGGAAGGAGAGGTTGGAGGGAGATGGGGAGCAATAATAATGAGTAAAAGAATGACAAAATGTTCTAAAATTGATTGTGGTGATGATTATACAACTCCTCTTGATATAATTGAACGGATGAATTGTCTGGTTAGTGAATTATATGCCAATGAAAAGGTTAAAAAAATAAACACTTACCAAATATTTTAACTCATTAGTTAATAAAGAAAATCACTGAGGTTATAATCAGTTCCAAAAAATTATAATCAGACATATATAGATGAATAAGAAATACTGAACTGAATTTATAAATAGATGCAAAGCAGGTTTAGCCATAGAGAAATAACTAATTCCATCCCATTGAAGACAATTTGTATTTCTTTTAAAAAATTTGTATTGGGGGCTCTTACACCTCTTATAACAATCCATACATCAATTGTATCCAGCACAATTTTACATATGTTGCCATCATTATTTTCAAAACATTTTCTTTCTACTTGAGTTTTTGGTATTAGCTCTTCTTTCCCTCCCTCTCCTACCCTTCCACCCTCATGACCCCTTGATAAATTATAATTATTTTCATTGGCCAATTTGTATTTCTATGGCTGAAGGTGATTTACATTATTGTCCGTTTTTTGGACAATTTACAGAGTTGTAAAATAGCCCAAAGGCAGTGGAAGGTGCAGGTAACCTCAAGAATGTGCTAGGAAAACATCAGCAATTGTTTTGGTTCATTTCAAAGTCTCAGACACTAGGAACTCCCATCTGGAAAACGTCCCACGAGGGTTCTGCACGCCGTTGCTTCCTCTCGATTTCCCACAATGGTTTCTTTGTTCACCACCTTCCTTTCTCACTTCCTTGCCCTTCCTCCACTCCTCTCCGGGGAAATCATCAAGTTCCTCTCCCTTTCCCTCCTCTGCCCTCGTGTGCCTCAGACATTCCACAGCGCGGGTCTCAGCTGCTGCAGGGAGCTGCAACCTCTGCGGAGCAGACACGCAGCCTGGGCCTGGGACGGCTGGTGCGGGTCCGCTATTAGCCCGCGGGCGAAAGACTCAGTCTGGTGTGGAGCCCTCGGCTGTAGGTGTCCACCGTTGGTTATTCTCGTGTCTCAGAAGTTAAACACACAGTGGGGATGCAACAACAACAACAACAACAAATATATATATATATATTTCATCTCCAAGATCCCACCCCCTACTTGATATGTGTGACAAACGTGTTTTCTCTTATTCATAGCATGTAATACAGAGCTTTCTTATGTTTACATATAACGAAAGGCTTTAGGGGTAAATTACTCAATGCTCAACCTTACAGGCGATCCATAGGAGCCCTGTTGGTGGCATGAGTTCAGACCCACCCATCACAACCCAGGAATGACTTTGCAGGGGGCTGTCCATCCTGCAAAGATGTAAAGTCTTGGGACTCCAAGGGGCCAGTTCTACTCTGGCCTGCATTGGAATCGGCTTGATGGCAGTTGATGTGGAGTGTTGACCTGTGGCTGGATCAGGCAGGGGAAGATGGTGGAGCCCCGAAGACACTATTTCAACATAGATAGCAAGTACCCACAAGCATTTTTTCCTTCTTGTTATTTGTTCTTCTAATCTGTCATTTTCCCAGGTTGATTTCAGGGGAAGAATTAATAAGGCAGTGAGAGTTTGGCATCCCGACATGACGTTTCTCCAAATTACATGGAAGCCATTGCATCAAATAGGACTCCCGTTGTTAACTTGAGGATTGTCCAGGACTGCATGCCAGTTTCTGATTTTGTGTACTGCCAAGTTCTGGGTTTGTTGAATGAAAACCCTTACTTACATTTTATGTTTTCCTGTGATTGACCCTGATCTTCAATTAATCTTGATTGACATTTGAGTTTCCAAAGGAGGCAGTTCTGCTAATCCTGTGGCTAAAACACGATGGCAACCTAATAATGGAGTCCTAATGCCAGCTTAAGTATTCCTGCTCTTTGTGACTAGTTTTGAGGCATAAAAACTGTAGGCAGTGAATAATTACAGATCCCTCGATGCTTCTGTGGTTTTAAAATTTCTTATTTTGTAATTCTAGGTATCTGGTTAGTGTAATGGGCATTTTAATACATAGGCAATAACACAGCCAAGAATTTACAGAAATTAAGTATGGTATTGAAGTCATGGCTGCCTTAGCTTATAATTAGTGAGTATGATAGCACTGGCAGTATCGTTCCTGCTAAAGGTGTGCTGCTCACACCGTCGCCCTTGGCCTTGGGGAAGAGAACATAGTGCGGAAAGGGCACACTCGGCATTTGAAGCCAAGCAGATGTGACTGTGCATCGCGGCGGTGCCACTCACAGGCTGAGATATGTGCCAAGGCTGTGAATGCTCTGCCCCTTGGCCTCCTTATCTTGAAGTAACAGTACTCAAGTCTATCATAGGATTGCTGGGTGTATGTTTGATTTTTTTCTTTCCTCTTGTTGGATTGGCGTGGATGCCATGACTTTAAGCTTTCAAAGTTAAGATGTCTTTCCTTGCCCAAAGCTACAAAGCTGAACAGATCCTTCAGAGCAGAAGGAGGGACATGTCTTAGATACAATGTGTTGCCGTAACAGAAATAGCACAGTTGTGTGATTATAAAGGGAATCATCTGCTCTCACTCTGGAGGCTAAAAGCCCAAATCAGAGTCTTTGCCATGTTGACTCTTTCAATGAGTATCTCTTCATTCCTAGTGTCTACCCATAATGCTTGTGTCCTTGACATTCCTTGCTGTCTGTCTTCTCCCTCTGCATTTGTCTCTCCAACTATTCTACCCTCTTATAATTCAGATGTGATTAGGATCAGTCAACTTGATGGCAGTAAATTTGGTTTTTGGTATATATCTATATCTATCTATCTATCTATCTATCTATCTATCTATCTATCATCGATCTTCTCTACAAAACTAAGTCCAATGCAAATATATTTATAATTACAAATGTTTTCTTAAATTGGTTTTTCTGAAGTGGGTGAAGGGAGACGTCGGACAGTGTAAGATATGACAAAATAAAAATTTATAAATTATCAAGGGTTCATGAAGGAGGAGGTAGCAGGGAGGGAAGGGGAAAAATGAGGAGCTGATGCCAGGGGCTTAAGTGGAGAGCAAATGTTTTGAGAATGATGATGGCAACAAATGTACAAATGCGCTTTACACAATGGATGTATGGATGGATTGTGATAAGAGTTGTATGAGCCTCCAATAAAATGATTTTTTAAAGTGTTTTTTCTGGTATTCATAGCTGAATAAAAATCTCAACATTATTTTTTGGTGTAAATTGACAAGGTAATACCAAAATGTTTATAGACACGTTTTGTCATAAAGCCAGATCACTCTAGATGGAGAATATAATGGGGGCCTAGCTCCATGAGACTTCAGTTCTTAGTAAAACTTTCAAGTCATTAATACACTGTGCTATTGGCACAAGGTTGTAAAAATAAACTACTTGTGTTAGTCTGGGTTGACTAGAGAAACAAATTCATAGACACTCGTGTGTAAGAGAGAACTTTATATCAAAGAGCAATTGTACATTAAGAAAACATCCCAACCCAGTCCAAATCAAGTCCATAAGCCTGATATTACCCTATATGTCAATACTAGTCCATAAATTCCTCTTTAGACTCGCACAACACACGCAATGATGCACAACACAGGAAGACCAGAGGCCAGTGGGTGGTTAAGTCTTGTGGATCCACTGGTGGTGGAAGCATCTTAGCACTGGCAGGGGTCTCCACATGACTCCTTCAGCTCCAGGGCTCTGGTTCTATCATCCCAGCTCCATGTGTCTTGTCAGCAGGAAGATGAAGCAGAGAGCGTATCTGGTCTCCAGTGAGCTATTTTTCTCCTTAGCGCCTCTAAATGAGGTCATCAAGCTGCGACCTGATTGACAGGCTAGATTCCGCCTCTTTGCAAGTTGGCAGGAGATGATGTAACTGCCACACCAATGAAACAAAATCTAGGCTCAGAAAACAGTCTGGAATACATGTAAACTTACTTATAACAAAGTTGGTATTGCAGACTAGTAAGAAAATCTGTTATTAGTGGTCCTGAGATCAAAGCAACCATAAGGAAGCAAATAGGTTCCTTCCTCACACCACTTATGGAAATCAATTCCAAGCTTATTAAAAACTCTATGACAGGCAAGATTATAAAACTGTAATAAGACAATCTAGTGTTTTCCCTCATTATTTCAAGCTCAGTAAGGTGTTCTTAAATAAGAGTCCAGCAAGTACATACCATAAAGGCAAAGATGAATGACGTAGACGTGAAAATTAAGAGCACTTGCTCATTAAAGGGACCATAAAGAGAATAAAAAGATGAACTGCACACAAGGAGATGTTTGCAATGATAACTGACAGAGAATTCATATTGAGAATGGACATATAAAAAACTCATAAAAGTTCATTAGAAGAGAATTATCTAATAAAAATGGGCAGAAGACCTGAATAGTATCTTCTTAAAAGAGGAAAATTAATGTTTTTAGCTTTCTTTGTTTTGTAAACCTTTTCCCTTTTAGCAGGCACTTTCATGGAAAGAGATGCACAAGTTTTTGAGCCCTCTATCCATGGGGCACCCTTAAAAAAAGAGGAAATTAATAAATATAAAAGGGTATTTAACCTCATTAGTAACTTGGGGAATGTAAATTGAAATCACGAGTTATTATTTCATAGCTACAGGATTTGCAAACATTAAGCTAGACAATACTAAGAATTGTTAAGTCTATCCACTGATAGGGAGAATGTTGGCACAACTGTCTTGGAATACAATTTGGTACTATCTAGTAAAGTTGAAAAACTCACACTTTAGTTGTGAACAGTGTCACTTCCACGTCTACAACCTTGAGCAAGTTTGAGAGTACCCACAGCTGCCTTACTGGCATAACATTGGGAACAATGTAAATGTCCTAATGGCATATATTGGGAATGATGTCAATGTGCATTCGAAGGAGGAAGAACAAGTAAATTCCTGGTTTGTTTCTACAATGATAGCCGTGAACGTGAATACACTACGTTCTGTCCATCAAGAGGGGTGCTTCTCAGGGTACACAAGAAGCAGTTGGAGAAGGAGGAGTCAATACCATCCCATAGGTAAAGTTCAAAAATAGGCAAACTGAAAATGTTTTGGGGGATACAGATGTGGCAGGACTATGACGTACAGCCAGGGAATGGCTAACACAAAATTCATGATGGTGGTACCGGGCCTAGGAGGAGGCGATATGGTTGGAAGGGGGCCGCAGAAATGCTGGCCACGATGTATCTCTCCAGCTGGATTGTGAGCACGTGGGGTAACCGCGACGCTGATGTTCTTTATACTGTGCTCACTAGCTATGAATCTCCTCCCGGCTGTACTCAACACTCAATGGAAATAACGACCGAACACTTTCAATTGATTCACAAGAGGCTGCTATTGGTGTGCCTTTTTTGGGAGGGAGGCCCAGACCATTCTTTAGAGCAGCTCCACGGCTGGAATGGCTGACGAGGATGTGTCACCGCTCCCAAAGCTCTGTGGTGGGTGCGCTCCGGACAGCTGGAGTCCGGAGGTATTTTGCCAACGGCCATACCAAGAGGCAGAAAGGGGTTTTTCCAGGAGGACACTTTGGGCTTTCCCACAGTGACCTCAAAAACAGGGTTCGTCTAGACTCTAGGGCCTGCGAAGGGCATTTGGTGGCTTAGTCGGACTAATGCCGATGATCCCTGCTGGGCCCTGGGAGACACTGTGCCTGGTGAAGACCTCGCCAGACACCAAGCTTTGTGAAGAGGCGCTGAGAACGGAGTTCAACGTTGGAGGCACCAGCCTCTCTCTTACCTATGGTTGTCAAGGTAACCAGAGCCTCATGTTTCTTAGTAACCAACCACTCCACCCGAAATAGATTGCATTGGTGTGGGCCAGCGAACTGTATCCCATATCGCATTCAATTTTACCCTGTTTTGAGAAGAAATAGGAGTCGAGGGAACCCTTAACAACTAATAACCCTAATAACCCTTTCGCGTTTGATCCGTACCAGAGCTGAGGGAAGGGCTAGGACCCTCACTTTCCACAGGAGAGAGCTGGCTTGAGTGGCTCCCAGCCAGACGATGAACACGGGTCCACGATGTCGCCAGGGGAAGTGACTGCACGAGGTGACACCGTCCATCCGACAGTGAAGTCCCGCAGTGTTGACGCATTCAACACCCGACAGTGGATTATCTTGTAACCCCACTCGATGGAAAACCCTCATGGTACTGGCGAGCATCACAGCGACATTTGGGAGAAAGGTCACAGCGCTATTGCTCTTCAAAGCACCTCACTCGCCTGGGATCTGGTTTAGGTTTTTTTCCGTCCAATGATGACTCCCCTCTCGGTTTCTGTTTTGTCGGCACACACCCAGAGCGGAGAGACAGCATCTCTAGCCCCCTTGGCTCCCTGTAGTTCTGATTCCCTGGAGCTCCCGATGCATGCCGAAATGAAGACCCAGCACGGTTGGCTCGGATGCAGGTGGGAGGAGGCAAGAAAGACTTGAGTGGCCATCCCAGCTCTGATCTTGATATCTTGAAGGATGGCTTTGCTGGAGGACCCTGGGTGGTACACACAGTTTGCACGGGACTATTAACCGGAAGGCTGGCGGTTTGAACCCACCCACCACCACTGCGGAAGACGTCTGGCGATCTGCTTCCCTGACAGATGGCAGCCGAGTCAGACCAATGGAACACAGTTCTTCTCCGGAACATAAGCAGTTGGGGTCGAGGGCAACGGGTGCGATTTTTCCATTTTAATTGTGGTGTTCCTACGAGCAGGAATAAGGGCATTGGAAGGAGGAGTCAGCTCTGTGGGAGAAAGCGAGGAGTTCTATTTCAGATATGGGGCATCGGTGGGGAGAAGTCGAGGAGAAGAAAGAAAGGCACCATATGTTCCGCCAGCAGTTGGAAAGGGACAGGCCTACAGACACAGTTTGCACGTGCTCCGTGTGTGTGTGTGTGGGGGGTGTTAGGCGGGCATTGTGGACATAACCGAGGGAGACCGTGCCCAGAGGACCCAGAAGCCAAAGCAGAACCTGCCTGTGTCCAGGTACGTGAGAGCATCAATGACAAGAGGATGAAATGCAGGTGCAGTCGTCAGAGACCTGAGAGAAGAACCAGCTTAGTAGGGGTGAAAGACGCTAAGGGGGAGTAGGGGGCGGAGTTTAGAAGGATGACAACAATGTGTACATCTATTGATCTGAAAATAATTTCATTTCCTAGTGTTATATGGGGGGTGGGGGGGAGAGCTGGCTGCAAAATAGCATGATGGTAGGTACCGTTGTGTAATGAACCTATGCATTATCAGTGTTTTCCAGACAATGGTTGCCAGGAGCCTGTTGTTGGGCGTGACATTGGATTCATTGACTGGTGGCAACAAGGAAAAAGAAATACCAGGGAGAAGGCCAAGGGCTCTCCAAAAATGGATGCGAGACAAGCAGGCGGAATAAAGTCCGG
Organism: Echinops telfairi; assembly: GCF_000313985.2. NCBI lineage: Eukaryota > Metazoa > Chordata > Mammalia > Afrosoricida > Tenrecidae > Echinops > Echinops telfairi. Next base: position 96,632,530 of record NW_022103906.1, on the reverse strand, counting down.
GTGATTCTACCAGCTGTCTACTAGACTTAGGGGACTGTTGCTTCGCATGTTGCTATGATGCTGGAAACTAAGCCACTGGTAGTTCCTCTGCCAGGAAGATCACCCATGGTGGGCAGATACCGTGGAGCTTCCAGAGTAAGACAGGCTAGGAAGACAGACTTGTGAACACTAGCCAATAATGCCATGCATCATCACAAAATGTCGTCTGATACCCTGGAGAGCGAGCCCCTAGGTGGGAAGCCATTCAAAGCACACCATGGCTGCAACAGTGGCTGCATGCACACCAACCGTTGTGAAGATGGTGCGGGTCTGCGCGCTGTTTTGCCCTGTTACATGTGGGCCGTCATGAGTCAACATTGTACGACCGTAGCAATGCTTGATCAACAGACATCACTTACGGCCGCCAGGCCAGGAGAGGGTGTGGAAGAGCGGGAAGGTAGGACGAAAGCAAGAGACAAAAGATGGAGATGGTAGAATAGCAGCTCCCTTAGAATAGGCTCCCTGTTTTAAAGGAAGGAGGCAGGGCTCGCCGGGAGGAACACAGGAGTCACAACTGACTGTGACCTCCTTCTCCAGCCCAGGGCTCCCAGCAAGGGCTTTTGGATGACACAGTGGCAGCAGTCAGTTTGTAAAGACTGAGACTGCAGCAATGTAGCTGTCTGCAGGGGCTTGTTTTGCTAGCCTTTAATTCCTTTGCTGGCGTCCCCAGCATCTATCAGAGTTAATGAAGCAATTCTATTATTAAACCACTTAGGAATTTAGAAGACAATGTACTCAAATTTGAATGGGACAATTAGGTACTGGGGAAAACATTTGTAAGAGGATTCCATATAAATCTCTTGTATTACCCTGTGTACCGCAGATCCCCTAAAGAATAGGATCACCCAGAGAGCTAAAAAAAAAATTTTTTTTAAAGCTGTTTCATGCCTTGTGCTATAAAGCAAAATCATTTCTATTTCCACTGGAGTGCTTTATGAAATGACTCAAAATATAGATCTGAAACCTCCTACCGGATTTAACAACGACTGCGAGAGTTGAGGATCATCTTTCGCATTTGAAGAGGCCTGTGAAGCTGTAGAAAGAAAGCTAGGGGCTGGCTTCGACAGATGGGCGCCTGCTAAGATGTGGTGTCCCAGCTGAGACTCCACAGCTGGAGGTGCAGTGACCCATTTTGCTCATGGAGAAAGGTGGGCTTTCGGATGTGGGAAGCTGTGGAAGGGCCTGGGGCAGAACTCTCCGGCTGGCAGAGAGAGGGTCTGGGGAGAATCCCAGGAGGCCTTAGGGCATGCCCTGGCGCCCCCTCCCAACTTCCTGATGGTGGGTATGCAGTGACAGGCATTTGTACCAGCTCAGCACCTTATAAGGCTTACGTTCAGGCATCACACCACCAGTTTAGATCCCCTGTGAAACAGGCACAAATAGTTTGGCACACACGGCTCACCTACTCAAAGTAAGGGCAAGTCAGAGTTGTGCTCAGCTCCAAATTTGTCTCGACGAGGTGTACATTGTGTCTGAGTGGAGCGGTAGGAAACCCTTGGTGATCCACTTCATAACACCAGCCACCGGACACACTAGGGAGTGAGGTTCACTCTGAGACACAGCGGGGCCACGAGTCCCAGCCAGCTCCTCCTCTTCATTTTTCTCTCTGGCTGTCGAGATGCTCCAATAGGTCATTTATTTAGTAGCCATTTTCCTCGTTAAGCGGTTGCCTATTGGTTTACTGATTTAATTAACAAAATCTATCAATGTTTACATCCTTAGTAATCCGAGTATTTAGCAACAGGGATGGCTGGGGCACTGACATAGGATCGCTGCTTTTCATGGCAGGAGACGGGAATGGCATTGAAAAACTGCTATTACCCATTACGCACAGCGACGTAACCTCCCCTCCAACCCGTTTCTTTGTTCAGAATGACGACTCTTTCCTGAGTATTGTGGCTTGGGCCGTGAGCGCGCAAACGCGCTGCATCCGCACTCTGAAAGATGTGAGCGGCTCTTTGCAGAACACATGCCTCAGGGAGGGAAAAGACAGTGACCCCCGAGGAGAAACGTGCCGTAGGACAGGACTTTATAACGCAGTCTTTGGACTGAGAAGAACCATTTTAAGGAATTCTAGAAGCTCTGGCGAGCACTGTGAGCTCAATCATGCTGGCACCCCATACAATTTTTATGGGAAGCGAAAGCAGGAGGCCCCGGCTCACGGCAAGTCCTACTTCCACTGTAACTTCCACTATAAGCTCCGCGCTGTCCTTCGAGATATCAAAGCTATTCCTTGCTTTCCCTCTAAACTATAGGAGAAGGAGTCCTGAAGAGCATGATCCGTTCAACATTGCGTTCTTTGGCCTTTTGAAAAATCTCAAGTGCTAAATCTGGAGAAACAGAGTCAGGGATTAGAGTCAGACTGATGTGGGTTCAGACTTGCCCGACCGCCTGTCTGCTCAGGAACTTCTGTCCATCTCTCCGAGCCTGTTTCCTCTGCAAAATCATGCCTCGGGGTTAGGGTAACAATTGCATGAAGTCATGTTTGTGAAACACCAGTTTTATCTGGACCTTTGTGGGACCCATGATGACTGGTGATTGTCACCTCTCATCGAGTCACCGTCCAACTGCTGGCCAATGGCATCAACATCGCCCAGCCCGGCACCAGCCCGGAGCGGGTTGTGGATCTGGACCGCTAGGGTTCACGTGGCTTTCACGGACGGCTTTTTTGGAAACTAGACCACTCGGCCTTTCTTCGGAGTCCACCTTCGTTTGGAAGCTATGTTCAAACCAGCTCGGTGTCATAGTGACTCCCAAGATCCACCATTTGACCTTCACATGAGAAACAATTTGATTTAGATTTTCGCTTTTATCAATGCTATTCAAAGCATGCAGGTTGAACAGTTAAATAATCCTACTAGGTCTATGATAAACACAAAATCAAAACAACCCAGTGGCTCGTGTCTTACCTTTTCCCATCCCTGTTCTTCATCCTCGTGAGGAACCTAACAATTTCTATCTATTTTTCTGCTTCTCCATTTTTAATCATCTTTCTTGTGCTGTTCTCTCTTAATCCCCTCTTACAGTCTGCAGCATCTATTGACGCCCTATGGCTGATAGGAGGGTTCAGCTTCCTAACAAAGTTTACTTCTTGGGATAGCTAGGCTTTGTGCCAACTTGGCTGGGCCAGGATTCCCAGCAGTGGTGCACTTGGGGCCTCCCCCGTGATGTGATCTAACACCACGTAATCTATTCCATGTTGCGATCTAATACCACATACTCTATTCCATGAAGGGATCCGCTGTGAGCCGTCCATCATGTGTGGTAACTTTAGAGGGGCTTAGGTCACAGCCCTGACAATGTTTCCTCGGAAGAGTGGCCTTCTTCACCTGTGTAAGTAGATGCTGTGGGGAACGTCTTCACTTCTTGCTGGTCTGGGTCCAGGGCATTGACCTCTGGTTTTGGGGCCTTGAGACAGATTGCCTGCTGATCCTGGAGCCATCAGAGCTTAACATCTGATCGGCGGATCCTGAATGCTTCTACCTCTGCACTCATTAGCCTTGATCTTCCTGCTTCTTGCTTCATCAGCCCTGGCAGCTCTGTGAGTCAGGAAAAGCCTCTAACTGAACATATGACCTGTGTACTTGGACTGGGCTGGACAACTGTGTTTGTACAATGGTGTGATCAACTTTCTTGATATAAATTTCTATCTATCTATCTATCCATCTATCTATCTATCTATCTATCTATCTATCATCTATCTATCTATCTATCTATCTATCAATCATCTATCTATCAATCAATCATCTATCTTGATCACTGTTTTTACTTCTCCAAGGAACCCGGCCTAAACCAGCCTTCCCTACATCATCGCACACAGCAGGCCTTCTGAAAGCATGTGAGGGGACACCTGCGTCCAAGTTTTAGGGAGGCATTTTCCATACCTCTGACAGAGTCTCACCAAGGTGCAGCAGTTGGTGGGAAACTGAAGGACCCCTTGTTCATCTTGGAAAATGATAAACAAGCAGAGCAGCTCAAAACCTCACAGAACAACTAAAGCCCACATCCTGTTTGAAGCCATGCTCCCAGTTTTTCAGAAAATCTGATGCCAGCCATGTTCAGTGAAAAGTCCACCATGCTCCAGACAAAGCTAGGGAAAAGGGGGGCTGTCCCCCAAGGAAAGGCGACTCCAGGCCTGCTATCTCCCACAATGAGTCCCACACGGCATACCAGAAGTTTTCCCGGCCAGCCCCAGCTTGGAAAGCCACATACCAGCACACTTCATCTGAATAAACCAACTCATTCCAGACAATTCTCTCTCGCTCCCTGGAAAGCCCTATCTTGAGGCTTTGTTTGCAAGTTCCCCCCGATCATGACAGCATCTAAAGCCGTGCTCCTGGGAAGCTGCAGGTGGAGACGGGACTGCAGTGCTTTACACTGTCATGCCCTCCTCCCTGCCAAGGGTCCTCTCTTCATTCGCGAGAGAGCTGTTTCTCTGCCGGTTCTTCTCTTGTCATACTAACCCTACCTGACGAGAACAGAATCCACCAGGGTCTTCTCCCCATGGCTACAGGCGAGCCCCGGAGGGCTGAGTGGTGGGCCCTAGATTTTAATGCAGTGCACAGATGAGACAGCAGTACATCAAACCCCGTCTCTCCCCCCACGCTTCCTTTCTCTACATCGTCTCCATCTCGTGTTAGTCACTCTGGATTGAGTCATCAGTCATTCCTAAACGATCAGGAACTATAACTAAATTTCCTTGCTGTATGACTTGTTGTTTTCCCCTTGAATCTCCGGGCGAGCCTTCTCCTATCCTTGAACAGTTCTGCAGAAAGCCCCCTATCGTAACTTCCACTTCAGACAAGCTATCCGATCTGTGTTGTTGCTTCTCTCTCTCTCTCTCTCTCTCTCTCTCTCTCTCTCTCTCTCTCATTTGGGAACTCCCTCCTGGTTTCCTTTATCTTTCTACCTCCATTTCCACACTCCTTTATGTTCCATACTCTTTTCCCAGAGTCAGGTAGAGCCTAGTCATCACACCTTAGATGGCACCAATGAGCTTTTCAGACCCCAGTGACCACTCACCAAAGTAGAATGCCAAACACCGTCTCTGGAGTGAGAGTTGCCAACTTACCTTGGTGTCCCCAAGATGATGGCCCTGAACCCTCCAGGCCCAGTGACTCGTTTCCTCAAGCTGCTTGGCTGTAAACGATACTTTCACCACATTGACCCCTTGATGCTCCCCCACATTCCTGACTATAGCTGCCATTCAGTAAAATATACAGGTACAAATATCCTCGGCCCAAACTCTATGCGCTTGTGTGAGTCGGCCCACTCTCCCTCCCATACCTGGTGAGCCTGCCAAGACCTCTGTGTTTCTACGAGTAGCTCACCATGATCGCAGGAGCCAGCATCTAACTGTAGCGACCTCTGACCTTTAACTCTTGCACTCCTTGCAGCGTCTTCCCGTCTCCACAATTTTTGGCCAATCTCCCTCTTACGGTATATCATACTCTCCTTCAAAAAGCTCCATGTCTACCCACTAGCCAGTACTTTACCTTCCCTTGCCTGGTGCCATGAAGTCAGTGCTGACTTACGGAGACCCTACGGCCCTACCCTACGTACAGCAGAAGGAAATGATGCCCCGTCTCACAGCATCCTCACCATTGTTGGCCAGCTTTCATGTGCGTATGAGGCACAGAAGGAAGACCATTCGTGAAGGAAGCAAGCTCACTGCCGTCGTGCTGATGCGGACACACAGCATCCCTGCAGGACAGGGCAGAACAGCCCTGGTTGAGTTTGTGAGACTGTGACTGCCCCATCTTTATCCCTCAGAGTGGCTGGGGCTTCAAAGTGAAGAAAGCAAAGGTCGGGGACCGATTACAAGGATCTACATGTGACCTCCTCCCTGGGGGGCAGACAACAGAAAAGTGGGTGAAGGGAGACGTCGGACAAGGCAAGATAGGGCAAAATAACAATTTATAAACTATCAAGGGCTCATGAGGGAGGGGGGAGCGGGGAGGGAGGGGAAAAATGAGGACCT
>NW_022103906.1:96595807-96626411 GCF_000313985.2 Echinops telfairi | reverse complement strand
CGCTTTACACAATTGATGTGTGTATGGATTGTGATAAGAGTTTGTATGAGCCCCTAATAAAATGATTAAAAAAAAAGAAAGCAAAGGTCATGAAACGCATAGGGAAAAAAAGAAAAGATTGATTTTGCTATTAATGGTATAATGGAGGAAATAATGAGGTAAAGGGACTACACAGACAATTTCAAAGAGCAGCTCGAGAAGATAAAGCAAAGTATTACCATGGCATATGCCAAGAATTGGAGTTAGAAAACCCAAAAGGAAGAGCATATTCAGCATCGATCAGGCTGAAAGAACTGAAAAGCTCAAGCCTCAAGTTGCAATATTCAAAGATTCTCTGGACAAAACGTTGAATGAAGCATTCAAAGGAGATGGAAAGAATATACAGAGTCATTATACAAACTAGACTGGTTGATATCCAATCATTTCAAGAAGTAGCATCTGATAAAGAACCAATGGTACTGAAGAAAAATGTCCCAGATGCACTAAAAACATTAGTAAAAACAAATCTCCAGTAATTGATGGAATTCCAATGAAAATAGTTCAACAAGCTGGTGAAGTACTGGAAGCACTCAATGCCTTATGCCAGGAAGCCTGGCAATGTGGCCAATTGCCTGGAAGAGATCCATATGCATACCCATTCCAAAGAAAGGTTACCCAACAAAATGTGGAAACTATCAAACAGTATCAGTGATATCACATTCAAGTAAAGTTTAGCTGAAGATCATCCAACAACAGTTGCAGCAGTACATCAACAGGGAGCTGCTAGAAATTCACGCTGGGGTCAGAAGAGGATGCATACTAAGGGAGACTCCTGCTCATGTCATATAAGTTTTGGTTGAAAGCAGAGGGCACCAGAAAGATGTTTATAGTGTTTTATTGACTATGCAAAAGCATTTGACCATGCAGATCATAGCAAACTATGAGTAGCATTATGTGCATCAGGGTTATATCTTCTCACCATACTTATGCACCTGCAATATGCAGATGACACAACTTTGCTTCCTGAGACTGAGGACATGAAGCACTTGCTGATGAAAAGTGAGGATTGTAGTCTTCAGTATAAATTACCACGCAATGTGAAAAAGACCCACATCCTGACAACTGGGCCAGTAGGTCCCATGGTGATAAAGGAAGAAGAAGATGGAAATTTTCAAAGCATTCTTTTGCTTGGATACACAGTTAATGCTCCTGGAAGCAGTAGTCAAAAGATGAAATGACACATTGCATTGAGTGAATCTTTTGCACAAGGTCTCGCTAAAGTTTTGAGGACTTAGACGTGTGTCTGGCCCAAGTCATGGTATTTTCAATTTCCTCAGATACATGTGAGAGTTGTACATTGGAATAAGAGCACTGAAGAAGAGTTGGTGCATTTGAATTATGGTGTTGGCAAAGAATATTGAAAGTACTGGGACTGTCAAAACACCAAATCTCCCTTGGAAGAAGTACAGCCAGAATGCTCCTTAAGGCAAGGATGGTGAGACTTGGTCTCATAGACTTTGAACATGTTGTCAGGATGCTTTTTCGTCGTCCTGAAATATTATCAACTGATTTTTGTGTGTTACTTCTGTACCCTGCTACTTTACCAACTCTTTGAACATGTTACCACCCTCTAGAAAAGGACGCCATGCTTGGGCAGTAGAGGAGCGGTAAAAAGAGGAAGACCCTTAACAAGGCGGATGGACACAGTGGCTGCAACCATGAGCCCAAACATAATAACAATTGTGAGGATGGCGCAGGGTTGGGTGGTGTTTTAATCTGTTATGGGGTTGATATGAGTCAGAATGGGCTCAACAGCATCTAACAACAACAACAACAGTGCTTTTTTAAAGATCACCTGTCAGCAGGTACAGGGGTTTACTTCTGAATACTCGATTTTGTTCCATTGGTCTGTGTGTAGTTTTGTTGTCCTCTACAAGGCTGTTTTGACTACCATGGTTGCAGCGGGTTTACGATCAGGAAGTGAGAAGTTGCCTACTGTGTTCTTCAGTAGTGTTTTGTTTCTCTGAAAGCAAGAGAGGTCTCTTTCATATCTATATCATGTTGGCAACCAGTTTTCCCATCTCTTTAAAGAATGATGTTGTAATCTAATATGGGATTGTATTATAGCTATATATTGCTTTGGGTAGTATAGACATTTTCAAAACTGTTAATTATCCCTATCCATGAGCATGGTATATTCTTCCATTTATGTAGATCTCTTTTGTTGTTTTTTAAAGTAATGTTTAACACTCTTCTTTGCATATGTCTTTTGTTTCTCTGGTTAGATTTATTCCTAAGCATTTCATCTTTTGAGTAGTTATTGTAAATTGTATTATTTCCTCATTTTTCTGTTCAGAGTTTTATATGTAAGTGGAGAGGAATCCAACTGAGGCATTATATGTTAATTCGGTATCCTGGTACTTTACCACATCTCTCATTAGTTCTTACAATTTCCTTCTTGAGTCCTTGGGATTTTCTATGTATAAGATAATATCATCTGTACAGAGAGATCATTTACCTCTTCCTTGCCAGTTTGGATGCCTTTCATTCCCTTTCTTGTCTTTAGACTAATCTAAGATGTCCAGAAGCATATTGAATAAGAGTGGTTATGAAGAACATTCTTGTCTGTTTTTTTTTCACCAGGGAAACGTCAGTCCCTCTCCATTGAGATTCATGCGGCCCATTGGTTTTGTGTAGATGTCCTTGACTGTGTTCATGCATTTCTCTTCTATTCCTGTTTCATTGAAGAGTAGACTTTGTTACTAATCTAAATATTGCTTGAGTTTAAGAAGAGTTCAGGGGTATTTTTGGTTTCAAAGAGTATCTCAGATGATAGTTTCAATGAGGACTTTGTTGATGCGTTTGTTTCACCCACCAAACAGCAATGGACGCCCGGGACAAAGGGAAGAAGACAGCATAGGGAACCAATCAACAGCCCAGAGAAGAAAAAGGAGAGGTGTCTCTCCTGGAATGGGAATCCCAGAGAAGAGGAATTGATAAGACTGGAATCCAGGAAAGCGGAGTAGAACGGAAAGAACCTGGGGTTTGGAGTCGAGCAGAACCAAATTCACATTCTGTCTCTGCAGTCAGTGTCCCAGCGGTGTGATGTTCAGAAAACTACTTAACCTCTGTCAGCCACTAATGTTTCCTGATGTATGCAGGGAAGACAACACTTAAATTTCAAGGTCATTAAGATGACATAAGATACCATGTAAGGAAGGGCTTGATTCAGTCCTTGGCAGTTGGTGGATCATAAATATTCTTATGCCGTGGCCCCCGATGAGACCGGAATTGGGATTAGTTCTTTGCCTATCTTCCCTCTGCTGGCTCTGCCAGGTGGTCAGGATAGTCTGGCACCAGCCAAGGAGCCAGCCTTTGGATGCCATGTCTGCTGTGCACAGGCAGGCTTGGGGATCTACCCTCCATGTGCCAGCTGTGGCCAGGCCTAGAGAAGACAGATCATTCTGATCTTTATGAAGGACTTTAAGACACCGTCTCATTTATTTCTTACCCAAGTCCAAAAGCTTTGAAAGGCTCGTTGCTCGTAAGTCCATTTTGACTCCTAGTGACCTCATGTGTGTCAGAGTACAACTGTCCTCCATGTGGGTCTCCGTGGCTGATTTGGGGGGAATAGATCACCAGGCCTTTCTTCCAAGGGCCTCTGAGTGGACTTGGGCCTCTGATCTCGTGGATCACGATGAGACCATCGCTCTCCAGTTCATGGGAACATGCCCACTAGCTCACAGAGAGGGTAGATGGCTGGGCCTGGGTTCAAAGCCAAGCTGGTGGGTCTCCAGGTCCGCACCCTCCCGAAGGACACAGGAGGTGGGTGCTCTCCTGCTCCCCCTGATTGGCTTTGGGTTCCTGTGTGTGGTCGTAGGTCTGTGCTCACCAGACTCGGGCCTTTGCTCCTCCTGCTGCTGCTTTGCAGAGCAGGGACAAGGGAGAGCCCTGAGGCCCCAGTGGGGGTGGGGTGGGGGTGCCAAGATTCCTGCCCTAAGCCCTGATGCCTGAGCACAGGCTAGCTCAGCGTGCAGCTATGTGCGCCCTCTGGATCATCTCCTGTTTTGGTGCCTGCCAGGCAGCCACTGCAATGCTCATGAGTCAGAGAGCCCTTTCTTTACCCATGATCCGGCTCAGGGCAGGGAACAGAAGGCTGCTTGGAACAAAACCAGTCCACGGGAATGGAGGGGGCTCGTCCTAGCAGTGGAGAGTGCTCCGCAGGGGGTACTGAGACACATCTTCTGGTGACTGCTTTGCCGGGGATTTGCTGTGTGAAACAGGACTGATTTCTGCTCCTCCTTTGGCGTTCCCAATCCTGTGGTATGAAGGACTATATGCTCAACTGCTAACGGAGAGGTTGGCGGTTTGAACTTACCCAGAGGTGCTTCAGAAGCAAGGCATCTGGCGACCTGCTTCTTTCTGAAAGGTCCCAGCCTTGAAAAATACTGTCTATGGCACACGGTTCTCTGCCATGCGGGTCATTCCAGGAGCTGGAACCGGACACCAAGGCAACAAGTTCGCTGTTTTGGTTTAGTGGTGTTATGTGTTGGATAGTTTGCAGAAGGCATAGGCTTGCTTGGTACTGTGAGTCAGGTGGCTAACCCAAACCAGACGTACTGCCATCGTGTCTCCTCCTGCTCACGGTGACCCTCTCCAGGGTTTCTGATCATCAATCTTTACAGGAACGGGCTCGTCAGCTTCCCCTGCTCTGGGTAGAAGCATCCCCAGATTGGGTGGAAAGGTAGATAAGGTCGAGTACAAACTTGATCTGATCCCTCCCTCTTTGAGCCTCAGTTTGCTCCCCTGTAACCTGAAGACCATGGCCTGTGTGCCTGAGGTTGTTGGAGGGTCCCATGAGATCTCACGGAGGGCGTTGAGCCCACCTCCTGGCCCACAGTGAGGGCTCAAGGTGTCTTCTCCTGATGAACTCACTTCTGTTGGTGGTAAACCAGATGGGGCAACCTGCCACTGGGAAAACCACTTAACCTTATTTCCATAGACCCTCAATGGGAGAACGCCCAGGATATTGCTCCTAACTCGGTGCTTTAGACCTACTTTTTACCCAGCCCTTCCTTCCAAGGTCACACCAGAAGGATTGGAGTTGGAAACCCCACTAAGTGAACTGGACTTTACCTTAACCTTGCCCATAGAAGATTAAAGGCACAGAAATACTCCCTTGGGTTTCAGGCTGAAATGCCTTAGTGTGAGAAGCAGCTGACAACTACTCTCCCGAGATTATCACTTTGCAAGGCCTTGGACTTGGGCTCAAGTTTCTTGCCTTGAGGGTGCCTCACAAATGGCGGCTCAAGAGTACCATGTATTTGCTATCTTCATGTTCTCTGCTTTTTTATGATGCCTGCATCCAGCAGGCACAGTCCTGGCTTTGTGAATGAGCGCTACGGAAAGTTTTGTCTCATTTCCAGCCCCCGTTGTTTGCACCCACAGTGTCCTGTGGCTTAAGTTTTTCATCTGTGTGAGTCAACAATACTTGTACTTTAGTCCAAACAGCTGTCCTGTATGTGCTCGCTTTCCTTTTATGCCATTGGCTAAATTAATGGTACTATCAGTAGAATTACCATATGGGGATGATTGATAATATTCTCCAATAAAACGATAATGATGTCTGTAAGGTGGACCATATAAACCATAGATGCCTGACTAGATTTTGAGCTCACACGTAATCATAGCCTTCATTTAAGAACAATTCATTCTTATGCTGTGGCCTCACTTGATACTTACGCTCATGAAGAAGATGAGAATGCCGCAGCAAAGTGTGGAGAAGAAATCAGAAGGGGCTCGGCTATCAGAAAGAATAGCATCTCAGGTGTTAAAGGTTTGTCCTAAAACAGGCAGCCACCCAGGAGAAGTGCCAGCATAGACCCCATAGAAGAAACATATTAGCACACATGATCCAAGCACCGTAAACCATAGAATCCAAGACAGGAGGAAGAAATGGTTGTAGAGCTTGAATACTGTGCACCCACTTGGCAGAAGTCGATGGGTGACAGGTGAGATAGAGGAAAGCCCAAAATCCATTTGCAGGCTCCCCCCACCTTCTTCCCTGGATTAAGCCTCCATTGAATCCCTCCTGACCACGGGTGAGGGACGTGAATAGGTGGGCTATCGGACAGAGTGCACTGGAAAGTGGATTCATGCAGATGTGGTTAGATTCAGATGGGAAACCTTGTCATCTGATGTCCCCTCTGACTCATTTTTAATTTATTCTAGTTTTTAATATTTTTCTGCTTTCTTTTCTACTCAGGATTTTCTGTTTTATTTTGTTATTATTGTTGGGTCTTTTTTTGCTTTGTATGTTTTTCTGTATATAAATAAATAAAATAGATAAATCTATAGAGTCAAAAGCCGGATGAATTATTTCTTCGAGTTATGGCAGGGGAAGTGGGGATGGGGGTGGAATGGGGAGCATATACTAATGATACAGAAAGAAGAAAATGATGTAAAGCTGAGTGTGGTGATGATCACACACCTCCTTTTAAATATGACTAAGCCACCGAATTGTACAATTTGTGAATTGCACATCAATTAAAAAAAAATTTTTTTTTAAAGAGGATGGTTTTTCCTCCCACCTGCCCTTTGGAGCCCCCTTCTCAAATGGGAAATGTTAGCATTCTCTGAGTTCCAGTGCGCAGCTGTCAAAAGACAGGTCATGTAGGTGAAGTCGTCGGTGAGTGCTTGGTGGCTCCTAAGTGGGCTTGGGACGCACGGGGTCAGGCCCCCACCAGGACGGCCTTCAAAACAGAGCTGAAAAGGCTCAGCCCTCCTTTCCTCTCTCCAGTCTTTCACTGTTCACTTCCAGTGGTTAATGCTCTCAGTAGCCCGTAAGCCATGTATGCCAAATTCCTGGAGTCTGTGTACGTTACTTTGTATGGCAAAGAATGACTGAGGTTGCATAGCAAGAGATGTGAGTAAGCTGAAGACCTTGAGAGCCAGTCTCATTTTGGGTTCTCCAGATGGCCCCGGATGCAGGAAACAGAGTGTGTTTTGAGACTGACTTAGAGAAGGAGGCAGTCTGACCACAGATAGAGGCAAGATCTGAGGATGGGACTACAGAGACAAAGACGGCAGAGACAGCGTACGGAACCTCCTTCGCAGAGTCTTGGAGACAGTGGGCAGCATGGCCCTGCCAACCAAATGTGTGGCCATTAGTTAAAGCAGCCCTAGGTGACTGACCTGACATCTTTGCAAGGCAGGGCCAGAAGGGTCACAGCCAGCGAGCGGGACCAAGGCCTTGATTCTTGATGAGGTGGGAGCCCCAGGAAGAGCGCTGGGGACTCCAGGGACAGAAAGCACCTTCCAGCCTGCCCTGGGCCCCCTGCCCGCTGTCCTCTTGGCTCAGACAGGAGCTTGCTTTCTTCTCAGAGCGACTCTGGGTTAGGCATAGCCCAGGCTTGAGACTGCCCTCAGAGAGGGTCGCCATGAGCTGCAAGGGACTCGATGGGAGTGAGTTGGATTTCTTAGTTTTCTTTTTTTAGTTTGAGCCTGGTAATATCCAGGAGACAATTCCTCGGCCCGACCCGAGGCCAGGAGCAGCGGACACCACTGGAGGGCAGAGTCCTTCAGAGAGACCCTGGGTGGTTCTTGGAGAGGGCTGCTACAGCCTGAGCCCCGTCTTTGCAGCTGCAGGGTCTTCTGGGCTCCGCCCAGCCCCCAGACCAAGTGCTGGGGTGCAGGCGTCAGGCTGGGGTTCAGTCAACACAGAAACAGAACACCATGCAGTGGACTCCGTTTGGGCTCCCAACTACTCAACATATGATAGAGTAGAATGGCTCTGTGGGCTGGAATCTTCCCCAGAGCGGATCTCCGGCCCTTTCTTCCGTGGTGAGGCCGGGTGGGTTCCAAGTCCCACCTTTAGACTTGTGGTGAGGTGAGTGTCCACTGTTGGAGCCGCCTCAGGGTACAGCTGGGGGTGTCAGTTTGATCCCTGGTAACCCCATGAGTGCAGAGCAGCGCTGTCTCCTGGGGCTTTCTAGGCCATGGTTGGTATTCCCAAAGCAGACCGCCAGCCAGGGTGCTAAGGATCCTCTGAGAGGCTGGTAGTGGAGCACTTCACTGTTGGCACCATCCCGGGACTCCTGGGGGTGTGATCGGAGCAGGGCTGCACGGGGTGGGTGCATGGGAAGGAGGGGGAGCGCGCTGCTTTCCAGCAGGGTGGGATGTGTGCTGGTGCCAGTTATAAGCAAAGGGCTCTCAGCAAAGAGCCATCAAGGAGCTGAGTTTAGCGGAGGAAAGAGAAGCCGGGATGACCAAGCCGCATGCGATTAGCTGCTGACAGAAGGCAAGGGTAGGGGTCCAGACCCACCCTCAGCACCAGCGCAAAAGGGCCTAGTGATCTGCTTTATCAGGGTCACCAAGAAAGCCCTGCGGAGCAGTTCAACCCTGCCACACAGGGATTGCCATGAGCCAGGACCCAACCGGTGACAGCTAACCCCAGCAGTCAGAAAATGGCCACAAGAAAGGTGGCATCGGGCCAGATGCTGGGAGGGTGGGGGGAGGGGGGAGACATTCCAAAGAGTCACCAAGGGGATAAGGCATGGCAGGCCGAGGGGCCAGCATGGTCAAGGGCTCAGAGATGCACACTGATAGGAGTGACTGGGGACGGGGAAGCAATCCAGTGTCAGCATGTGGAAGGGACTCTGAGACACATTACTCTGGCAGCAGTGGACAGCTGTGTGTCTGAGGAGGTGACCAGAGCTTTGGAGGACAGGCCGAGGCAGGTGGTGGGGAGCCCGGAGCCGGGAGACCAGACAGGCGCCTCCTGAACCAGGCTGGCAAGGGTGGGAAGACCTGGCTGGGCCGTGACAGGGCCCGGTCATCCGTCTATTGACAGCAGATGTGACAAGCACTGGGCTTGCCCATCTTTTTCTTCAAGAGTGGAATTGTGGATGGTGTACAATGTGAGCTCCTTTTGGAAATGACTGGTTGTGGGAGGGCTTCAGGATGAGACCCAAGTGGAAATCCTTCCCAAAGACACCCGCAGACAACGGAATTAGAGTTCTACAGCCGCTGCCTGAGGAAGGCTGGCTGAGGGTCAGAGGCACCCGTCTCCGGTGCTGGGCTGGCTAAGAGTAGAACCTCGTGCAGGAGAGAGACCTCGTTCTGGCCCTGACCCTGCTTCTCCCACCCCTTGGTACATGCAGAAGAGGGTTCGGTTTTCTGAGCCTCAATTTGTGAAATGGGAAGGCTTCGTCATCCCACAAAGGGAAGGCCATCATCCAAAGCCGGTGGCACGTGCATTTTGATAAGCATCGTTCCTGTTTAATCAGGTGTTGAATTCAAGAACCCTAGGGAAGGGAGACCACTGCCCCTGATAGGAAGCATTTTCTTCAGGAAATCAGCCGGCCGATCCGCCCGCCTGCCTGCTTCCCGTCTCCCCTTCTTCCTCTCCCTTCACTCTCTTCTTCCCTCCTTTGCCCGCTTCCTTCCTCTTCTTTTCTGCCTCACTCTCCTCTCTCTCTCCTCCCTTCCTCCCATTTGGGAGAGAGCCAACCAATGCTGAGACGAGGTGCTGGGCCGGGGGAGGACTGTCATCATACGGTCACCGTATGTCAGCATGGGCTCAATGGTGGTGAGTTTCGTCCTGCTTTCCCCTCGATCACAATGGAGGGTCAGGACTCTGAGCCGGGGTCCTCCAGGACCATGCCCCCCCACAACTTTCCCTGGAGCAGGACGAGTCCAACCTCAGGGCACACAGATGGGGAAGGCAGGAGGGATGGGGTGCTTGGACACAAGGCTTCCCTAAAGCCCATCAATCCCCCGTCCCATCAGTATCTCACTCCCCCCACGTTCCACTCGCCTTCTAGAACATGAACTTACTGTTGGTTTCTCCCAAGGTGGTGGTGAAGTATTCAATACAATAACGAAGGTGCCTGCCTGGTGGAGGTAGGGTGGCGTCATAAGTGGTAGCCACTAGACCATGTCCCAGCATGCCAAGGAGCACGAGGATGGCAGAGGATGACTTGCTTCGGCTCTCCTGACCTGAGGGCAACTGACAGCCACTCAGCTGCGAGTCTCTGGGTGGCGCCGGGGCGAAGGGGCTCTGCTCACTGGAAGGTGGAGACTGGAGTCCACCAGAAAGCACCTGGAGAAAGAGGCCTGGCGATCGCCCTCCCCAAACCCGTCCTCTGGATGTGTCGTGGAGCACACAGGTACTCGGACACCCAGGAGGCCACCTTGCTGCTGCTGACCCAATGACCACTGGTTTTACTGGTCCTCTACCAGGAGCTCTTGGACGCAGAACTCTTCGAGAACCAACCCTGAGGACCTACACCGAGCCTTGCTGTCCACAGGTCATCGTGACAGCAGTCACCTGCCAGCCCCCATTCTAGACCAGTGAGCCCCTCAAGTGACTTTGGAAGGATCCGGGGCTCTGGCTGCCTTGCTCCTGGAGGCCCCTGGGAGAGTGGGAAGACACTGGTGGCAGATGGGTCCTGCTCCCCTGGGCCTCCCTGCATGCTAGACTGCAAACACTTCTCATGGCTGAGGAGGGTCTTCACCAGCCTGTTCTGTGGGTTGGGTCCCTGACCGCTGGCTTTCACGGCAATGGTGTTCCCCAGTTTCTGGGGCCTGCAAAGGCACGTGCACCTCGAGCGACTGTTGCTGCTCTCTGAAGTGTATGGTGACCCGAAAAACGTCAGGCCTTATTGCCCCCCCCCTCCCCCGCCCCAAAATCTGTACTGAGAGATAAGGTTCCTATCAGCCCATTCACATATTTCAAGTGTATTTTTCAATGACTTTTAGTATATCTGCAGAGTTGGGCAATTATCAGTACAATCAGTTTTAAAACATGTCCATCATGGTCCAAATAAACATCAAACCCTTTAGAGGTCAGTCACCTCCCAGCCGCACTGCCCTCGTCCAAGGCCACCGCTATACCGGACAGTCCACGTGTATACAATCATATAATATGTGGTCTCTTATGGCTTCTCCCACTGAGCACTACAGCTTTCCAGGCTCATGCACGTGGTCGTTTGCCTCCGGAATTCGTTTTCCTTCCCGACTGAATACCAATGTTTGATTGTGGAAACCACGGTTCATTTATCGGTTCTTCCATGGGCAAGCTCCAGGGCTGCTTCTACCTTTTGGCTACCATGACTAATACTGCTATGAACTTCTGTTCACATGCTCTTGTGTGCATAGTACTGCACATGCTTTCATTTCTCCAGTTGATGAGCAGGCGTGGCTGTGTCGGGTCATGTGGTAACTTTAAGTCAGCACGTGCTGTTGTCTGCCTTTGTGAAGACAGCGTCTTACTGGTGTGAAGAGATCTCTTGTCATGGTTTTGGGTTGTACTATTACTAATGATATGGAGCATCTTTTCAGGTGTTTCCTGGCTGTGTTTTAAAAGTACCAATTCTGTCTCTTTGTGCATTGCCCATCTATTTAGATTTTCTGTTTCGCTGTGAGTCCGTTTGTTCTTTTCTAAATATTTGTCTTCAGGAGAGGAGGGGCAGTTCTCAGAACCCCCCAGGAGCAGTGGGGAGATATTCATAAAAGTCAGTGGACAGACCTGGAACTACATATACTTTGTTTTTTGCTAGTTATTTTTTCTGTTTTTTTATTCAATCATTTGTTTTATCTCCGTTAATGTTTTGTTTGCCTACCTATATAAGATAGGCATTGGAGTTTCCAGAGGGATTTGGGGGAAGGAGGAAGTGAGGGAATGGAGCAGTAAACAAACAGTGCCATAGACAGCGGAACAACTAGGGAATTAAAATCAACAACGCAGAGAACATAGAGATCCCAGGGGTGTTGGAGCAACAGCAGTCAAGCTGAGAGAATTACTAAGAGGTAGAAGAAGGGCGAGCATGATGGTGGGGCAGGAGGAAGGTAAAAGGAAACAGAGGAAAGATCTAGGAAGCAAAGCTATGGGTAGAGGTATAAACATAGGTGTGCCCATATGTAAATAGATTAATTCATAAAAATAGAGGTATTGGAGTATGTACATATATTTATATGGCAATACACGGAGGCAGTGGATGGACTCTGGACCTCTGCTCAAGCTCTCCCTCAACTCAAGAACACTTTGTTCTAACAAGCTGGTGTTCTGTGATGCTCACACTCCTGGCATGACAGCTGAAGACAAAATAGATGCTTAAGAAAATGTGCTGAAGAAAGCTGATGGTGTCCGGCTATCAAAAGAGATGGCATCTGGAGTCTTAAAGGCTTAAAGTTAACCAGCGGTCATCTAGCAGAGAAGCAACAAGCCCACATGGAGAAAACACACCATCCTGTGTGATCACGAGGTATCAATGGGATCGGGTAACACGCATCAGAAGACTCAAAGCAAACAAACAAACAAACAAACAAACAAACAAACACCATATTGTTGAGAACGAGGGGGTTCAGAGCAGAGACCCAAAACCCATCTGTAGGCAATGGGTTATTGCCTCATAGAAGGGTCACAAGGAAGGGATGAGTCAACCAGGGCACAGTGAAACACACACTATTCCTCTGGTTCCTTGAGGTTTCCTCACTCCCCACTATCCTCACTCCCCCTCCCCAGTCCTGCCTTTCACTGTGGGCTAGAACAAAACATGTGCACAGGTACAGGGAAGAGCTCACGGTACATGGGATCCAGGTCAGACAAACCCCTCAGGAACAGAAACGGGAGTAGCAATATCAGGAGGGTGCGGGGAAGCTGGGGACAGGAAGGAAAAAGGGGGAACTGGCTGCAATCATCGGCACATAACCATGGGGTTTGATGAACTGGGACCTCTGCAGCTTTCCGATGGCACGTTTTAATGAGCCAGTTGCTTACCTCCCACTGGGGCCATGGTATAAAGGTAAGACAGGAGGGACGTGGATGCTAGAGACCTTCTGTGTCTTGATCTCGAGAATACCTGCTTGCACAGGTGTACAGACATGCAAAAATGGAGCTGCCGTCTTGAAATTTTTGTATTGTATAACCCACACCTCAGTAATAATAATAATTAAAACCAGCTTTCTGAATCACCTCGTGGAGTATGATTGACCCCTGCACTGCTATAAAGGAAGGAAGCAAAGTCCATATAAACTTTGCACTTAAGGGCAGTCCAAAAATGCTCATTGAGCTTGCTGTTGTCAGGTGCCGTCGAACCAGCTCTGACTCATAGTGACGCTACGGATGTCCAGCAGAATGAAGCACCACCTGGTCACCTCCCTTATGCTTTGATTGATTTGAAGGAGCTTCCAAAGTTTGGGAAGAAATTTTAATTTAATTTAATTTCTTAATTTAATCATGAAAAAGTTTCACAAACATTTTGAAGCCTCCTCATAAATCCTTTAAGTGTAGGAAGTTTTATGTTTTACTCTTGTCCCTATTACTTCCACGGAGCCTGGTGACCAGTAGGCACACAATACATGTTCAGTGACTGCATTTTTCGGGTATCGGTCTCTTTTATCATCAGTATTAAGACATCGCATATAAATGATTTTGAAAAATGGAAAAAGTTGCAAGATGCAAATGAGGGCCCTCCCTTCTTCTTTCCCATACCCAGAGGTAGTGACTGCAGACTCCCTTCCACTTAACTCCTCAGGCCTTTCCTAAGAGTGGGATCTGGCTCCATACACTCCCCACCCTACTATGGGGTGCCCACAGCAGTGCGAATGTTAGCTGGAATGTTTGAGGGGGAACCATGTGCGATAATTTTCCATGATCACCTCTATGCTCCTCACCTGTCAGGCTTACAGTTGTTGTTGGGGTGGTGGAGGTAGGGGTGAAGGTGGTGGGGGTGGGAGGAGGGGGAGCGACATCTGAGCCCGGCTCAGGAATACAGCAAGTTAGTCATCTGGGGAAGGGTATGAAACAGAATGAGGAACAGTTGACAACCTCCCCAGCATCCTACTGACCCTCAAGGGGATCACTCCCTGGGGGATTGCAACTGGTTTAGTTGGCAAGCATTCAGTGCTGGATCCAGCTCTGTATGAGGGGTGGGGGAGCAGGGACCCAGAAAACACACATTATCTTTGCCCTCAAGGAGCTCACAGTCCAGTTGGCAAGACATAGCCCTACGGAAGTCTTGCCATGCGAATACCCCTACTCATGTCACGAGGGCCCCTTCTAGCAGTTGGCTTTCCAAATGACATGTCCCAAGTGAGCAAGGCTAAGTCTTGCCATCATCCATTTTAACATCCACTTTAGTTGTGTTTCTTCTGAGACGGATTTGTCCATTCTAAATAAATATTCACATGGAAAGGAGGGACACGTCAGTGGTCCCAACCCCGTCATAAAGGATTCAAGCCCTTCTCGTGTCCAAGGCGCAGGGCCGGGCACGCGCACCTTCTGCTCTTCGTGGGGCGTCATAAGTGGGAGCTGACTTGGTGGCAACTGGCAACACCAACACCAGATGCCGTTCAGACATTCGTGCATTTTCATGAAAATCTTGCAAAGAAGTATCGCTTAGCAGCGAAGAGACAGAAGCTGGAAGAGGTGCATCAACTTTTCCAAGGTCAAAGGGAAGAGACCAGGTGAAACCAGCCTCTTCAAGGCTCCGGCACCAGGGCCACTCTGGCTGGAGATCTGGGTCCTGAGAAAGGTGCTGGGGGGAGGGTGTGGTCCGCGAGGCCTTCCCCATGCTTGCTCTACTTGGGCCTGGCCTTAAGGAATCTCTGTGGGTTGGGACGGACCCAGCGGCATTGGGCGGGTTTGGATCTTGAGGAATGACATCTCTTCCAGCAAGGGCTTGTTCCCTGAGCCACGGGAGAGAGAAGCCCCTCTGGGGGGGCACTTCGACTCTGCACGGACCCTGCCTGGTCCCTTGCCTTGTGCCATCTCAGGGATCTCACAGAGGATGGGACTCCTATTCACAGGACTTTAACATGCTGTCGGGGGGCACTCAGAGCCTGCCCGCTTCAGCCAGGGCCACATAGCTTGTGTGTGGCGGAGTAGGACTTGGGGAATCTCCACCCATCTAACTCCAGCAGGTCCTCTCCCACGTCATGACACATCAACGTGAAGAAGATGCAGATGCCCCTCCTCGGCAGGGAGGAGGTGTCTGGTCAACATCTGGTTTGTCCTAGTTCTAGCTACACCTGGGCTCCTGCTACCTCACGAAAATGCCCAGTGCTAAGGTGTAGGCGGTGTTCTCCGATTCATTGCAGTTAGTTTGTGGAAAGCATCCAAAATAGACTGCAGGTCTGTAAACATTTTTTTTCTTTCTGCTCATCAATTTTCCCTTCAAATAAGCTTACAGTCAGGTATATACTTCTTCAAGTGTTTTACCTGGTTATGGTTGGGGAGATGATGAAGGAAAATGTATCCTTTTCTGGTAGGAAGACATGGGTTCAAGTTTGCCTCTGACCCCGGTGCAACCTTACGGAAGTTCTTGAACTTCACCTTCTCACTCCTGAAATGGAATCAGCAACAGTACTTGTCCTGTTTGGCTCCCCTGGTTATGGGAAAGGACACACGTGTGAGAGGCAGGTTAATGATTATAACCAGCACTTCGTTCTGGGCCGACGAGAACTATTGCAGAAGCAAGGACTCTAAAGGTTCCTTGTCAAGGACAATGCTAATAACATATCATGCGAATATGACATATTTCTTTATTTATAGCTCTCTATAGACCAAAATATGGTATTCAGTCATGCATGAATCAAAAAGAATTTGCATACATAATGGTCCCCTTTTCTCATTTTAATGAGGAACTTTTTCTAAAAAAGAAGGAACCATTCTTTGAACATGGTAATGCTAATACTTACAAATTGTAGAAGTCAGGCTTAATGAAGTGCAATTCACATACCATATAATTTAGGGAGGCCGTCGTAATTGGAGGTGACGAACTACATGATCGTGTAAATGTCACCATGATCCAGAGTATAACCACCGTCCCCTAAAGATGTCTTTTGATGTTAGTTTCCCTCCATTCAACAGCCGTCCCCGCAGTCATTGAGTGGGTCTCTGTGCATAGATGTGTCTATTCTAGAAAGACATAGCAATGAAACTACACGGTAACCTTTGGGGACCTCTTTCCCTCAGCATCACTGTCATTTTATGGTGGGGAAAATATGCACAATTACTCACAATGCCACCACTTGTTTGGGCGTCCTTTTATTCCTCTCATCTGTGTTATGGTTTTCAGCATACAGACGGACACACGTATTTTTCAAAGCTTTACTCCTAAGTACTTCAAGCTTCTGATAATATTCAAAATATATTTTCATTTCCGTTTCCAAGTGCTCATCGCTCATACCGGTATTTAGAAGTGCAGTTGCGTTTTTAATATTGACCCTGTTTCCTGTGCCTTGTTAAACCAGCAGCTGTTGTTCATTTGTTTGTTAACTCTTTGTGACTTGCTGCATACACAAGCCCATCATCTGTGCATAAAGGCGGCTCAAATTCTTCCTTTTCAATCTGCGTCTGTCCTAATGCTCCTTCTCCACTTCCTCCTCCTTTTCTTGCCTCATTGCACTGACTCGTCCAGGACTGAATGGGAGGGTGGAGCGGGCACCGTCACAGACCTCCCAGTCCTTGAGGGAAAGCGTCTAATCTTTCGGTACTCTTAAATGATTTCCCTAGAGTCCCTGGATGGATGTGACATTGGTTTAAACCAGTGGTTCCTAATGCCATGACCCTTTAATGCAGTTCCTCATGTTGTGGTGACCCCCCCAACCATAAAATTATTTTCGTTGCTGCTCCATAACTGTAATTTGCTACTGTTAGGAATCATCATGTAAATAGCTGATATGCAGGATGTATTTTCATTGTTACAAACTGAACATAATTAAACATAATTAAAGCATAGTGATTAACCAGAAAACAATATATAATTATATATTGTGAAATATTTATGTGTTTTCTGATGGTCTTAGGCGACCCCTGTGAAAGGGTCCTCCAACCCCCAATGGGGTCGTGGCCCACATGTTGAGAACCGCTGGCTTAAACAATCAACTGCTAGCCAACAGGCTAGCCAACAGGCTAGCAGTCCAATTCTGCCTAGAAGTCTCTTGAAAGAAAGGCCTGGTGATCTACTTCTGAGATTATTAATAACAAAAAACCCTATGGATCGGAATTCTAATCTGACACATACAAGGTTGCATGGGTCAGAATCAACTTGATGCCAACCCATAACCTGGCATGAACTATCAAAGCTCATCCTCACGACCCTGTAGAACAGAGGAGGGCTGTCCCTGTGGGTTTCCAAGACTGCGAATCTTTATGGGAGTAGAAAGCCTCATCTTTCTCCTTCAGAGCTGCTGGCAGTTTTGTATTGCTAACCTTGCAGATTGTGTTAGTTCGAGATGACTAGAGAAACAAATAGACACTCACATGTGTGTAAGAGAGAACTTCATATCAAAGAGCAATTGTACATTAAGAAAACATCCCAGCCCAGTCCAGTTCAAGTCCATAAGTCCGATATTAACCCACATGTCTGATACCAATTTATAAATTCCTCTTCAGACTCATGCAGCATATGCAATGACGCCAAATTCAGGAAGATCATAGGCAAGTGGGTAGAAAGTCTTGTGGATCCAGTGGCAGTAGAAGCATCTTAGTATTGGCAGGAGTCTCCACGTGGCTCCTTCAGCTCCAGGGCTCTAGTGTAGCTCCAAGTGTCTTGTCAACAGGAATGTCTCTCAGGGGGCGAGTGTATCCCGCCGCCAGTGAGCTATTTATCATTGACAGTCCAGACTCCACCCCTTCCTCAAGTTGACAGATTATGTAACTACTACAGATAGTAACCCAACACGTCACCCACTGCACCACCAGGGCTCCTTTGATATTAACTATAGAGTTATAATAAATGCTTCTTATCAAGGTGAGGACATCTCTTGTATTACTGCAAACTCCAGTTGCCATTTCATAAGCTCCCATGGAAGCATCCAATGGAAGAAAGTCCTGGTGGTCTATTTTCAAAAACCAGCCACCGAACTACAGAGCCGAGTGGGTCAAGTCTGTCACGCACAGGGCCCCATGAGCCGGGGCTGACTATGGAAATGAACCACCAGCACACACAACAACACGCAGCAGATTGGAAACTCACATTTACCCTGTCCTACTGTGTGCTCGGAGCTTTGACACACATAGTTGTACTTACTGGACTCGGAAGTCTACTGATGAGAACGCACAGTGTCAGAAGACAGAGCTTCTCAATGGCGTAGCTGGGATTTGAACCCATACCTTCTAGTTCAGAAAGCTGTGGACTCGGAACAGCCATTGATGTAAATCTTTTGCCCCGTGTGACCTATATTAACTGTCTCTTTAAGTCTGCACATGTGCTCTTTGATGGCAGGAACTTTTACCAGATTCATTTATATCTTGTCAGCAGTATTTAGCATAGTATAGTGCCAGGTGCATAGCAGAGAAGGCTTAGAAAATGTTCGGCCAAGTGATGATGCATGGATGGTTAGAAAAAATGATCGCCCCAGGAAAACCCTAAAGACCCCCGAATCACATGCTAAATAGTCTTCCTTTTGTATGAGCAAAGGTAAGTGAGAAGGGGTAAGCAACTAGGGCGCCGGGAACGATGGCTTTCCTAGTTTTCCCTCAACCTCAAGTCAGAAGTTGCCCTGCTCCATCTGCTCAGGCCCTTGAAGCGTGCTCTCCTCACAGCCTGGCTCTGCATCCGGGCTCCGGAATTTTTAAACCCAGCTGCTTGGGGGAGGTGGGGGTGGTTAATAACATGCCAAAGTCAACCATTATAATTTAAAGAGCGTTTTGTAGTGGAGGAACCTTCTAGAGAACCAGCCCAGATGACATGTTCTCCTCTCCAACTGGTGACTGCTCAGAGAATTAGCAGAGCCCTCTCATACGAGTGAGGGGCTGTCCTGAAAACATTTATTCAATTGCAGGAAGAAAGACAGTATGTACGTGGTTTCTAGGACAATCATAATAAATGACTACAAACCACATTGTTTTAAACAACTGCAATTTATTCTCTCATAATTCTGGAGGCCAGAGGATAAAAATCAAGGTGCCAGCAGATTGTCTCTGAAGGCTCCGGGGGAGAATCTATCCTTCCTGCCTCACTCCGGCTTCTGGAGATTGCTGGCCACCATTGGTGGTCTTTGGTGTATGGCAGCATAACTCTTAGTTCTTGGAGGGATATCATTATTGGAATTAGGGTCAACCCTAATCCAGTGTGACTTTATCTTAACCAATTACATTTGCAATGACTGCATTTCCACATGAGGTAACCTTATGCGATTCTAGACAGGAACCTGGGGGGACGGTCTTTAACCTAGAACACCAGGCCCACGAGGCAAACAAAAACCATCCGATGAGAAACAGGTGCTGATGGAGATTACAAAGAACTCTTTGCCAACATGTTTTAGATTGGGAACTTGGAAAACTTGCCTGGCTTCATCTTAAGATTATGAAACGGCTTTGAAGTTAAGACAAAATAGTAGAACCAGAGAGGAAAAGAAAAAACCCCACAAAAAACCATGTGGCATGCCCTGTGATCTGGTAGACAGAGATTGGTTGTAAACAGCGGAACCAGGTTTTGTATGCAGCATTGACGGCGTGGCACACACACACACACACACACACACACACACACACACACACGAAGTCCATGTTCACTCCTGATGACCCATGTATATTACAATAAAAGTACTCCATAGCATTTCTAAATAACTGATTTTTTTTTTTTGGAAGTAGATTGCTAGGTGCTTCTGAGAAGACTTGAAACTTCAGCCTTTAAATGAGTAGCCAAGTGGACCAACTGTTTGTTCCACCCAAGGACCCTGATCACTTGACAACCTCTTAGCTGATTCTATTGCATGGGCTCAACATTTTCTTTACGATTCTGTTTTTTTGTTGTTGCTTTTTGTTTTGCCTTCATATGCACTGTTTTCAGGTTAAGAAACAAAACCCTTCAGGTATTGCTAGAGAGGGATCTTTCTGTGCTGTATCGGCTGCATTTCCCAGAATTAGGCTCATTTACATAACCATGCCAGACTATTTCTTGTGAGTGTTTATTTAAAACATATGGTTGCTTTGGATGTGTCTTGGGCTGGGTTCTCTAGAGAAGCAAAACCAGTGAAGCGTATACATGCATCTCTATGTAGAGAAGTGGGTATCAAGAAAATAGTCCATACAGCTGTAGACGTGGGCAAGTTCCAAGTCCATGGGTCAGGGGTTAGGCCGGAGGGTTCTCCTGACGCATGTGGCTGTGAGAACCAGCAAACTAAGATCATCAGAAGAAGTGAATGAGCCCAAGGTCAGCATGTCAGCCATGCGGCTACCAAGGTGAATGAATCCAAAGTCGGTAGATGAGATGGTTGGCTGTTACTGACTCCTGGTATTAGGAGGCAATATGGCAGTGTTCTGTACAAATCCACATCTCACTCAGACCTTTGCACTACTAGCTACAAAACATTTTTCCTTCCTCAGGTTAGTTTCTAGTTTATTACTCATATGTTGAGACCCAGCTTCTGGTTTTACTTCTTTTGGTTAGGAGCTGGGCCAAGTTAGCCCGTTGTACATCACCGCCATCTGTGATGTTCCACCGTGATTTCTGCTCCTTTCTGTCTCCTTCACTAATCAAGATTTTCACAGGCAGTGGTGGGGTTCAGCCAGTTCACACTAGTTTGGCAGAACCAGTAACTAATTTTTTGTTGAGTTCGGCAAACCAGTTGTTAAAATAGTACTTGTAATCAGAGTTCTTTCCTAGGTGGGCAGCCGGGCAGCCACCCAATGCGGGAATCACAGTTTTACATTCTTAACTCTCTTTAAACATTTGTCTATGCGACAGTGGTATTCCGATATCATGTTGAAATAATAAAATATTTTTTGGTATATTGTTTTTTATACTTAAAATGGCCATTAGGGCAGTGAACTGCTTGTTCAAATATTTGAATCCTACCACTGGATTCGGGCTTATCTAAACCATACTCCTTGCTCCTGGTACATGGTGGATTTAAGCCACTTAAAGGAAGATGCGACGATACTGAACATTTTGATGGGATTTTATTTAGCCCGTTTGGAAGCCTTCTGTTCTAAGCGGTGGTAATGAGTTTGCTTTAGGAAGGTGGCTATCCAGGTGCCTTCTCCTACACAACTAAAAGATGGACATATAGATGGGTATGGTGGGCTAAATACCATAGATATCTAGGTCTGACTCCCTGGAAACTGTGAATGCCACCATATTTGGAAAGTGTTTTTTTTAGATGTAATTAGATTGAGGCTTCTGAGATGGGAAGATTATCCTGGATTCTCTGGTGAGTTCTAAATGCAATCACAAGAGTCTTTTTAAAAGGAAGGTAGACAGTGATTTGACATCAGAGGAGAAGGATGAACATTGGCGATGGTAGAAGAGCTGCAAACCAGTCACTGAAACCCCAAAAGACAAAGAAACAAATTCCCTTCTCCGAGCTTCCAGAGAAATCAGCTCTGCCAACATCTTGCCCCTTGCCTTTCGTCCAGCAGAACTGATTTTAGACTTCATCCAGAATCGTAGAATAGATTTGTGTTGTTTTAAACCACCAGGTTCCTGGGAATTTGTTCGTGCAGCTGCAGAAAGCGAATACACCCACTGCTCATTGACCCTCGTAGTTTGGTTCCAAAGGCCAGGGGATCATGTGAAAGTTGGCGTTTGTGAAAGGCAGACCATAGCACGGGGGTGAGCCCATCATTGCACAACTGCCGAGCTACATCTTTACAACACCGTGGAGAACCACGGCCCAGTCCAATCGACACATGACCCCAGGTATCACGACCAGCGTTGGCATTGCCAGGGGAACATTGTTCACATGCAAAATAGTCAGATTGCAGATTTTTCCCATTGCTGTACATATGAGAATCAGATAATGCGATGGTCCGTAAGTAAGGAGCAGGTATTGAGTCAACGGCGAAGGAACACAGCGGGCGCTTAGGAAGCGTGTGCTCCCTCATCTGGGGTTTTAGCAGACATCGACCAACGGGAGTGGTCCTTCCCATGTCAGAGCGTGCGTTAGCTCTCCTCAGGGCGAGGGCCAGGGTCAGAAGAACCCCATACAGGGCACCTGAGGGAGTACAAAGAGGGTCTTTACATCAATGGAAAGACCCTCAGTTAGGTCTCCTGGTACATGTATGAGGACAGAGCCCTGACCTTGGGCTGGAGGTCCTCTTTCTGGCCCTGACTCTGCCACTTCCTCATTAATGACAATACAAGCCCCCGAGGGAACGTCCTTGCAACTGATTGGCTGCTCATAGCAAATCTCATTGTGGAGGGATCACATTTTGTTCGCTCTCCTCCTGGCGATGACAAGATCTTACAAACCCAAACTCAAGGCCATTGGGTTGATGCCAACTCACAGTGACCCTAGGGGACAGGGCAGAGCTGCCCCTGTGAGTGTCCGTGACGGTAACTCTTCATGAGAGTAGAAAGCCCTGCCTTTCCCCTGGGGAGCACTTGGTGGTTTCAAACTGCTGACCTTGCAGATAGCAGCCCAACTTATAACCACTATGCCACCAGGGCTCCTATGTGGTCATGGGCAGCTATTAACCCCCCACCCCCCATACCTCAGCTTCCTCATTGGTAAAGTGAAGGGCTGGATGGCACCAGGGACTCTAACGTGTTCATAGTGCACCAGAGTCACTGCTAAGAGCACGACCTCTACGATCCCCTCCCACCTGAAGGAGTGGAACCTTCCCTGGTGGACTCACCAATCTGTTCCAGGAGTCATTCTTGAAGGACCCCTGGACTGGAGGGTCTCCCCTGTCCTTCTGGCTCTTGTCCCCGGTGTTGCCTAGGAAATCATCCCCTCCCAGTCAGTGCTGACCGTGGGTGCGATCTCAGTCCAATTCAAGTTCTCGCCTTGCTTTACATTTGAATTTCATTTTCCTTTAGTTTGTGATACAGATTTACTCTTTATATTTGCCATCCCGTTCTGGCTTTGACAGGACCGTGCTTTTTACTAGAATTTCCCTAGAATTTGGTTGGTTTGTTTTTTCCCCCCGTAGAAATGCAGGAAATGGGGATCACCGTTGGTATTTGAGAACTCAAGTGCACAAAGGAACTTGAAGTCAGAAGCCGAGGCCTTCCTCTTAAGGATGGGGAAACTGAGCCCCAGGTGAGGAAATGATCTGAGAGCCAGATGGCAAAAGGACTCACAAAAGAGAGCTGCAGTCAGTCTGTCCTTCTTGTCTCCTGAAGAGGAAGACAGAGGGTGGAAGCGGCTCGTGTAGAGCCCCTCAAAAGGCTCCCCGACTGCACTGTGTTTGCCTTTCCAGTGTTCATCTGGGTCTGGGAGGAGAGAGCTAAGGCTGATTTCTAATGCCACCCTGGTCCCAGTGAACAACTCCTTGGGGCCGGTTTACTTTGTCATCAGGGGGTCTTGTTTGTTTATTTGTTTCGCTTTCTAATTTTCTTAAAATGAACAAGACAGCCATAGAGTTGATAGTCCGTAAATGTTTCTGCAGAGAAATTAAGCTGATTCACACCAAGTCGGATAGATAGCCCATCAGATCGAGTCTAATATGGCCACTGAATAACACGACCACACATTTGTTAAAAACAAAAAAACCCCAAACTAAGTTGTTTGGATTTCAGAGAGGCCAAAGAGGGGCCACACAGTGCCAGAGTCCAGGAGAACTGACACTATCGGACGTGATCACAGTGATTACCACAGAGCCGTAACCCCTCTCCAGGGGGAGGGACAGCAGAAAGCATGAGGCAGGGGGACCGAGGTCAGTGTAAGGTATGAAAAGAATAAGAATTGATAATCTACCAAGGGGGTATTGGGGGCGGGGGAAGGAAGGGAAAAATGAGGAGCTGATACCAAGGGCTCAATAGAAAGTAAATATCTAGAAATGAATGAAGGCGACATGTATAAATATGCCTGATGCAATCAATGCATGGATTGTAACAAGAGTTGTAAGAGTCCCCAGTAAAATGATAAAAAAAAGAAGAAAAATATAAATATTGAGAAGAGAAGACCCTGTTGAGTCGAGAGGCCCTTCAAGTAGCTGGTTCCTTGGCAGTCCTAGGCACTGGGGACACAGGGAGCCGGTGTGCTTACCAGAGGGAGGGAGAACCAGTGAGAATGTCCTTGTGAGGAAAGGGTGCATGCGGCCACCCCGCCTTGTTTGGCTCAAAAGGCTCTCCCACCATTTCCCATCCACTGCTTGCTGAGCTGTAAATTGCCACCTCTCCCCACACTGAAGTGTGCAGATGTTTCCCTCCGATCAAGGGGCATAATTAGCACCCGTCAAAGCGATAGGCCGGGGAGGGAGGAGGAGCCCGTCACATCTCAAGAGCGTTCCTGTGTCTAAGAAGAATATTTCTGATTTGGTTTAGTTTTTAAAACCATCTCAAAAAAATGAAGAGGCAGGTGGTGTTTATCTGTGCGGCTGCCTGTGAGTTTACATGTTTGATTTCGGCAAGTGTACTGACAGATGCTTGATGAGCTTTGAAAACTTATTTTGTTTAATAATGGACCCATAAGTCCACACATGGATTCCAAGTCCGGGGATGGTATTTTACATTGCTCTCTTTGACTCAGAAGAGTCTGCTGTGGGCAGAAAGAGGTTCTTTGGCAACATGTTTTATCTCCATCGTAATTTTACACAAAGCAAAAAACAAAGGAAAGAATGCTTGTAGAAGCCCTGTTTATAGTAAGTTATTTTTTTGGGAACTCTGCACTTAATTAAATATCAAGGATTTTGTCTTCCTCTGAGGATCTACCGTCAGTGCTCTCAGAAGCAGCAGTCAAGAGGTCAGATGATGCTTGGCATTGGGTCGGTCTGCTGCACAAGACTCTTCAACGTGGTGCAAAGCAAGCATGCTACTTTGAGGACAAAGGTGTCCCTCACCCCAGCCAGAATGCTCCTTCGAAGCACGAATGATGAGATTTTTGTGTCCTGCAGTTTGAACACATTGTCAGGAGAGACCAGATCCCAGAAAAGGACATCAGACTGGATAAAGTAGAGAGGTGGTGAAAAAAGAGGAAGTCCCAGACGAAATGGGTTGATGGTGGCTGCAAATGGGCTCAAACAGGAGAATGGTGAGGGTGACACAGGACCGACCGGCCGTGCTTCCTTCTGTTGTACACAGAGTCGCTATGCGGTCGGTCAACTAGACAGCACCTGACAAGGACCATCGGTCGCAGAAGACACTTCCACAGGAACCCAAACAAAGTGACATCCCAAGAGCTCTGGTGCAGCAGGTCCACTCCCTGCAATGAGTCCTTTGATCTCTTCACCGCTGCCGCCATGCGCACTGGTTGTGGATCGAAGCAAGATGAAATCCTTGGCAATGTCCATCTTTTCTCCATCTAGCATGACGTTGCCTTTTGGTCATGTGAGGATTTTGGTTTTCTTCACATTGAGTTGCAGTACACACTGATGGCTGTATTTCTTGATCTTCACGAGCGGTTGCTTCAAGTCTTCTTTGGTTTCAGCAAGCAAGGTTATTCCATCTTCATATCCCCCAATCCCAATGCCACGTTCTTCTCCACATACTCCAGTTCTTTGCAGTATCTGCTCAACATGGAGACGGAATAACCCAACAAGCCACATTCATTGTTATGGAGTCAGTTCTGACTCATAGGAACCCTGTAGGAAAGGTGGAATTGCCCCTTTGGGTTTCCAGAAACTGAATCATTATGGCATTGAATAGCCTTATCTTTATCCTATGGAGCAGCTGGCAGCTTCAAACCACTGATCTTGGGGTTAGCAGCTCAGTTGGTAGCCCACTATTCCACCAGGGCTCACACAGATTGAATAGCTACGGTGAAAGGCTATAACCTTGACACACACCTTTCCCGATTTTAAAACATTCATTATTCTCTTGCTCTGTTCAAATGACTGCCTATGGGCCCATGAACAGGTTCTGCATGAACACAATGATGTGTTCTGGAATTCTCATTGTTTCTCTATACAAGGCTGTGTGTAGTTGATTATGATTCACACAACTGAATGCCTTTGCATAGTTAATAAAACACAAGAAAACATCTTCCTAAAAAACAAAAAACAGAAAACATCTCCCTGGCAATCCCTGATTTCAACCAAGATCCATCTGACATCAGCAATAATCTCCCTCATTCCGTAGCCTCTTCTTAATCTAGCTTGCTTTTCTGGCAGTCCCCTGTCAATGCACTGCTATACATGTTGTTGACTGTTCGTCCAGCAAGACTGCCCTTCCACACAGTATTAATGATTGTGGTAGTTAAATTTTATGTCAACTCGAGCCTGTGTGAAAGTGTAGGACATGGAGACCAAACTATCAATCAGGCCACAGCTAGGGAGAGACAGGAGATGGGAAAGGACTGGCTAGTGGACTTCTTGCCCAGCCTAGCCATCTGCCCGCCGATGGATTATTCTGTGATGCTGTAGTTTGTGTGGCATCTCTAGAGACATGACTGCTCCATCGGCTCAAGTTTTTTTTGGGAAGATGATGGTACCTCCTTGGGGGGTCTGGCCTTTCATAAGAGAGCTCTAGGGAATTTATCCTTTCTCTTCTCCTTTGCCCTCTCTGCTTGCTGGGCTGCTGGGCCTGCCTCCAGGCGTGGCCCCATGTTGGCTGGTAACTCTGGGAGCCAACCTGGGAGCTGCCTGCACCCTGCCACGTTCCCACTGACCTTGGATCCACTCGTCTCTGCACCCACCAGCCTGTGCTTCCCCACTTCACCTTTCTGCATTGCCAGCCTGTAGCTCCATGAGTTTGAAGAGGGCTCTGGCTACTATCAGACTCATGAATTTGAGTTGATCTGGGCTGGGATGCCCTCATGATATTAAATTTCTCCTTGATATCAAGTTCTTTCTTCTACATGGGTGTCACTGGTTTTGATCCTCTAGACAACCCAGCCTAACACGATGCTATTGTCTGGTAATTTCTGTTTTCAGTTGGATCACCTTACTTTTGAATGATTACAAATATGGATCTATTCCAGTCAGTTGGCCAGCTAGCTACATATCGTCTGGTTTTCCTGGCAGGGTAAGTGAGTGTTTCCAGCACCTTGTCAGCTTGTTGAAACATTGCAGTTGGTATTTTGTCAATTCCTGGCACTTTCTCCCCTACCCCCAACTTGTCCCCCATTAATGCCTTCAGGCCAGCTTGGATTTCTTCTTTCAGAACCTTGGCTCATGATTTTGTTTGAGTGTACAAACCAAAGATCCAAATTCACTGCCATCAAGTTGAATCTGACTCATTAGGGGTCTACAAAAGAGACCCCAAATTTCAAACATCACTTAAGGAGAACATTTATTAATTCTTAAACAGAGCAAAGACCAGACAAAGACACATCATCTAATGATGGCGACTATTATCACAAAGTCGTAGGATTTCCACGGGTTTGCGGAGATACACAGCTTTAAAAAGGACACGGGAGGGCAAAGGAAATGTCACAAAAGCATTATTGGCAGCAGACCAATACATCACAGTTACAGGTGGGACCCCAGAAGCAGGAACAAAACCATGTTTGGGACACTTACGTTATGTTGGACAGAAGAACTTGCAGGATTGGCCCAGGGCCTTCTGACTAAGGCCTTCAGGGCATGACTCATGACTATGCGAGCCCCAGTACCATGATCCCCATCAAGGACGCAGCCAGGCAAGCCCCTCAGATGAGAATACCCATCTTTTGGTTGGCTGGAACAGGGAGGGTGGTCCCCTTTTCAATTCACTCTGCCAAGGACAAGACTAGTCACCTTCCTAGTAGACGGGCAGAAGGTCTTCCGTGGAGGCTTAATCCAAGAAAGGACCATGCAAGTGGATTTGGGTTTTCACCGTCATCCATAGCCTGCAAATGGGGTGTATAGAAGTTCAGCTCTGATACAATCTTAGTCTCCCTCTTGAAATGGTTGAACGTCAACCACTTCATTTTGGCATGCTCACTCTGTACATTCCTTCCATCGTCTTTGGATGCTTTCCATGTTTTTCAATGTTTTGCCTACAGAATCATTTAATATCGCAATTTGACACTTGATTTTAGTTTTGTTTTCAGCTTGAGATGTGCTGAGTAAGGCCTTCCTTTTTTGAAATTCTAACATGGAGTCTTTTTACAATTCATTAGAATACTTTATATACCTTTATAATACTTTACTTGTGCTACTCTTTGAGACTCTAGTATCCTAAATTACATCAAGGGATGACCCTGACAAGTCCCTAGGGTCTAGGCAGCCAGCCGTTGGGCTAGTTTACACACACTCCGAGGACCGTTGTTCATGTTGAAAGTTAAAGGTCAGAGAGAATTTAATAGAGGTTGAATCGGTGTGGAGACTCAGAAATGGACCTGGGGCTCCATTTACTGCTGAGGATTTAGGTTCTAATCACCCCATTTGCTTTCACCCCTCTCCATTGTTCCTCCACCGTTGACTGCCTTTTGCCCTATCCCTTGACTGTCATTTCAGGGGCTTTGAGAGGGAGTGGATCAGATCTGTGCATGGAATCCATCCGTTTTACCTGGAAGTCCTTGATGTGGTTCAGCCATTCCACGAAAAGCCCTTATCCTGCTTCATTCCACCCCTGGCCTTGCCTTTTATTCTGCTTCAAATTCTGCCAAGAAATGTTATTTAATTGGCCTTAAACTATAGTCCTCCATCCTGTTCAAGCATTAAACATTCCTGGAAGACACAGACCTCTCAATTGGAGTCAATTCAGTTTATTTTAATTCACCTCAGTTTAATAAACATTTGCCGGGCATATGCTGCACCAAACCGTTCAGGGGGCTGGTCCTGATAGTCATGGACAGAGTAGGCAGGCTTCCTGCACTCACAGGGCTGACTTCTTCTGGTGGGAGCCTGATGTGGGGAGGGGGCAGCTGGTGACACTAGCGAGGAGGGTTGAGGAGGGCAATGTCCTCAGGAAGCTTTACTTGTGCTGAGCCCCCAGTGATGAAGAGAGAGTTTGAGAGGATGAGCCTCCACATAGATTAAACCTCCACTCCATTCTCGCGGTGCATAGGGCCAACAGAGACGGTGGGCTTGTTCTTCTTAAGGTAAAGGGAGGGGGCTTGTGTGGCTGCTGTGGCGTGAGCACTGTGGATCTTGCCTAGCACAGTGGGTGGTAAAGGTGCCCACTAAATAGTGGACCAGTTAAGATGAGGTCAGGGAGCTGCCAGGGCTAGAGATTGTGGCCACAGGTGGAGTCGGACATTGTTCTAAGTCTTGTGGGATTTCCCCCAGGTTTTGAGCAGTGGGAAGAAGTGATCTGGCTTATATTATACTTTGAAATGACCCCACTGATCATTCTGCGGAAAGAGGAATTGGGGTTCAAGAGAATGGATGTCAGGATTATGAAAGGAAAGTCTGGGATTCTCTTTTCTTTCTTTCTTGTTTTAGTCTTTTGATTGTGAACTCTATGAAGATTGACAGAGCAGAGCAGCTTTCCATTCAACAATTTGTACATGCTTTGTTTTGTGTCATGGATTGTAATCCCCATAGGGAATACCATTGATCCCACCTTCTCCCTGTGTTACCCATCTCCACCCTTCCTTCCTTCCTTCCTTCCTTCCTTCCTTCCTTCCTTCCTTCCTTCCTTCCTTTCTCACTCTCCCTGTGTTCTAAGTGTTGCCCTTGGGCAGGCACTCTCCTCCTGACCGAAAAATACTTCTCTGGTGCATCTCCAGATCTGAAAAGTTACTAGGGGTGGTAGTCTTGCAGGGCAGGGTGGAGTTCTACTGATCCCCACCCAACCAGCAAACCTGGCCTTGTTTATCATTTTGATCCACATTTTTCTTCCACTTTCTAGCCAGGACCCACTATTATGATCCTGTAACCCAAGTTATTTTACCCCCAAACTTATCATTAGAACAATCACCCTTGAAAAATGCAGTTGGCCTCAGGTACTTAATGCTGTCTCTGTGGGATTTGTGCTGGTGGTCACATGGCTCACAACAGTCAGGTTGGGGGTGGATGCCCCCCTAGAAGGGCCAGGTGACCCCGGGAGTCTTCTCTTATTTACCTGACTGTTAGTGATGAAAAACTAGGCCCTGCTATTTAGTAAGTCAACAGAGCCTAAGACTTAAAGAACTTTCTTGTTCTGTTTGCTTGCTTGTGCTCAATGGTTGTTTCCCGTGGTTACCCTGAGACCTGATTGAATGCAAATAACGTTACTCCTCAAAGTGTAAATTCCAAAGTAAAGAGTGCGTATTCTCAAACAAGACACCCCAAAGGCAGCCTGAATTGCGGCTGATTTCCTCCCTGGTGGTCAGCGGTTCATCTTTGAATAAAGGTGCTTTTGCCCACTGGGAATGGATGCATGGTTCTGCCCCAGGGTCAAACACTTCCTCTCCAGAGTGATTGGCCATGCTAGCTGGACACTGTCTAGTTGTTCAGTTCTCAGGGGGGTGGGGACTGAGGTTTGGCCTTGCTGGTCTATGAGTCCTTTGGACTAATTGGGTCAATGCATCTTTCATTTCCCCACTCTGCTTAGGGGAGCTTTATGTGGGCCTCAGACAAAGGCCTCCAAGAACTCCCTCAGTCCAAAGGTTCTGCATGAGCTGGGAAGGGCTTGCAGGAGTCAACTTCTGCCTGGCAACCTACAGAAGATGGTCATCAGCCCTGGGGATTAGAGAGAGAATGTTTTCGGTGACAATCATCATTGTGCTGTAAGCACTCCTGCATAACAGAGGGGTCCTAGTGGCTCAGCCTTAAATTCAAGTCTGGAGAGAGGCATTCAGGCATTCAGAAACCCTCCTTGTTTTCCGGAGCGAGGGCCCTGATTTGCAAACAGGGCAAAAGACCAAACAAAACACTTCC
>NW_022103906.1:96563394-96595671 GCF_000313985.2 Echinops telfairi | reverse complement strand
GGAGGGTGGGGGGAATGGCCTGCAGACTGGATACTTGCAGATATGTAGACTCAGCCCACTTGGGGGTAGCAAACACAGAGTCAGCAGGGTCCATGTCAGATTCTAGGAGAGGTACCCCAACCACATGTTGTGGGACTATTAAATTATATTATTCAGAACCACTCTCTCCTCCTCTGATGTTTTAGATTTAGTGTTGGAATCTCACCCCTCTTGCTGAGGATTAAATCCTGTTTGGAAAGAGAGAATTTACTACTGATGTCCTATCAGGGTCGAGTAGGGCCTAAACCTAATGGATTCTCAGAGACAAGCACCCACAGAGAACACAGGAAGTGTGTAAGGAGGATCGATAAGCCAAAGAACTGAGGAGCATGCAGGGCTTCCTACTGGGAAGGAGTCAAACAGTGGAGACCTTGGTTTGGACATTCGGGCCCCCGAATGGTGAGAAAAGGCACCCTTTTCTCAGATGGTGGTGTTTCTGTGCTAGCAGTGCTGGGAAACTGAGACCTCTGGGCGATTAAACCCAAACTCACTGCCATCGAGTCCATGCTGACGCACAGTAAGCCCTCTGGGTTTCTGAGACTAACTGTTGACAGGAGTAGAAAGCCCAATCTTTCACCTGAGACGTTGCTGGTGGTTTCAAACCGCTGACCATGCAGTTTTCAGCCCAATGCGTAACCACTCGGTGAGACCAGGGCCCAGGTCACTGGAGCCATAGGATATGGCCCTCTCCTGTCATTTAAGCATACATGATTGGGGAGAATACATCCCGTGTCTTTGGGTGGCCTGGGAACTGGGCTACTAGGCTTGTGGTTGACCCATGAACTGCCCTGAGCACTGGGCCACAGCCGGTTTCAGCGAGCTCAGCCTGGAGAGAGGACACTGGCACTGGTCAGGCTACTGAAGTACGTCTACTTGGGAGGGAGGCACTGGCTGCAAGCTTGCGTGAGAGCAGAGAGGGACTGGCTGGGCTTCGTGTTTCTCATGGACCCACTGTGGACTCGTGAGAGGGGGTGGGGGCGTGTCTGAAATCAATTCAAATCTTGCCTATGAGGACTTCAAGAGGTAGCAGGGTGACCCCACAGGAAAGTGGGACTAGAGGTGGGGGAAACTGAGAGTCGACGTATGAAGGACAACAAGACACCCAAGTCATGGAAGAACAATAAAACCTTCCCCTGGGAGTCTGCAAAGGACCCCCCAAAGGGCTACCAGAAAAGCTTCGAAACATTTGCCCTGGTTAATTTACCGTGGAGGGCTCTTGGTAGCACAAAACGTTTGTGATCAACAACTTACCCAAAGGTTGGCTGTTCAGACCTGCCCAGCAGGACCACGGGAGAAAGGCCTGGCAATCAGCCCCCATAAAGACGACAGACCAGAAAACCTCGCCATTCTATTCTGTCATATGAGGGTGACGGAAGTCAGATTTGACCTTGTGGCAATGGTTGGGAGCCCCTGGGTGGTATAAATGGTTCCACAACTGTTTTGTGTTCTGTGTTCCACAACCAGCTGAAAGTTTGGTAGTTCAAACCCACCAAAGGCACCTTGGAAGGCAGCCTGGGGATCTGCTTCTGAAAGGTCAATGCCTTGAAGACCCCATGAAGCAGCTCTATTCTGCATGTGTGAGGCGGGGTTGAGAAACAGATCCAATGACGCTCATATCTATGTGTAAGAGAGAGCTTTTTATTAAGAAGTAACTATATATCAAGCCACCATCCAAGTCCAGTCCAGATCCAGTCCTTAAGTCCAATACTAGTCCATAAGTCCCTCTTCAGCCTCGCAAAGCCACATGAAAAGATGCAGAATGCAGAAACATCACTGGCCGGTGGGTGCAAAGTCTTGTGGGTCCAATGGTGGTGGCGGCATCACTGGGCTCTGGCATCTCCCAGCATGGCTCTTTAACAGGAAGGTGAAAGCAGAGAGAGAGGGGGAGGTCCCCAGGACCCTCCTTATGAGAAGGCCACACCCACAAGGAGACATCATCAGGCTCTGACCTGATTGACAGGCTAGACCCCACCCCTATGCACTATTGATCAAGTTGACCTGAAATGATGTAACTACCATAGCACACACAGGGTCTCCATGACTCAGAACAGACTCTATGACCACTATCGATGATTTCGTGCTGTCCTGCCTCAGTGCCGAGAAGGACCTTCCCGGCCCCCCCTCCCCTCCCCTTCTCTCCTGTCTGGACTGATCATGGTACAGACATGCCCAGGTAGGTGTTACTGCCTTATGAGCCCTGCCATCCAGATCTGAACAATCATGATGAGAGTCCAACGGACCCCAAAGAGAGATCCTGAGAGATGGACAGTACCCCGACATTGGACAAAGCTGATGTACACTTGGGAAGCCGGGGAGGGTACTTGGCTTCCCTGGCCAAGTCACCTGCTCTCACTAAACAGAAACAGTTCCACGGCAATGCACTTTGCACTCCGGATCCTACACCTGCTGCAGCAGGAAGGTCTTCCTGATGTCGACCGTGGTGATTGATCACAACCTTGCGTTTTATGGCCATGCTGTCTGTGGCACCGGTGCTCGTGTCTTAGTGATGCCATCGATGGCGATGGTGTCTGTGTTCATAAGGAGTGCAGCACCGATGGTGCTGTAGCCTGCCCTCCCAGCCAGCACAACGTGAGCTGTCTGTCACCGATTGCAGCGTACCCTGAGCACATCAGGATAAATGAAGGTACAGAGTATCCACCCAGGTTTTCCTTGGCTGGGTGCTGTGTTCTTATTCTTTAAGAGGGCTTTCGCTTTCTCTAAAAAGAACCCCTTTCACTCAGAAGCTGAGGTGAAGTTTTCTTGGAAGGATGGACCATCTGGGGTTGGGAGGACATTGCCGTTCCAGGAAGCAAAGGTGGGGGAGAGTGAGTGAGGCAGGAAGGAAGAGATGGCAAATACAAGGGGCCACAGCTCCCTGGGAAAACCCATGCTGACTGTGCAGCCACTTGGTGTCTCTGGAGAGGCTATATGAGCCACGGCATTGGCGAGTAATCCCTCTGCTGGGAAGACGGCCAGCCACGGCACGAAGTCTACCGGCCAGACCGTTCTCAGATCCTCTCTCTCCCTGGCTGCACCGATTAGCACCTCTACACTCCTGGAGCGTAGCGTTCTGGACATTGCCTCATCTAAGCTCAGAAGGAGTGGAAGGAGCCTGAGATGCTGTTGTCCAATGTGGTCCCATTGGACAATGGGAACTTCCCTCTGTTCCCATGGGAACCATATGGAAGACAAGCCCCGGCAGTGTTGGCGTGGGGCAGGCTGAAGTGAGGGCCCTGCTGCGGCATCCCAGTGCTGGTCCTGGGAGAGGCTCTGGGTTGGGTCCAAGTCTTAGATGCAGGTCTAGAGATAGCAGGAGCTTGAGGTTAGGGGAATCTGGAGAGGCACATACATCTGGATCGATTTGGTCTCTAATGACTCTATTTTGGAAATCCT
Organism: Echinops telfairi; assembly: GCF_000313985.2. Taxonomy (NCBI): domain Eukaryota; kingdom Metazoa; phylum Chordata; class Mammalia; order Afrosoricida; family Tenrecidae; genus Echinops; species Echinops telfairi. The sequence goes on along the minus strand of NW_022103906.1, from coordinate 96,592,239 downwards.
CTTCCGGGTTGTTAACACCTCCCAGCAGTGTGTCTGTGGGTATTTTAAAAGTGAGAAGTTGCTCTCATGACTTTCCGAAACAGCTGAGCTGCTAGGTGTGGGTTCAGACCCTGCTGCTTAGCTCCTTGTCTCAGCCAGGGCTCCTATGGAAAGTGCCTTTCTCAGGCCCCCACCTACCTTCGCAGGGTCTGCCAAGTACTTGCCAGGCCCTAAAGCAGAAGCCCAGTGCCCAGCCACGCCAAAGCCCTGGCAGGAAATCTACCAGGAGGCAGCTGGATCAAAAGCTAGTGAGAGGGATCTCCTTTTTAAAAAGGTTAAGGACCCAGCAAACCCCTCACCTCGGAAAGAAGACACACATGTGCCTCCCAGATCTCCCTCTCAGGAAGGGCCACTGCTGTCACTCCTTCCAGCGTCACAGCATGACAGAGAGCTGCCTCTGGGAAGGCCACTCCTGCCTAGTGCTCGCTTTCCAAGGGACTGATCAGGGCAGGGGCTTGAAGCCCAGCCCTTTGGCCCAACTGTGGGGCACCCCTTACTGAGACAAGTCCATTCCAGAGCTGATGGGTAAAGGGAGACGGTGGACCTGGTTTCACCGGGTTCGTTTTGCAGTCTGACTCCTCTCTGGCCAATCCTTCCTCTTCCTCCCTTCTATGGGTATGCCCTGCAAGTCAGCCTCCTGCACAGCAAGCTGCTCAGCACCTGCCTCCGGAGCATCCAGCCTGCCTCTGCTCCTCGGTCCCACGGTCCCCTTGCCTACCTGTGGCCACACCAGATACAGAAAGGAGGCCTTCTCAATTCCTTGTTGCAAGAGTGGGGTGAAGACCAGACCAGTGAAGGCGGGCTGGTCAGGGACTCCGGGCTGGCGGCGGGTCCATTCTGCCAGACAGAACCATGTCCTGGGAGGGTGTGGTCTGTTCAGTCACACACAGACCAAAGCCAGGACTTGATTCACAGGCCTGCGGTCCAAGCAGCCTCTGAAGGAATGAACGTGAGCATGAAGGGTTTCTCAGGACTCTGGACCTGGCCGTCACTGGTGAGTGACAGACAGCCTCAAGGCAAAGGAGGAGACGGCACCTCCTTGGAACCCCAGCTCCCCAAACACGGCTGGAGTCATCCCCGGGGACACAGGGCCTGGTAAGTGGAGGGAAGCTGCAGGTGAAGAAGATGGCTGTGGTAGTTACAAACTTTCATGTCAACTTGATAAATAAGAATGAAGGGGTGGGGTCTAGCCTGTCAATCTAGCCTGATGATGCCTCCCTGTGGGCGTGGCCTTCTGATGCCCGTCTTCCTCCCTGGAGGCAGGACACTCTCTCTGCTTCACATTCCTGTCGACAAGCAAAATGCTGATGGCAGCCAGAGCCCTGGAGATGCTTCCACTGCCACTAGACCCACAGGACTTTCCACCCACCGGCCTGTGATCTTCCTGCATTCGGCGTCATTGCATGTGTTGCGTGAGTCTAAAGAGGAATTCATGGGCTAATATCGAACTTGTGGACTTGATCTGGACTGGGCTGGGATGTTTTATTGATACATAATTACTTCTTGATCTAAAGCTCTCTCTTACACACATATGAGTGTCTCTGGATTTGTTTCTCTAGTCAACCCGGACTAACACAATGGTGCTCCTTCTTCCAAGCAAAGGGAGCTCTGTATCGGGGAACTTGGTTGCAGAGAGCAACATGGGCTCCTGCAGGGAGCTTTTGTTCTGGACACCAACTGCAAAAATGCACACAATAACCCTGTTTCCAGATGTGCCATGGATCTATGGAATGAACACTTGCCTACCTGCCTCAATGAGCCATGCAGATGAAAATAAGGTGTATTTTCCTGCAGATGTAAATGAGGCATCCCAGATGGCCCCAAATGTGGGCATTGTTCCGGTCCACACAGGATTCATGGGCATGTCCCCTATCACCTGTACACCGCTCTCTCTCAGAGACTTCTTCTCAGATCCTGACCAGGACACCCAGAGATTCATTTCAGAGAGCCCAGGTGGTGGAATCTAACTCTACAGGTAAGAAATCTCAGGCTTGGGGAGGTCTTGTGATTTGCCAATGGTCACAGAGCTACTTAACAAAGGTGCTATGCCAGCCACCAGGTCTCTGCCCATCCACAATGCCACCTCCCTGTCCACTTCCCATGCCACCCTCTCGGTGACAACAGAGGGAAGAAACAGGAACGTTGTGCGTGTTCATGCAGCAGCTCTCGCAGGGGGGTAGACCAGATATTCCTTTCCTGCTTTTCTTTGTGTGCTTTGCCTAACCCATACAGGAACATTTAGTGAAAATCTGAGCCTGTACCACCCACCCAAGAGGCCCTGGTGGCACTATCACAAGGTTGGTGGTTAGAAGCCACGCAGTGGCTCTATGGGAGAAACAGCCTGGTGATCTGCTCCTATAAAGATCACAGTCTTCAGAGCAGTTCTACCCCATCGTATCTTGTCATTAAGAGTCCAGGGGGCCAGGTTACCCAGAAGCAAAGTAAGCCTGGTCTTACCTGTGATTACTTACTAATTAAGCTGTAGTGTACAGACTCACCATGTTTTATGCCACATCACCGCCTCTCCTGATCCTGTGTCCAGGGAAGGCTGGTCTGGGAGTCTGATTGGCTGCATAAAGCATGGACGCTTTATACAGGTTGTGGTAGTTACATAATTTCATGTCAACTTGATAAATAAGTGTAGGGGTGGAGTCTAGCCTGTCAATCAGGCCAGAGCCTGATGATGCTTCCTTGTGGGCGTGGTCTTCTCATGAGGATTTTGGGAAGTTCCTCTTTCTCTCTGCCTTCGTCTTCCTGTTAATAAGCCATTCGGAGACATGCTGAGACGTGCAAGGAGCCTCTCTCTCTGCTTCATTTTCCTATTGAAGAGCCACCACACCAGCACTGAGATGCGTCCACTGCCATTTGATCCACAAGACTTTTCACTCACTAGCCTGTGATCTTCATGCATTTTGCACCATTGCATGTGCTATGTGAGTCTGAAGAGCAATTTATAGACTAGTATCGAACTTATGGACTTGATGTGGATGGGGCTGGGACATTTTCTTAATATACAATTATTCTTTGATATAAAGTATTCAACCCGGGCTAACACACAGGTATAAATGCAAACTATTCAAAGCACATCATGGCATCATGGGAATAAATTATCTCTCATTATTTATCTATCTTATTTTTCCTTCCTGCTGTTGAATCCCTGTATACTTTTGTGGAGTTGAAATCTGAACCCTTTTTGCTTGAAAGTGTTTTAGGTTAAGGCCTTTGATGTAATGAGCCAGAGAAGGTGGAATGGCAATAGCAGAAACCACAGTGACTGGGCACCACTCTGACTGTTGGACAGGCTTGGCTTCAATAGCTTCAGAAGGAAAGGAACGCCAGCTTGCTGTTCTTCCTCCCACTGCCCCTCTGTGCACAGTCCCTTTCCTGTGCTCCGGGCTCTCAGACCTCAATGGGGATGCTGCCAGGACAAGAGCCTAGAGATGCAACCGCCCAGCCCGAATTTGTTTCACCATCTACCCCAGATGCCACATCAAAGGGAAACTACTTGCTTTGTTCAGATCACTCACCTGACTCTGTCCTCTAAGTTGTTTGGCCCTTGACCTCCCCAGCTGTTGTTCACATGGGCTCCTTTCCTGTTTTCAGTGGCACCTCATCTTACCCCCAAACATGGACACTGTCATCCTAGCTCGCACCAGGATTGAACTCTCTTTCATGACACACAGTCTTGGGGGTTCTTCAATGAGCACCATCTTGATACCCCCCAACCACACCCATACCTTGCACTCAGCTCCCTGGGAACAGTGTTCTCACGCAGAGGGAACTGGACAGTGGGTTTGAAGAGAACCTGCATTCCAAAATTAGGAAGAATTTCACTGACTTTCAAGTTGTGTATTTTTGTTTATTTGCTTGTTTGTGTTGTCACTGGCAGCCTGTGGTTGTCACCTAATCTGGTGTCAATTTAAGGATTAAGAGTGTAGGGGTGGAGTCTAGGCTGTCAATCTGGAGGTAGCCAATGAGACTTCTGTGTGGGCATGGCCTTTCCTGAGAATTCTGGGAAATCTGGGGCTTCCTCCTTGGAGACAGAAGACAGCTCTCTCTGCTGCTCCCTGGGAGACATTGTAGAAGACAAGCCACATGGATGCAACTAGACCTCTGAAGCCGGAGAAGCCACAGAGAGACCCCTGCCAGCACTGAGATGCTTACAACACCACTGAACCCAAAGACTTTCTACCCACTGGCTTGTGATCAGCCTGCATTTGGCTTCATTGCATGTGTTTCGTGAGTCTGAAGAGGACTTTATAGATTGGTACCGGACATATGGGCTAATATCAGACTTATGGACTTGGACTGGACTGGGTTGGGATGTTTTCTCAATGTTCAATTCCTCTTGTGTATAAACATCTTTCTTATACACCAATGTGTGTCTATGAATTTGCTTCTCCAGTCCACCCGGACTAACATACAGCCCCAGACCAAAATAATTGGGGCAAATTGGTATGGTTGCTGTTGTTGTAGGTTGTTGTTTGGGTTCTAACGTAAAGCAACCCTATGTCCAGCAGAATGAAACACTGCTGGGTCTTGGGCCAGCCTCAACATTATGGTTGAGCTCATTGTCGCAGCCCCGGTGTCAGTCAATCTTGTCACTCGTCCTTCTACTTTACCAAGCATGATGTCCTTTTCTAGGGACTGGTCTCTCCTGATAACATGTTCAAAGAACATGAGACAGAGCCTCATCATTCTTGCTTCTAAGGAGCATTCTGTCTGTACTTCTTCCAAAACAGATTATATTTTTCCTTCTTTTGGCAGTCGATGGTACTTTCAATATTCTTTGACACTATCATAAGCCCAATGCATTAATTCTTCTTCAGTCTTCTGTATTCAATGCCCACCTTTCACATGCATATGCGGCAGTGGAAAATGCCATGGCTTGACTCAGGCGTGGACCTCAGTCCTCTAAGTAACATCCTTGTTTTTCAACACTTTAAAAGTCTCGTGCAGGAGATGTACCCAATGCAATGCACTGTTTGACCTCTTGACTCCTGCCTGGATGGTAAACCCAGGCAAGAGGGAACCCTTGACAACGTCACTCTTTTAACTCCTTTCTCCATTTATAATGGTTTTCCCTATTGGTCTAGTTCTGAGGATTTTGGTTTTCTTTCTATTGAATTGTAAACCATACCGAAGACTGCAACCTTTACTCTTTATCAGCACATGCTTCAAGTTCTGCTCGCTTTCAGCAAGCAAGGTCTGTATCCTTTGCTTTCCCGGTTGTCCATGAGTCCCGCTTCAATCCTGACGCTGCACACTCTTCTCCATCTAACCCAGCTTCTCTGTTTACTCAGGTTCAGATTCCGTAAGCGTGGTGAGAGGATGCAGCCCGAACACACACCTTTCTTGACTTTAACCTATGCAGTATTCCCTTGTTCTGCTCACACAGCTGCCTCTTGATCCATGTACAGATCCTGCAGGAGCACGATGAGGTGCTCCGGAATTCCCATTCCTCTCAAGGCTACCACCCACTGAGCACCACGGGAGAAAGACCTGATGATCTACTGCCATCAAGATTTCAGCCTAGAAACCCCCATGATATCAGTCTGCTCTGTCACACAGGGCCAGTATGAGTCAGAATCGTGTGATGGCACCAGACAACAAAATAACATTAGGCAAAATAGGAAGGAGTACTAATAGCAAGTTGAAGTTCACAATGGGCATCCTCTCTCTCAAAACAACCATCAAGTGAGTGTTATTCCTATTTTGTAGACGAGGAAAAGGAGACTGAAAAAGGCAAAGTGACTTGGCGGCTCAGTTTTCTGATTAGAAATCCATCCCGCTTACTATTAGCTTCACAGTCCCAGAGATGGGGTGATTTTATTACTAGGAAGTAGAACACAACCTCTCTTCTCCCAAGACTTGGCATGTTGTGTCTGTCACCCGAATGCCATGCATTCAGCATCACTAGAGGAATACCAGAGGAGGCCTGGTGGCATCGTGGCTATGTGTTGGGCTACTAGCTACAAGGCCAGCAGTTCAAACCCACCAGCTCCTCCTTGGAAGAAAGACTTCATTTTTACTACCTTAGAGTTAAAGTCTCAGAAACCCGCACTGGCAGTTCTACTCTGTCCTATGGGGCCACTGTGAGTTGGAACTGATGAGCTGGCAGTGAGTTGGGAGCTTGTTGAGAGGCATATCCAACCCAAGATCTGCCGCATGCTTGAGTGACTCAAACCCCATGCCCCAAACCACTGCCGCTGAGTCCATTCTAATTCACAGCAACCCAAGACAGTGATACAGTAGCTGGCATTTTTAGTTTGGCTGGAAGGTTGACTCTAACAGTCTAAATATCCTTCCACTCCTGAGGTTCTGGGGCTTCAAGCTTTCTGAAGTCAGCCTCTCCAAGCTTGCGAAGTCCCATTGCAGCGTCATAACGACTCTTGGAAAGACACTTGAATTCCCCAAATGACTCTGTTGTGGAACTGATGGTATGACTAAGACACAGGAGGCTCCTGAGAAACATCTACACTTGATGACTGGATGCTGACTCTGAGGAAGGCACTTAGGCTTATAACATCATAATTATTTGGTTCTCTTGTACTGAAACATCTTACAAATGACAGTAATTATCAAATCCTGCCTGACATGACAGTTTCTTCAAAACATTAGGAAATGCTCCTGAATTTCCACTCTTTACTCTCATCCGATCTTCCATCCCTCTCTGACTCACTCCCCACTCTGCTCCTAGTTCATGTTCGGTCTGTGTTAATACAGGTAGACTGGAGAAACAAATCCAGGGAGACGCATGTGTGTATAAAAAAAGAGCATTATATATAAGACCAATTGAATATTGAGAAAATATCCCAGCCCAGTCCAGATCAAGTTCATAAGTCCGATATTAGCCCATATGTCTGATACCAATGTATAAAGTTCTCTTCAGACTCACAAAACACATGGAATGACACCAAATTCAGGAAGATAAGAGAGTAGTGGGTGGAAAGTCTTGTGGATCCAGTGGCCGTGGAAGGCTCTCAGTGCTGGCGTAGGTCTCCCTGTGGCTCCTCCAGCTCCAGGGCTTTAGTGTAGCTCCATGTGGTTTGTCTCCAGGAATGTCTGGTAGGGAGTGAGCTATTTATCTCCTTCATGCCTCCAAATGAGGTCATTACGCTGCTGCAACCTGATTGACAGGATAAACTCCACTCCTTTCACTCTTAATACTATCAAACTGACAACAGATTACGTACCTACCACACAGCCTATACAAATTTCCACTTTGTACATCATGCCCATTTTTTTTTATCATGATTCCCTAGATCAAAGCCCAGCCTGGGCTCCTCTCCAGAGTCCTCCATCCATCCAGGAAGGAAATCTCTTCTGGTCCTTCCAGCTCACCCTGAGGAGAGGAAGGACCTTATCTCCCTGCCCCACCCATTCAGGGTGAGATGTCTATGTCCTGGGGCCCAAGAGATGACCTTGCGAGTCGTCCTGGGACTTGGGTCTCAGTCAAACTCTGAATGTCTGTCCTGGTTGTCCTTCATTTTCTGAATACAAACTCCCTCACCTTGGGGTGGTGGTTAGTTATTAAGTTGGCTCCAGCTCATGGTGACTTTATGCAACAGAACAAAGCATTGCTAGCTCCTGTGCCACCCTGTTGATTCTTGGTGTATACGAGCTTCTTACTGCAGCTCGTGCGCCAATCCATCATATTGGGCACTTCTCTGGATTTTGCTAACCCTCTAATTTACTAAACATTGGTGTTAGCAATTAATTTTTCCTGACAATGTGTCCAAAGTAAGAAAGACGATGTTTCTCATTTTCCATTCTCAGGGACATCTGGGAGTAATTTTTAAAGATGAATTTATTCACCCATCTGGCAGTCAAAGGTGCATTCAATATTCTTTGCCAGCCCCACAACCCAAATGTGTCAATTACACTGTGGTCTTCATTTTTCAGAATCCCGGTTTTCATGCATATGTCAATGAAACAAGACAAAAACCTACTGCCATCAGGTAAACTCTGACTGATGAACTTACTGCCATTGAGTTTATTCCTATCGTAACGATTTTCCTAAAGCTGTAAATCTTTATGGGAGTTGAGAGCCTGACCTGTCTCCCATGAAGCCATAGATGGGTTTGAACCTCCGACCTGGTGGTTAGCAGCCCTATGTCTAACCCACACTGTTTGAAGTTATTATAAATGGCATTACCTTAAATGTCCATTTTTGATGTTTGATGCTCGTAACTAGAAATACAAGGCATTTTTGTTGTTGAACCTGCAACCTTGCAGGTTCTAGTAGGCACCTATTCATTATAGTAGCTTTTTTGTATATTCCATTGTATTTTTCATGTGGACATAATATTTTTGCAAATAAAGTCGGGTTTGTTTTCTTTTTATTATGAATTAAGAGAAGGTTTACAGAGTAGATCATCAGTCTAACATTCAACAATTGATACACATTTTGTTCCATGTCATTCATTGTTCAACTCAATATAACGTCACTTACCCCCCCCCCCTTCCTCTTTGGGTTTTCATTTTCTCCATTTCTTTGTCTTCTCTAACCCTTATGAACTTTGTCTGTGCATCCATGTTGTCCTTTTGGTCTCAAATGGTGGATAATTCCAAGGTGAGCATGCCTCTCCAATGTTATTATTCGCTTCATAGAGCTATTTACTAATCCGTTGAAAATTGAGCCATGGGAGTGAGTTCATTGCCCAGAGCTGAAGAATGACTAAGGGGCATAACCTTGTGGGTTCTACCAACCTCTATCTGGCCAGTAAGGGTGGCCTTTCCCCCCGTTTTGAGTTTTGTTCCATAGCTTATCCTCCTCTATATAATAGCATTATTTGTAAAGTTGGTCTGGTTTTTACAAATTCTTTCATTGCTATTTATCTGAAAATGTCCTAATTCTGCCATACTTGAGGGACAAGTTTATTGGATATATGATTCTTGCTTGGCTTTTCATTTCATTTCTTTCTTTCTTTCAGAGCTATATATCTATAAATTATCCCATTGCCTTCTTGCCTACATGGTTTCTTATGAGAAATCAGAACTTAGTCTTATTGGCTTCCTTTGGGTCTAACTACCTTCCTTCCTTCCTGCATTCTCCTCCACCCCACCCCCACACCCTCAGAGCCAAGCTGATTTTAAGAGTCTCCCTTTGATTGTGCTATTTGGATCATTTTCTTTTGGGGACTTTTGGTCTTTCATGATGTGAGAGAAGGTTTCTCCCAATAATCACATGACAATATTCTCTGTGCTTTTCTTTTTTGGCCCCTGTTGTTTGGAATTCTGATCACAAATAAGTTTTTCCTCTTGATTGTGACTCACCTAATTCTTAGACTTTCTCTGTACTTTTGTTCTGTTCTGGTTCTTCCTCTAGCAGATTGGTATGGAGAGATTTGTCTTCAAGCTAACTAATTCAGTCTCCATGGGATTCTACTTAATTACCCTGTAAATGTATTATCTAGCTCTGAAGTCTTTGTGTTAATCTTCTGGATTTCTATTATTTGTGTTCTGTACAGTTTTTAATTATTTTGTCATTTTATTCTTATAGTGTTTTCCCGTATTCATCTATAATATGTTTTTCTGTGCGTTCCTTGATTTTTTTCTACATTTTCAACCTTTCTCTCAATCTATTGAAAGTGCCAAAATATCACTTTTCTGAATTTCTTATCAGTTAGTTCCAGTGTCATTTACTCCTCTGAAAAGGTTTCTGGTTCTGTATTTTGGTTCCTGGCTTAAATCGCTCTGTCTTGTTTCTTCATGAGAATATAAATAATCTGTTGTTTTTAGGCATTGTGATGCTGTTGTATTTGTATTTAATAGTAATGGCATGTTGGTGTGTCCTTAGGTGCCTGGCGAGTGTGTGAGCAGTTCCCTGTTCACTGTTTGTATAGACGGTGAAGGCGGTGAAGGCAGGTCTAACTGGTGCGAGTTGCTTTATATCAATGATCAGGTGGTACCTGAGTGGTAGTGGTCTTCACCCAGTCAGTGGGGCTGCAGGAGGTGCAGGTGTGGGACTAGTTGCAATCTCCTATTGGATGGAGCAAGATGAAGAACAAGAAAGACAAACACAACAAAAAAATAAATAAAGGTTTAAAAAAAGAAGGGAAAGAAAGACTAAAGAAAAAACAAGTAGGAGAAATTAGGCAAAAGAAGCCAGAAAAAAATAATAGCTAAAAACTTAAAAGGAAAAGGAAAATAAAACCAAGGAAGAGGGGGGGGGGGAAGAAATACAATTATAATAGGCACAGCTAGTGGGGGGAACAGAAAAGAAAGAGAAAAAATAGCAAAAATACTAAGAAAACAGGAACATTACAAGAGATACAGGAGGAAAGCAGAGAAAGACAGGATAAAAACAAAGGGAAAGAAAAGAAAAGAAGCAAAAAATATAAGAAAAAAGTGAGGCAGGGGCAGGACCCAGGGAAGAGAACACTGTGTGGGATGGGGTACTGCACCCATCATGGGTTGGTACCTTCTGCCAGCCAATGAACTCACATGGTGAGGGTGAGGGATGGAAGGTCAGGCTCTAGGTCAGTGGTTCTCAACCTTCCTAATGCCATGATCCTTTCATACAGTTCCTCATGTGGTGGTGACCCCCAACCATAAAATCATTTTCCTTGCTACTTCATCACTGTCATTTTGCTACTGTTATGAATCAGGTGACCCCTGTGGAAGGATTGTTTGACCCCCAAAGGGGTCGAGATGCACAGGTTGAGAACCGCTGGTGTAGATGAAGTTCCTGCCAACCAAAGCATTTTCTGGGCTCAGGGCACCTGGCCCTGAAGTAGCTTGTGTAGATTTAGACGCTAACTGAGGTCAGGGTGTTTGTTCTTGGAAGGAATTCTTTCAGGACCAGAGAGCAGCTGGGGCAAGACAGCCGTCTATGGAAGGAGTTCTTGCCTTTCCAGAGGTGGCTGGGGCTTAGCACTGCCTGTTCTGCTTGTCACACCCCTCCAAGATGTGGAGCTGGTGCACCAGAAGTCTACCAGGGCAAGGTCAGATCTTAGGCAGAGCAGGGACTGGGCGGGGTAAGAGGAAAGTGTCAGGGGTCAATGGGTAGGTGAGAGGGGGTGGGGGCTTACAATGTTTCTGGTCACCAGGTGGGTGTGGGAACAAGAGCAGGCCCCATCTTTGTGGACAAAAGCCACCAACCAGTGTGTGCTTGTGTTGTCAGGCCACCGTCTAAGTGAATGCTGCTTGCGAAACTTCAAGATGGTTGTGTTGAGCCAAGTCAGTCAATAATTCATCTGTCTCCTCACCGATGCGTTTCCTTAGCGTCTTTTCCTAGTCCGTACTCAATTCACTTCTCCAGGCTTCCCGCTGAAGCACTGAGTCCCAGGATTGTTCTCCTTATCTATTTCATTTGGCCTCTCTTATCTCTGTGGTAGAAGGTCTGTGTAGCATGTCTGCCATCTTGCCAGAGCCTTTATCTTTATTTCCAGCTTAGACCAATTAAAGATATTTTTGTCACATTGTATTTTCCTTTTGATATTTGGTTTGATTTCCTGATTTTTTTTACTGAGATTATCATTCTTATAAAATTCACCATTGCAATATACACAATTCAGTGGATTTTACTGTACACAATTCAGTCACTACTATTATCTACTTTGATAACACTTTCATCATCTTCAAAATAAATCCATATGCATAAGTAGTCCCTCCACATTCCTTCTGCCCCCAACTACCAGCAACCGCGAATGTACTTTCTGTTGGTGTGAATTTTCCTGTTCTGGGCATTGAATATGGATTGAATCATACCGTTTGTAGCATTTTGTGACTGATTTCTTTCCCTTAAGATTATGTCAAGCACCGTTCATTCTTCAGTACATACCAGGGTTTATTTTTTGTTCATGGCTGAGTGATATTCCATGGTTTGTCTAAATTACATTTAAAAAAATCATTTAGATTACCTCTACTTTCTGGCTGTTATGAATAATACCACTATGAAATTTTTTGTGTACATTCATGAAAATATCTTCATTTTACTGGCTACACACCTAGGGAATGAACTGCTGAGTCAAGGGGTAAATCTATGTTTACGTTTCTGAAGAACTGCCATGCTGTTTTCCAAAGTGACTGTACCCTCGCATATCCACACCAACAAGAATGATTGCCTGTCTTTCTCAGAGGCTGTCAAGTTAGTTCCAGCTCCTAGCCACCTTATGCACCACAGAATCTAACACTGCCGGTTCTGCGCCGTTCTTACAATTGTCGCTTTGCTCGAATCCACTGTAGCCACTGTGCCAATCCATCTTCTCGAGGGTCCCCCTCTTTTTCAATGACTCTCTACTCTGCAAGCCTCATGTCCTTTGCCAGGGCTAGTCTCTCCTGTCAACACATGCAAAGTAAGTGAGACGAAGCCGCACCACAGAGCACGCTGCCGTCCTGCTGCATGGGAAGCAGAAGCTCATGTTTTAGTTTGTATTTCCGCTGGTGGCCGGAAATGTTGAGCATCATTCTCTGCCCTTCATTGGCCATTTGTTCTTTTGGAGATATGTCTACTCAAATTCTTTGCCCACTTGAAAAGTGGATTATTTGTCTTTTCACACTTCAAAAATGAGAGTTCGTAACGTAGTCTGGAAACGAGTCCCTTAGCCACTGCTCATCTGTGAGTTAGTTGTGCTGTGGTGGCTTAAGGATTGCTATGAGTCTGGAAGCTATACCACCAGCACTTCAAATACCAGCAGGATCACCCATGGCGAACACATTTCGGTGGAGCTTCCAGACTAAGTGTAGGCTGTTCACTGCTGCTCTCAGCACTCTTAGCGACTGACACTCTTATGAATAACAGGAACATACTTTGATATAGTGCCAGAAGATGAGCCATTGAGGTTGGAAGACATTTGAAACACGACACGGTAAGAACTGTCTTAATAAAGTACAGTGGACCTTAGTGACATGGATGTCACGACCATCATTTGCTGGTGGGGTACATTTCAAAATGAGAAAAAAGAACCGCAAATATCCATTAATAATCAGAAAGTAGAATGCATGAACTAGGAATCTAGGAAAATTGGAAATGAGCAACATGGAATGTAATGCATTAAAAACAATATCTTGGACAATAAAAACCAACCAACCAAAAAAGCCCTCAATCACCATCAAGTTGATTCCAAATCACAGTGACTAGTTGAACTGAAATGAAATAGTATCTGCCATTTTTAATCAGGCAATAGGATGGTTTATAATGACAAGTTCAAGAGGAGTGACATAGCATTCATCATCAAAAAGAACATTTTAAAATCTTTCTTGAAATATGATTCTGTCTATGAAAGGATAATATTCAAACACTGTGTTAGGCAGGCTTCCCTAGAGAAGAAAAATTAGTGATGCTTATATGTGTATATATAGAGAAAGAAATTTATATTAAGAAATGGTCCACACAGTTGTAGATAAATCCAATCTGGTTCAAGCCTATATGGGTCAGGTGCTAAGCTGGTAACTTCGTGGGATGATTAACCAGGAAACAAAAAGCCAAAGCAGGAAGCCCACAGGCTGGTGGATGCAGAGTGGAATGAATCCAAACTCAACAGTTCTGCGGATGGCTTCTGAGACCACCACGCAATGTGGCAGGAGATTGATGGACCACATGCAGGCTCCAGACCCAGCAGGAGCGACAAGGCTTCCTACAGAGTGTGCGAAAGAAGGAGTGGTTCACATTCCCGAGGGTTCAAGGTGTGACCAGATATAGAGGGTTTCACTCCACAACAACTGCTCAGTGTTGATGACATTGTGTTATTACCTATCACGGAGCTGATGGCACTGTGTTAGAGCACATCATTAGAGATTACTACCAAATTACTGAAACCTTGGCCCAGCCAAGTCGATACAACCTAGCTATGGCATACATCTATAGGAAAGACTCTACCACTTGTCTGTCATATTGTCATATTGTGGTGGCTTGTGTGCTGCTGTGCTGCTAGACACTATGTCACTGGTCACCCAAAGTGAAGAGGGATCAGCAGAGCTTCCTGATGAAGAACAAACTATGAAGAAGAAATAGGCTGTCCACTTCTGAGGAATTAACTACTGAAAACCTTAGGAAAAGCAGTAAGACACCATCACATACTGAGAGTCTCATGAACAACACAAGAACGTGGTCATATATTGTGCCCATCAGGTTGGGAGGTACTCAGAATATAACTCAGGAAGAGCTGCCTTCTCAGAGCAGAATCGAACAAAATAATGTGGATAGAGTAAAGCTTTCGAGACTTTCATTTGCTGATGGAGCATGGCTCAAAGTGAGAAAAAACAGCTGCAAACATCTATTAACAATTGGAACTTGAAATGTATGAATATGAATATAGGAATATAGACATCATCAAAAATGAAATGAACTGCATAATGATCAATAACCTAGGTGTTAGTGAGCTAACATGTACTGGTATTGACAGGTCTGTTTTTGAACCAGACAGTTATATGGTTTACTATTCTGGGAATAACAAATTCTAGAGGAATGGCCTTGCATTCAATGTCAGAAAGGACATTTTGAGAGCTATCTTGAAGTACAATGCTGTCTGTGATATGATTATATATATCTGCATACAAAGAAATCCAGCCCCTACAACTATTATTCAAACTTATGCACCAAGTACTAAAGCTAATGATAGAGAAATTTAAAAGTCTACCAGTGTCTTCTGTCTGAAATGGATCAAACATGCAATGAAGATGTGTTGGTAATTATTAGCAATTGAAATATGAAGGTTGGAAACAAAGAGGAAGAAACAGTAGTCGGGGAATATGTTCTTAGTGCTAGAAACAGAGCTGGAGATTACAGGATAAAATTTTGCAAGACTAATGATTTCTTAATTGTGCAAACACCTTTTTCAATAATGCAAACATAGACTTCTCCAGATGGAATACACAGAAATCAAATTGACTACATCTGTGGGAAGAGAAGATAGAGAAGCTCAATATCAACATTTAAAACCAGGCCAGGGACCAAAGATGGGGCATCAATTGTTTGTGTGCAAGTTCAGTTTGAAGCTGAAGACAAATTGAAAGCAAGTTCATGAGAGCCAAGATACAATCTGAGTCTATCCCACATGAATTTAGAGAATAGGAAGAGATCTGACCCATTGGAAATAAATGCTAGAAGACCAGATGACCTGTAAGTGGGCATCATCCATCCTACATGAAGAAAGCCAAAGATAATTAACAAGACAAGAAAAAAAGACCAAAGTGTACATCAGAAGAGACCCTGAAACTTACTCTTTATTGTAGAGTAGGTAGACAAATGGAAGAAATGACGTCAAAAAACTGAACTGAAAATTCCAAAGGGCAGTTTGAGTGGACAAGTCAGCAATTAAAATGAAATGTGCAAAGACCTAGAGTTAGATAACCAAAAGGGAAGAACAGGCTCCGCATATCTTAAACTGAAAGAACTCAGGAAAAATATTCAAGGCTTGAGTTGCAATATTTAGAGATACTATTGGCAAAATACTGACCGATGCAGGAAGCATCCAAAAAAGATGGGAAAAATACATGGTGCCACTATACTAAAAAACCAAAAAACCAAAAAACCCAATTGAGGCAGCATATGAGCAAGAACTGACAGTATTGAAGGAAAAGGTGTAAGCTAACTGAGGCATTAACCAAAAAAAAAACAACAAAAAACACAAGGCTCCACAAATTGACAATATCAATGGTCATGTTTCAAGCTGATGAAGCACTGTAAGCACTCACATGACTATGCCAAGAAATTTGGAAGACAGTTGCCTGGCCAACAGACTGGAAGAAATGAATGTTTATACCCATTCCAAAGAAAGGTGACCCAATAGAAGGCACAAAAATAGAACACTATCACTGCTATCACACGCAAGTAAAATTTTGCTGAAGATCATTCAACAACAGTTGCAACAGTACATTGACAGGGAAGTGTTAGAAATTTAATCCAGGTTCAGAAGAAGATGGGATACCATTGCTGGCATTAGATGACTCTTGGCTGAAAGCAAAGAATGCCAGAGAAAATGTTTACTTGTGTTTTATCAACTATGCAAAGGTTTTCAATTGTGTGAATAATAACAAACTATGGATAGGCTTGAGAAGAATGGAAATTCCAGAACTCTTCGCTGTGTTTATCTGGAACCTGTACATGAATCAAAAGGCTATTGTGCAAACAGAGCAAGAGGATGCTGTATGGTTTAAAATCAACAAAGGTGTGCATCATATTTGAGAAGTATGCCTCTCACCATATTTATTCAAACTGTATGCTGAACAAATCATCAGAGAAGCTGGATGATGGCAGCCTTCAATGTGGATTACAATTCAGTAGAAAGAAGAGCCAAATCCTCACAACTAGACCAAGAGGTAACATCATGATAAACAGAGAAAAGGGTGAAGTTGTCAAGGATTGTTGTCTTGCCTGTATGCCTGGCCTGCTCATGGAAGCAGCAGTCAAGGGATCAAGCAATGTGTTACATTAGGTAAATCTGCTGCACAAGACCTTTTTAGAGTATTGAAAAGCAAGGATGTTACTTTGAGGACTAAGGTGCGACTGACCCAAGCCATGGCATTTTAAATTGGCTCATATGCATGGGAAAGTTGGACATCTATTAAGGAAGACCTAAGAAGAGTTGATGCGTTTGAATCGTAGTGCTCGAGAAGAATGTTGACATTAGCATGGACTGCTCAAAGGATACACAGATCTGTCTTGAAGTAAGGCCCAGGTGCAACTTGGAAGAAAGGATGGGAAAACGGTCTTAGGTACTTTGGACACGGTTTTGGGAGAGACCAGTCCCTGGCGAAGGACATCATGCTGCTAAAGTGGAGGGGCAGCAAAAAAGAGAGAAGCCCTCAAGGAGAGGATGGATGGACACAGTGGCTGCAGCAACGGCTCAAACATAGGAACTACTGTGAGGAGGGCACAGGACTGGGTAGTGTTTTGTTTAGTTGTGTATAGAGTCACGATGGCTTGTCACCAACTTGATGGCACCTTAAACAACAACAACAACAACAAAATAGACTTCATAACCTTCTGAGCTGATCTCTCTGTCTTGAATTAAGTGGCCCAGCAGATCCCCCTCGGACGCCACTGTTTCACCTGGATTTTTTTTTTTTTAATGCACCGCAATGAAACCAAGTTTATTTCAGAGAGAAGGTATCTTCAACCGTCTACTGCTCACAGAGGTGTGCTTTGTTCGAACAATCCCAGGGGTGGATCCACGGGCACCCTCGCAGCCCTCCTTTTGGGCTTGGCCTTCTTCATTGTGCCACAGTGCTTCCCTCTGCAGAGAGGGGTGTTGGGGAGTGCAAGTAGGGTGCTCTCCCGTTTTTCAAAAACCTACAGTGACTACGTACTCATTCTGTGATTAAAGATAAGGAAAAGCCGAAAGACATGCATTATGAGGACTTTGTCTATGTTCCCAGTGTGCTTCCAAACGAGTGCCAACACAAACCCTACTCTGCCTTCTCCCCAGGGGCGTCTCCAAAGCAGACTTGTTGGGCCTGAAGGAAGGCAGCCCCCTTCTCGGATTTCTTGCCTGTATTTCTCTATCTATAGGAAAATGAAAGCAACCCAGGCCCTGCACATCCCCAGGTGCAGCCCTCTCCAGAGGAGGCCCCAGCTCTAGCCCAGGATGCAGGGCAGCTGCTCGCATCCACAGTCCAACCTCTTTGCCCACGTGGAACAGCTGGCAAGAGTGAAGGTCTGATCATGCACACAGTCAGCCCACCCAGCACCCTAGTGTGCTGAGGCAGGATGAGATAGAGCGGAATGGAGGCCCACCTAGGGAGCCAGGAGATGGATGTGTGGGGACTCAAAGGAAATCATGCTAACAGTGGGATGGTAACCAGGAAGTCCAACTCTGCCCCCTCTCTCCCCCCTCTTTTCCCCTTTCCCCTTTCTCATTGTCTTGCGGGGTTTCACCATCTGAGGGCTTATTTACAAAGCCCTCAGAGTCCCAACACACCACTTCCCTTGTTCCTCTGAAGAGCTGGTACTCAGAAAGGAAAGGATCGCTAGTTCCATTTGCCAATGAAAAATGGATGTCTACAAAATAAACCTGGGAACTGGGGAGAGAAAAATCCTCCGGAGTGTCCTGATAATTCTATTTTTTATTATTCTCTCCTCCCTCATTTTCCATCCAATACCATAGACCTACCCCTCACCACTCCAGCCTAATCCCTGTGTTTGACTTTCAAAAGACCAATTATCCAGGCAGGAGTAGGTAGACTGAGTTTTCTTTCCAATCAATTCTTTGGGGCCCCTGGGGTAGCTTGATGGTGCTGATAGATACACAGAAAATAATGAAATGCAATTTTCCCATGGAATATAAAACTGAATCTTAATGAAAGGTATTATTAAATTCAGGAAAGCACAAAGGAATTTTAACTGAGCAGAACCTATTATTCCACACAAAGGGACTAGATTACAGCTGGCATCATTTGCTGTCTAGACAAATCACTTATATACACATGTGCTGGTTTTAATTAGTGCCATAGAAATTGAGCATTCAGTTGCCCCCAATGTTATTGTTCAACAATTTTTTAAAAAAGGAACAACCCAGTTAGCAAAGAAAAATACAGCTCCCACAACCACTTCTCAAAATGCCTTTGCTTACAAAAGACACTGTTTTCTATTTCTCCCCATTTGAATGAAAAGACCACGAATCAAAAATGGCCTCTTCTTCCGGTCGCTAAGACAAGCTCTTGTGCTCCACTCATGCGAGCACAGAACGTCCAATTCTGAAAGAAATCGCAGGCAGCACGGAATATACCATAGCATGGAAAATTCCATTCTTAGCCCAGAATTCCAGAGTGTTCTTTCTCTGGTTTAAACCTTCAGGAAATTCTTAATGGATTTAAGCTGTGTGCTCAACTTTCTATATAACAGTGACCTTTGATGAGCAGTCAACAAACCATACCTGTTGTTCTCAGTCTCTGGAACTTCAGCCTCGCCTCTTCACAAAACCAGGACGTGGTCTTTGGGCTCCCGTTACCAAGGGTCTGTAGTAACCAGTCGGTGGGGTCCCTGGGAGGCCCAATGATTAAAAAGTTCAATTACTTCCTAGTAGACTGGGGATTTGGACCAACCGGGGGAGCCTGGGGAGAAAAACCTGGTTATCCGCTTCTAAAACAATCAGCCATGAAAAACTTGACTGTGGGCATGGTGTGGAGGCCACATCTGACCTCATTTAGCTTTTGTAAGGAGAAGGAGAATCTGTCTCCACTCTAGTTCGGCACCAGTGGCCACACGCAGGGGTGTCCCACCCTTCGTATGTCCTTATCTTATTCTGACCCCAGCCACCCTCTTCCCCGGGACAGCACTCCACTTCTCTGCTGGCTTCAATACTCTGTCACTGTGTTAGTCTGGGTAGACCAGAGAAACAAATCCACAGAAACTCATATGTGTATAAGAGAGAGTTTTACATAAAAGGTAAGTAAGTGTACATTAAGAAAGCATCCTGACCTAGTCTCATCCAAGCCATAAGTCTGACATTAGCCCATATGTCCCACACCGATCTACAAAGTCCTCCACAAACTCACAAAACACATGCAATGCCACCGACTGCAGGAGGAAAGCCGAATCTGAGCGTGTAAGCATCTCAGCGCTGGCAGGGGTCTCCACGCGGCTGCTCCAGCACCCAGGGCTGCATCGGGGTAGGTCCATGCGGCTTCTCCTCAGGGATGTCTCACAGGAAGTGAGCCTTCGCAGCCGAGGCAAAGAACTAGCTAAGGCAGCCACACACTGTTCCCACCATCAGAGAGCAAGAAACTGAAAGGCGAGGCTCAGCAAGCCATTTATCTCTCCACCCTTCAATTAAACTGTCCTTCAATTAATCTCACATGTGTTCATTGACCAGGTTGGCACAATAAACCTAACTATCAAAGTTCCAGTGACCACATAGAGTTCACAGACAGTGCTCATGATTATGGGGCTTTATTATGGAGGTCAACAGGATGTGGCAAGTCAGGATCAGGAAACATGAAGAATACACTCCTTTTGTCTGCAGCCCCTCTTCTCAGCCATGCCAGCACACACGTCTCTTTCTGGTCTTCAGGTGCTGTGTTAGCACAGGTAGACTAGAGGGACAAATTTATAGACAGTCATGTGTATAGAAAGAGCTTTATATAGAGTAATTGTGCACTAAGAAATCATCCCAACCCAGTCCAGATCAGTTCATAAGTCTGATATTAGCCCATGTGTCCAGTACCAGTCTGTAAATTCCTCTTCAGACTCATACGATACATGCAATGATGCCAAGTGCAGGAAGATCATAGGCCAGTGGGTGGAAAGTCCTGTGGATCCAGTGGCAGTGGAAGCATCTTAGCAATGGCGTAGGTGTCCACATGGCTCCTCCAGCTCCAAGGCTCTGGCTCCATCAGCTTAGCTCCATGTGGCTTGTCAACAGGAATGTCTCACAGGGAGTGAGTGTGTGTCCCACCTCCAGCGAGCTATTTATCTCCTTCATGCCTCCATATGAGGTCATCGAGCTGTGACCTGATTGACAGGCTAAACTCCACCCCTCCACTTTTAATGGTCTCAAGTTGACAACAGTCAGTTACCACAGTCAAACAGCCTCTCAGCCACCGGTCACTTAGCTTCTGTCCTCAGGCCAGCGTCATCAAGAATCTTCAACATTGATACATTCCCAAAGGGCATTCTACCCTGCAAGTTGGTCTCTTCCCCAAGGCACCCAGCTTTCCTTGTTCTGAGGGCTTGGAAGCCCACTCCTCCATTCTCATGGTCTTTGTGCTGTGGTCTCTGCTGCCTCTGCTTCCACGGCCATTTCTCCACAGGGATCTCAGATGGGCTTCACTCAGGACTCTGTTATGGAATTATCTGCTCCTACTTCAGAAGTGGCTCACTTTATATCCAGCAGAATGTCAAAACTGACCAATCCCTGAGTTACAGTCCTACACCTTATTTGTATACCACCACTCAGACACTATACAGCATGGCTTAAAATCAAGTAAGGTGTGTGCTAGGATTGCATCTTCTCACTGTATTTCTTCAATCTGCATGCTGAGCAAATCACTAGAGGAACTGGATTCTATGAAGAAGATGTGGCATCAGAGTTGGAAGAAGGCTAATTAGCAACCTGCAGCGTGCAGATGACACAATCTTGCTTGCTGAAAGTGAGGAGGACTTGAAGCACTTACTTCAAGTGAAGATCAAGGATTGCAACCTTCAATATGGATTATGAGTCAATGTAGAGTCAACATTCTCAGAACTGGGCCAATCGGTCCCATCCTGATAAATAGAGAAAAGGTTGAGGTTGTCAAGGATTTCACCTTGCTTGGATCCACAATCAATGTCCATGGAAGCAGCAGCCAAGAGTTCAAAGAACACATTGCATTGAGTAAATCTGCTGCCCAAGACCTCTTTAAAGTGCTGAAAAGCAAGGATGTTACTTTGAGGACTAAGGGATGGTGGACCCAAGCCATGATATTTTCCATGGCCTCGCACGCATGTGAAAGTTGAGCACTGAATCAGGAAGACTGAAGAAGAACAGATCCATTTGAATGAGGGTGCTGGCGAAGAGTCTTGAAAGATCCGTGGGCTGCCAAAATAACAAACAAAAGGAGCAAGAATGCTCCTTAGAAGCACTGATGGCTAGACTTCATCTGACCTGCTTTGGACATGCTTTCAATAGAAACCAGACCCTGGAGAAGAACTCCATGCTTGGTGAAAGTAGAGGTGGTGCAAACGATGAAGGCTCTTGATGAGATGGGTTGACAACGTGGTTGCAACAATGAGCTCAAACAACAATGGGGAGGATGCCGAAGGACCAGGCAGTGTTCAGTTCTGTTGACATAAGGTTGCTAAGAGTCAGAACTGACTCAACCCTACTTAACCTCCACCAGCACCCAGCCACGGAGTGGGAATTACGATTCCGATAGTTGAGTCACACCAAAGAGTTCCATGGCCACGTCAAAGTCCTCAGCTTGAACATGGTAGCCACTAGCTAAATGGAATGATCAAAATCACATGAATCAAAATAAAACACCATTATAGCCAGGGCAAGAAGGCGAATAAATGGCATTCAGATTGGAAGGAAAGGAGTAAAACTATTTCTATTCACAGACAGCATGACTGTAAATAGAAACCACCAAAAGTTTCACCCCAAAATTAACTCTCAGAGCTAATAAATATGTCTGCAAAGTTTCAGAAAACATGCTAAAATGAAATAAAAACCAGTTTTATTTCTATGCGCTAGGAACGGATAATCTGAAAAGGAAACGAAGGAAATGATTCTACTTGAGAAAGCGTCAGCAAAACTAGACCATTTAGGAATGTAGTTACCAAATTATGAGTGAGAATATACTCTAAAAACTACAAAGCGTTGCTGAGCAAAATCAAAGATCTACGTAACTGGGGAAATATCCATATGCATGGATTAGAAAGTTTCCAACTGTTCCGATGTCTTGCTCTTGACTGTCAACTTGGTTCTGACGGGTGGAAATGCCGTCTCCAGGTGGTGACGTCTTACACGCATGTGGTTATCTTCTAGGCAGCTCTGAATGGATTTGGACCGCCAACCTTTGGGTTAGGAATTGAGTGCTTACCGTGTGTGCCACCTAGAGACTCCTAATAACACGTAAATCCCCAAATTGGTCTACAGACTCAAGGCCATCCCTATCAAAATCCCTGCTTTTTTCTGTGCAGAGACTGACAAGCGGATCACCAAATACATATGGAAATTTAAGGGACTCAGAGAGTCAAACAAACAAAAACAAACCCCCCAAAATCATATATTGGAGTCTGATAAGAAGCCCAACACATGTATGAAATCCTTTACTAAGCGGTATTTTACCATCGACTAAAATCACGTTACCATCAATAGGGCTGCTTTCAGTCCTATGGGGAAGATTTATGAAGGACTACAATAAACTGACGATGGTGTCTCAGAAAGGAAACCAGGGACTTACAGAAGCCATTGTGATATGAATGGATTTTGAGCTCTCACTTGGTTGTAGCCCTCATATAAGAACAATTAGGCCTGATGACATGGCCCTAGCTGGCATTTATTCTCATGAGGAGATCACTGAACACATCAGTACCATAGCAAAATGTGGGGAAGAAATCAGATTGTGCCCGGGTATCATGAAAAATAGTATCTGGGGTCCTAAAGGCTTGTCTCAAAACAAGCAGCCGTCTAAGTGAGGAGTCAGCTAAGTCCACACAAAAGAACACCTGTCTGTGTGATCCAAAGATTGCAGATAATAAGCTCCAAACCTGGCAGAGGGAATGGTAGCAGTGCCTAAATTCTAAGCACCTTTTGTACGGAAAGCTATGGGTCATGGTGGTAGCTCTCAATCCATTTGCAGGATCCCTATGTGGTTTGAGTCCCTGGTGAATCTCCACTGTTTGTGAGGGAAGGGGGAACTGATCACAAGGTTGGATATATCCCACTACCACCACCACCCCACCCCCAGGGGGATGAATAATAGAATTGTGGAAGACAATGGACTGTGTAAGATATGGAAATAACAATAATAATATATAATTGATCAAGGATTCACAATGGGGGAGGGAGGAGCAAAAAGAGGAGCTGATACGGAGGGCTCAAGTAGAAAGAAAATGTTTTGGAAATGATGATGGCAACATATGTACGAGTGTGCTTAATACAATTGAATTATGGATTGCTATAAGATCTGTAAGAGCCCCCATTAAAATGATTGATTAAAAAAAGTTTTAAAAAAAGTATTGTATAGTGGATTTTAGCAGCTGCATTTAGGTTGGAATGTAACACCTTGTAATTTTTCAATCTCTCTCTGGACTCAAGGTGAATTTATTCTCATTTTTAATACTCTCTGCTTTCTCTTAGATTGAGGTCTTTACTTGTTTGGTATGGTCATTGTTGCTGGGTCCTTGTTTGTTGTTTGCCCCTGTTTTGTATGGGTATGTGTACAGGGAAACCAGGATGGGTGGAATTAAGACAGTAGCTGGATTGATGATTGCCTGGGGCCATAGAAGGGGAAGGTGAGGGGAGTGGGGGGGTCCACATCAATGGGTAGAAGAAGGAAGAAAATATTCCTAAGTGGATTGTGCTTATGAATACACAAACCTTCTTAATATGATTGAATGATCTGATATGTTAATTATAGCTCAATAAATTTTTTTGAGAATAAGAACTAAGTTGGAATACTCTTTTATTTTAAAACTTTAAAGCTTTCTTAAAGATCAGTGGATGAAGAGTCCAGAAATATAGCCTTACCTTTACAGACAACTGGTTTCTGATAAGGATGACCCAAACAACTCAAAAGGCAAGAGCAATCTTTCCGGCACATGGCAGTGGGATGAGGGGCTGGTCACATGCAGCGGATCAAAGACCCGGCTGTAAGAAGTGAAACTGTGAACCCTTTAGAAGGACACCTCGGGTAAAGCTTCCTGGCCTTGGATTAGGCAAAGGGCATCTCAAACACATGCAGCAATTGCAACAACAAAAGGATGAATTAAAAATATCCTCAAGACATCCCCAAGAAAGTGCAAAGCTAATGCAGAGAACAGGAGGAAATATGTACACACATATCTTACATCTGATAGAGACTAGTACCCAGAATAAGCAAAGGTCTCTTAAAACTCACCAGCCCAAAGACAAATAACACTACCTAAGAACAGGCAAATCATTTGAAGAGACACTTCTTCGACGATGTACAAATGGCCAATAAGCACATGACGGGATGCTCAATGCCATGATTCATCAGGGAGATGCCCATGATAACCATGATAACCCTTAGGTTGACTAGAAAAGATACCCAATAGCAAGTGCCAACAAGGATGTGGACACGGGGCGCCCTCCCACCCTGCTGGCGGGGATGCAAAACGGTGGCTTGCTTGACCTCAGAGTAATTAGCATCAGGCCCACAGCTCCAGTTCTAGGTACAAACAAAAGAGAGAAACATTGCAATCCACCTCGAAACTTGCATCTACATGCTCACAGTGGTTTATTCATGATGGTAAAATGTGGTGACCACCTGAATTCCATCAAGCGAAATGGATAAGCAAGCTACATGCTATGTCTACTCAATGGTATAAGCTTCGGCCATAATGAAAACAAATACTGCTACATGTTACAGCTTGATGAGCCTTGAAAACTGTGCCAAGTGAAAGAAGCCAAGGGAAAGGATCGTCTATTAGGTGACATGATTTATATAAAATATCCAGAATAAAAAACTCCACAAGGTAGGTTAGTGGTTGCCCGGGGCTGGGGTAGAGTCAGAGGGATTTAAGGTTTTTTTGAAGGTAATGAAATCATTCACAAATGACTGTGGTCATGGCAACACTCCGGGGACACTCTAAAAGCCAATGAATTGTCTACTTAAATGGGTGAATTTCCTGGTATGTGAATCATATCTCAGTTAAGCTGTTAAAAATTAAAGGAACAAAAAATTCAATTCCTCAGCTGCATCAGCCACAGGACAGATGCTCAGAGGCCGCCCGGGACTGGTGGCCGCCACCTTGGACACTGCGGGTCTAGAGTAGGAGTCTATCTACCAGAGAAGAAGGTTTCATGGGACAGGCTCGGCCTCCTGTTGTCTGAGCCCCCTTCTCCCCTGAGGCTCACCTCCTGTGATGGGATGGCTTCCTCACGTCTGCATCTCAAGGCTGCAAAGCTCTGCAGGGACAACTTTGTCTCCTGCTCTTCTCTAACCTCAGCCTCCCAAAGAGCGCCTGGGACACAGTAGGAGCCAAGAAGCGCTTGCTGATTGTGAGATGGTAGAAACGGACCTCCTCAGTGGAGCCTGTCTCTGTACCTTTATCCCTGCCCTCCTTCTCGCCCTTGGACGCATGTACTGTGACTCTTGCTTTATTCTACTTATCCCACAAACAACAAACTGGAGGCCTACAGAAGTGAAATAACTTCCCAAGTCACATAATCTAGCCTGGCTAGACACCCCCTTCATAGCCGCTGTGTTAAACTGCTGTGTTCAATGAATGAGTACAGGTGCATTCCTAGAGCCCATCGCTCATACTGCACAGCTAGGGACACTGAGCGGGGAGAGTGGGCAGCCTCCTCACCTTTCTCCCTCGGAAAGGCTGGTGGTTTCAAACTGCTTGACTTTGCAGCTAGCAGCCAAACGCATGACTACCACTACTCCACCAGGGCTCCTACATTCATGACGGCAGTAAAGCAATCTACTACTTTGCACACCCAAGAAGTGCATCTGGCAGTAACAATTGCCGAGGTGTGAGGCAATTGTAACACTGGCTATGATGGTTATAGGCCAACTTGGATAGGCCTTGGTGATTAGTGGTTTGGCAGTTATGTAATGATGTCATCATCTTCCATTTTCAAACAACAATCTGATCTTTGGCACCTAACCATGTGAGAAATAGGTATTCAGTAGTATTCAATATTATTCTATCTCATTAGGGAAAAAAGCCAAATGACCCAGTAAATTGATTTCATGACCTTGATTTTAACACATCAGCCTGTATTGTCTCAATTCAACACAGTCATCAGGCAAAGAAGATGCTCACTAACAACAGTGTTGATGATACTGTGGATGGTGATACAGGAGGCAAGAGACGTCTTAAGCAAACCTAGTTTAGGTCAGGTGGAATGATTCAGGCAGGTGAGTCTGGCAGACAGCTGTGGCAGAAAGGATGGGAGGGAGGGGGACGATAGGACCTTGTGCCAGAAGCCTTGGTGTCAACGCCCTGGTGAGGACAGTGGAGGCAGAGGTTGTGTCCTTAAGGGTTTCGTTCCAGGACCCTGGAAGCTGGTTACTGTGGTGCCGGGCCAGGTTGGACACAGAGATGTAGTTAGTGCTTCAAGGTAGATTTTTCTTTTCTTCCTAAGTTTGAAATAAATCTTGCTTTTCATTCAAAACCTCCAGGTCCCCCTGCATTTTATTTTCCTTCCTGTTTTTCTTTCAGCCACTCAGACCAATGGTCAGGCGCAAGGGGTAAGGAATCTGGGGGATTTTAATTTTAGTTTTTAGGAAGCACACTGTACATGGCTACACAGCCCATTTCAACAAGTGAAATCAACAAGATCCAATTACACCCTCCAGAAATGTGGTACTCTCTCACCCCCACCCCATCCTTCCTCAACACTCTATCCTTTCCCCACTCCCTGTCCCCTCCACCCCCCCTTCAGCCCCCACCCCTCCCAGTCCCTGGCCTCCTCACAGACATCAAAGTAGTCTCTTTTGGTATAAAAACCATGCTTCTTTTTCTGATTTTCCTTATAATATTGGTGTTACTAAACACCATTATTTTTGTAATGGTGGTTTTGCCCATGTCTTTTGGGGTTTAAGAGAGCTGTCATTTTTTACTGATGAATAAGATTCCATTATATGCATGTACCAGGGTTTATTTATCCAGTCTTCCGTAAATGGAGTTTGGGTTGTTTCCGTGATTTTGCTAGTGTGGAAACAGCTGCAATAAACAGAGGTGTGCGTCTGTCTCTGTTCCCTGTGGCCTTCCTTTCTTTCCTGTTTACATTCAGTAACGTGGTGGCAGGATCATAGGGCATTTGGTTTTGCATTGGTTTAAGGAAGTGCCCTACCGATTTCCATAGTGGTTATACAATTCCACCAGCAATGTAAAAACATCCAGCTCTCTCCCCATTCTCTTCAGCATTTCTTATTTTATGTTTTATTGGATTTTGCTAAAAGTGTTGGGGGGGGTGTCTCTGTTTTGATTTGTATTTCTCAATTGCTGTTGAGCGAGAACATTTCTTCACATGGTGGTTGGCTGCCTGGATGTCATCTTCGGTACACTCTTGGCTTGTGCCCGTTTTTTTCCTTTGGTTATTTGTATTTTTTCTTGTTAAGATGTAGTTTTCTATAGATTCTGGAAGTCAATTCTCGATCTGATGTATTAATACTAAATAGCTTTTTTCTCCAATCCCGGTTCTCTTTGAACCCTTTTGATGATGTCTTTTGATGTGCATACGTGCTGTATCGTCAGCAGGGGTCAGTCCTTTCTTCTGTGTTCTGGAGTGTGGGTAGTTTTGTCCTTACGCTGGGCAATGTGTTTATGACCTATATTCGGGTCCCTAAGTTTGCCCCGAGTGTTTCTTTGATGGTCTTTATGATTGCACGGTTTATAGTTGATTCATTTTGAGTTCGAGTTTCTGTATGCAGTGTGAAGTATGGGTCCCAGTTGGGACAGCACCGTTGGGTGATAAAACTATCTCCTTCCCACTCAATGCATTTTAGAATTGAACGCAAGGTAGGATTTAAATCAGCTAATTAGCAGGGGCATTCACCAAGGACTGTGCTAGGGCTTGTGCCTAGGAGGTGGCCTTTCCTGGTCCTGCTTCCACGTCACTGTGTGACCTTAGGCAAGTCCTTCTCTTCTATGAAGGGGTTGGACTAGACAGGGCTGATGGGGATACGGTCCACCGACAGCGGTGGGGAGGGATACAAAGAGACA
Source organism: Echinops telfairi (assembly GCF_000313985.2). Lineage (NCBI taxonomy): Eukaryota > Metazoa > Chordata > Mammalia > Afrosoricida > Tenrecidae > Echinops > Echinops telfairi. Next base: position 96,563,909 of record NW_022103906.1, on the reverse strand, counting down.
GGGCTTTGCGCTTCGCTGCAAAAGACAGGCGAGGCTCTAAGACCCAGAGGAGGGACTGCCTGCCTACGCAGGAGCAGACTCCGAACGCGCTCCTTTGGGCACGGATTTTGATGAGCAACAGGCGGCCAGGGTGGGGTGTCTTTCCCCCTCCCCTCCTGAAACAGCAATCCAGAGAGACTCTCCAGCCTGGAATGGGTCTGCCTCCTTAAAGCGCGGGCTCCCGGCCCCTCCGTGATCCCCGCTGCGCCCGCGAGCCCCGGACAGTTGCCCGTGGGCGGCGGCGGCTGGCGCCACCGCTGGTCCGCCTGCCCAAGGGTTAACCGGTTCCCCGGCAGCTGCCAGGCGTGCCGTGCAGACTTTCACCAGAAGAGGGTACAGTCGGAAAGCGCTTGACGTCAGGCTGGAATTCCTATTGTGCTTGGAAACGGCTCGGGCACCGCCACGCCGAGTTCGCTCTCGGCACACCTCGGACGGCGTGCGCTCGGCAGCGCCCGGACAGGGCCAGCGCCCGGGGC
>NW_022103906.1:96560927-96562960 GCF_000313985.2 Echinops telfairi | reverse complement strand
TGCCCGCCTGGAGCGCGGCCGGTCGCATGCGTCCCCCGAGGCGGTGTTCGCTGTGACGCGCCCCTGCCTGGCCCACTTCGCTCCCGGGCCGCGCTCACACTCGTCGGATCCGGGACCCACGCCGAAGCGGCGGGAGCGGGAGCCGGGACGATGGACGAGTCCGGGGTGCGCAGCCTCCCGGAGCCGGGCAGCCTCCCCGAGCCGGGCAGCCTTCTCGAGCCGGGCAGCCCGGGCTCCGGCGGCGGCGAGGACATCGAGATCGTGGTGAACGTGGGGGGCGTGCGGCAGGTGCTGTACGGCGACCTCCTCAGCCAGTACCCCGAGACCCGGCTGGCCGAGCTCATCAACTGCCTGGCCGGGGGCTACGACACCATCTTTTCGCTGTGCGACGACTATGACCCCGGGAAGCGGGAGTTCTACTTCGACCGGGACCCGGACGCGTTCAAGTGCGTCATCGAGGTGTACTACTTTGGGGAGGTGCACATGAAGAAGGGCGTCTGCCCCATTTGCTTCAAGAACGAGATGGACTTCTGGAAGGTGGACCTCAAGTTCCTGGACGACTGCTGTAAGAGCCACCTGAGCGAGAAGCACGAGGAGCTGGAGGAGATCGCGCGCCGCGTGCAGCTCATCCTGGACGACCTGGGTGGGGACGCGGCCGAGGGCCGCTGGCGCCGCTGCCAGAAGTGCGTGTGGAAGTTCCTGGAGAAGCCCGAGTCCTCGTGCCCGGCGCGGGTGGTGGCCGTGCTCTCCTTCCTGCTCATCCTCGTCTCGTCCGTGGTCATGTGCATGGGCACCATCCCCGAGCTGCAGGTGCTGGACGCCGACGGCAACCGCGTGGAGCACCCGACGCTGGAGAACGTGGAGACGGCGTGCATCGGCTGGTTCACGCTGGAGTACCTGCTGCGCCTCTTCTCCTCGCCCAACAAGCTGCACTTCGCCCTCTCCTTCATGAACATCGTGGACGTGCTGGCCATCCTGCCCTTCTACGTGAGCCTCACGCTCACCCACCTGGGCGCCCGCATGATGGAGCTGACCAACGTGCAGCAGGCGGTGCAGGCCCTGCGCATCATGCGCATCGCACGCATCTTCAAGCTGGCGCGCCATTCCTCGGGTCTGCAGACCCTCACCTACGCCCTCAAGCGCAGCTTCAAGGAACTGGGGCTGCTGCTCATGTACCTGGCCGTGGGCATCTTCGTCTTCTCCGCCCTGGGCTACACCATGGAGCAGAGCCACCCCGAGACCTTATTTAAGAGCATCCCCCAGTCCTTCTGGTGGGCCATCATCACCATGACCACAGTCGGCTACGGCGACATCTACCCCAAGACCACCCTGGGAAAGCTCAATGCGGCCATCAGCTTCCTGTGCGGGGTCATTGCCATTGCCCTGCCCATCCACCCCATTATCAACAACTTCGTCCGGTACTACAACAAGCAGAGGGTCCTGGAGACGGCGGCCAAGCACGAGCTGGAGCTGATGGAGCTCAGCTCCAACAGCGGAGGGGAGGGCAAGGCTGGGGGCTCCCGCAGCGACCTGGACAACCTCCCACCAGAGCCTGCTGGGAAAGAAGGGTCCGGGTGGAGCAGTCGCCTAAAGATCTCTCACAGTGACACCTTCATCCCGCTCCTGACCGAGGAGAAGCACCACAGGACCCGGCTCCAGAGCTGCAAGTGATGAGGGGTGCCCCCGTGGCAGAGAAGGACTGGACTGGTAGACAGTGGACAGGTGGAGTGGGCATGGTGGGGACTGGCCCAGAGAATAGCTGTCCCTTGGCCCCTCTTTCCTTTCCTGAACAGGATGCATTCTGGAAGTTTTGTTGGGCACCTCTGACAAGGCTGGGTAAGACCCCTCTTTGCCGCCCACCTTCCCAGAACCTGTTTGGAGGGAGCGGGGTCCAAGAAGCCACGGGGTGTGGTGAGGTGGGGACTGAGCAGAGGCCTAGACCCCAATGGCGGCCAGAGCCCATGTCCACGGTGTCCCTCCTTCAATAAATCCTCCTGCTCTGTGCACCCATCCGAGTAGTGGGTTCTGTCACA
>NW_022103906.1:96528764-96560808 GCF_000313985.2 Echinops telfairi | reverse complement strand
TCCAGAGGCAGGCCAGGTGGTAGGTGTGCAGAGGAGGGGTGGTATTTTTAGCTGGGAGCTAATTCAAGGAGGGCTCATCTGCAGGGCTCAGCACCAAGGAGTCTCACTTGCCACAGCCCCAGAGCCTCTGTGTTGGTGAGGGTCTTCTCTTTGCCTTCCTTCTAGGGAAATGCGTGCTCCCTGAACACTCCCCGAGAGCCATGAGTCTGCAGGGGGGCGGGGCAGGATCACTGTGCCTCAGGGTTACCCTGACTGAGCCCCTATGGGAGACACCTCTCATACATGCTCATCTCTTCCTCCCAGTAGCTCTGTAGATAGACATTTCTCTCTTACAGAAGAGGAAACAGAGGCCCGAGTCACGCCCAGCAGGACTGAAGCCCCGTCTGATGAGTCAAAGCCACATGGCCTTGGGACAGAAGCACCCAACTGACCGCATGAAGAGAGCATCCGCACACCAGGAGGGGGCATGCTCTTCAGTGTGGGGCGTCTGTGCCCATCCCTCCTTTCTGGCATGACAGCCTTTCCTGTGTCAGCTAAACAGACAATTTGGGGTGTGGCCCCAGATAGGCTGCTGCCAAGCCCCTGGGAAATGGAATGAGGCAGAGAAGGGTGTGAGGGGGTGGAAGAGGTGGTCTCTGGCGTGTACTGTGCATCCAAGCCTTCTCTGCAGGGCTCCTTTCCTCCCTTCACGAGATTAGCTAAGTGACTTTAGGTCTCTCTGGTCCATATTCTAATTATGAATGAAGTCCTTTGAGGCTGCATATGGTTCAGCACTCAGCTTATAGCCAAAAGGTTGTTGGTTCAAGCCCACCCAGAGGACCTAGGAAGAAAGCCCAGGTGATCTGCTTCCATGAAAACCCGATCAATCACATGGGAATATAATCATTATATTAGAGACTCGGGGTGCCCGATGCACAGCACTTGCACAACAAATGGCTATTCGGATGATGCTGGGCTGGGAGGGAGGGAGGGAGTTACACAGTTGCCTCCACAGGTCTGGGCTGGGCACACAGGTGGGAGGGGTGAGGGTGGGGGTCCTGTACAGTCTGGGGGTACAATGCAGCCAAAGGCAAGTGTCTTTGCACAGAGCTGGCCCTGGCAGGGCCTTTTCTCTGGCTCGCCAGCTTTCCAGGCTGAGCTCTGGCCCTCGGTCAAGGGCGAGGCACCCTGAGCAGGGGAGGGAGCCCTGTGGGTCTTGGTGGTTGGGAGGCATATACGGTGGTGGTCTCAGGCTATCTGCTCTTGGTCTATCATCATCCCGGGCAGATCTTTCCCTTTGGTTTCACCATGTCTATAAAGAGGGGTAGCTTCCCGGGACCCGTTCCAGGTCTGACATTTTGGAATTTCAGTCTTGGGCTTCAGAAGGGGTTTTGGTGGGGTCTCCAGAGGGTGGGAGGGTGACATGTTGTAGTGGGCCCTGGAGAGGGGAGTCGGGGCCACCCTTTGAGGTCCAGGATCCTGAGCTGATGCTGTACCCCCCTCTCTCATAAGTCTCCACAGAACACCAGGGCAGCAATCCCCTGAGGCCGAGGAATGAGGGAGGAGGTCTGGATCAGCCAGTGTCAATCCCGGTAGCCTTAGGGTTCAGTGGGGTTTGCTGAATGCGGTTTGCTCCTGCTCTTTGTTCCCCATGCGTCCCAGAGTCCTTGGAAAACCCTGCAGCTGGTGCTGGCCTGAGGGCTCTGAGCCTGGAGGAGGAACTGCTCAGAGATGGGAGAGAGGGCCAGGGCAGCTCTTGATGGGGGCCAACTTCACCTTGGTCAGAGAAGAGTGTGCCTACAGCCCTGAAGGCTACTGGGAGCTCATCTATTCCATTGTAAAGAGGAAACCCAGTCCCAGAAAGGGGAAACCATTTGGCTGGGATCCTTTGTAAGTTGAAATTAGGAAGCTTCCAAGTCCCAGAGAGGCTCAGAGTGCGACAAATAATCCTTATGTACATAATGACATATTCTGCCTTAGAGGCGTGGACAGGGGCTTCAGAACCCAGAGCTCTTTCTCTGGGGGAACCCTTCTGGGTTCTGGTCTCAAAATTTCCTGTACCTTCGAACCACCTGGGGGATATTCAGAGAGCCTGCTGTCTGGGCTGCGTGTTGGTGATAGGAGAACATTCTAGAGTGACACTGGGGTGTAGCTGTTTGCTTTGTTTTTAACTTGGAAGTCCAAATGAGTTATCTGGAGAGCTTGTTACAATGCACATTCTCAATCGGTAGGGTCCCTGGGATTCCTAACAAGCTTCCTGATGAGGCCTGGACCACTGATTAGAGGACCACACGTTGAGTTAGCAAGAGGCTGGCCAAAGATAGTCTCCGGGGCCGTAGGTATCAGACAGGCACGGGCCGCCTGCCCGAGGCTGTGCGAAATGATCACTTCAGCCTGCATAGAAGAAGGAAGCAGGAAGCAGACAGGCCACTCGGAGAGTCAAAAGTCAGGTGAGTGAAGCAAAGGGCTGCTCACGGACAGCAGGAAAGAGGCTTCCTTCTCGGAGACCCTCCTCAGTGTCCCAGGGCTCACAGCACCCCTGGCTCTCCAACTCCTAGTTCCTACACCAGGTTCCTACCATCCAGGTTCCCACACTGGGAACTGGCTTCCATCCACCCTCTTAGACGCTGCTCACCCACAGTCTAATCAATGCCCCCCTCCATGGCCATTGCCGCCCACACTCTCCTCCAGGCTGGGTGAGTTCCCTTCGTTCCTGTAAAGATCCCATTGCCCTGTCGATTCCACTGCACAGCGCCCTGTAGGACAGAGTGGAACAGCCCTGGGGGGTCCTGAGAGGAGGGTACATCTTTCTTGGAGCCCTCTGCCTGGTCTTTCTAGAAACCCCCAGGGCGCTCTTCTTCTCCTATGGGAATGCGATGCCTCCTCCGACCATCTGAGCGTGTCTAAAGACAGGAAGGATGGGGACCACAGCTGATGGTGGGATTTCAGACCAATGCCGGAGATGCTTTGGAGGCAGGGACTCTTGCTTCCTGTTCAGCTGTGCAGGGGCTGCCTGCTCCTCCCAAACCCAAGCCAGATCCAGGGCTCCACATGGTGCCCCGCTCCCGGAAATGCTCAGGAGATGAAGGAAGGGGCTGGGGGCGGGTAGGGAGAGGGCTCCCGGGAACCTCCCACCTGTTCCATTGGGAGAAGACAGCCACCCAGCCTTGCTCATTTGAAAGCATTTTAGCAGCTGCCGTGAAAGGGTACTTCACCAATACTCATGAGTGGAGGTGGAGGCTTTCTCTGAGTGCTTTCTGCACTTACAACAGCCCGAGGTATAGCTAGAGGGATACTAGAGTTTCTAAAGGGAAAAGGGAAAAACCCAAATGGAGCAAGACTAGAAGGCTCTGTGCTTAGTCATGTCTTTTTTCTGAAGCTACGACCAGCTAGTGAGCAGGAAGCAGGGCCGGGAAGACCACAGTCTGGGTTTTATTCCACCCTCTCTCACTGACCACCCCAACCCAACCCCTATGACAGGTTGCCCTTATTTGAAGTGAGGTGTGTTGCGTGAGTCTGGGAAATGCAGTCTGGGGCTACAGCCTGAGCCCAGGGATCACACCGCCCGAGTACCAGGAGGGGGGGCAGCTTCTTGGCAGAGACAGCATCCATCCTTCTCAGCTCCCCCCCATCCCAGTGCCCCATGCCACCATGCCATCCCCTTCCATGCCATCCCTGCAGCTCAAGGGAGAGTCACTTCTTAAGCAAGAGGCTTAGCTTCAGACAGAGAAAGGCCAGCCGGGATGGGTACTTGCTAGCAGTCACGTGCATCTCCCTAAACACAAAAAATTGTGTCTGTCAACAGGGGCTTGGCTGGGAACAAGTCGCAGTAGCGACAGCCCAGATCTGGGAAGAAGGTGCAAACGGTCTTATCTCCTGGCCCCCTCCTGCTGGGGCATCTGCTGGCTAAGCTGTCTGAGAGGTTGCTCAAAGCCAGGACTTGACCATTTCTGCCTTCCACGTGCTGAGCTTCTTCCTGGAGCGGGCAGGACAGGGTGTGGACTGCAGTCAGAGCAGAGGTTAACCAGAGCCCCAAAGTTGCCCTCCACACCTTGAACCTGAGCAGGGCTGTGGAGGTGCAGGGTAGATCTCAGCACTTCCCTTCCCTCTGTCAGCTTCTACCCCACAGTCACAGGGGGATTGGCCGGGCTTCTGAGCTCCTGCTGCAAGGCCCTTCAAGGTATGACTCGCAAGCTTCATCTCCCACCACTTCCCAACCAGCAAGGCGAACCAGGGGCCAAGTCACCCCGCAAAGTTCCCACTGCCCTCCTGACACACAAGGGGTTCCTGCTGTCTGGCTGTGTCTCTCCTGCTTTTCCGCGCACATGCGAAGACCCAGTGGAAGCGCCGTCTCCCCCCTGGTGGTAGCATGTTCCCCGCACGGGCAGGGCACCCTCGTTTTGCTGGTCTGTGGAGGTCCTGCAGGGAAACTTATACAGAGAAGGACCTTCGGAAGTGTCACACATAGTAGGTGGCAATGGGAACCCGGGCTCTTGAGTTGTACTCTGTGCTCATGGTCCCTCTCCGTCCACTCCCCAGGCCTGCCCACTCCTGGCTCAAGGGCTGAGCCTTACACCACGGCATGCAGCAGGTTTTAGAATGTCGACTGGATTCTGGCCCCGCTACTCATACAGTGTGTGTGGGTGAATTATAACAAGACCCTGGCGTGCCCTCTTTCTTAAAATTTCATTGACCTAGAATTCACACCTCATACAGTTCAATCGTTTAAACACATTAAAGAGAGGTGTGCAATCATCCCCACTGTCAACTTCAAAACATTTTCTTCTCCTCCTCCTCTTCCTCTTCCTCTTCCCCCCCCCTTCTTCTTCTTCGTACTTTAATTTGTGGCTCTCCATTTCTCCCCAGTCTCCCCTGCCATGACCCCAAAAAGCTATTCACCCACTTACTGGCTTTGTAGATTTACCTCTTCTAGATCCCATATAAAGAAAAACATACAGCAAGAAAAAGAAAAACCCTCTGGTTTGGATTTCATTATTGACTATCCTTGGATCACCCAGGCTGGTGTGTTCCACTTCATTTTGATGCTGCTCATTTAAAGACCTCAGATGCTGTTCTTTGTGACAGCCAGGCACCGTCTGATTTCTTCACCACACTTTGCTAAAGCATCCATGTCTTCAGTGGTCTCTTCAAGAGGTGGCTTACCCTCTTGGAATCACCTGGCGATTCCACGACTCATGAAGTTGGGAGTGCATCAACACTGTCCTCTGCGTGAGAGCAGGTGTGTGTGTGTGTGTGTGTGTGTGTGTGTGCGCGCGCGCGTGTGTTTAAAAGCAGGCCCTGTACTGCCTTCCAAATGGAAGGAGAAAGATATTCAGACAACTGGAATGCCCTGAAACAGCCCCTGCCCCTCATACTACTCCTAAGAACATAATTGATAGCCAACCAAGGCAGGGACTGCAGATAGAGCTATTTTTTCATCCCCATGAGGATCTGTTAGTTACATTTTGTTTCTGAGAGCAGGCAGGCCTGGAGAGGAGATGCAGAGAGACCCCCGTCCTGTGGTGTGCTGGTTTGAAGTTGTACTTCCTTGACCCCCCTGGGCCGGACATTAGTGCGCACTTCAGAAAGCTGAACTCAGAGAGTGGGACCAGCTTGTCTGGGATTGCCAACTTGCAGGTGACAGATGGGCTGGGCCTGCTCTGGAAACCCAGAGCTCCCTGGCTGCCTGGCACCCACTGCTCCTGGCTGGCGGTGACCCATACCCATGATGCAGTGTCACCTCCCCGGGGCTGGGCTTGGGTCTGCATCACAGAAGCTTCTCCTAGAGCAGGGCTTGACACATAGTAGGTGGACACTGGTGTTTGTGAAGTATTTATCTCACTCCCTAGTGGTGTAGTGGTTATGAGTTGGGCCACAATCTGCAAGGTCAGTAGTTCAAAACCACCATCCACTCTGAGGGAATCTGATGGGGTTTTCTACTCCCGTAAAGAGTTCCAGTCTCAGAAACCCACAGGGGCTGTTCTATCCATTCCATAGGGTCGCCATCCATCTGCACCGACTCGGCGGCAGGGGGTAGGGAGTTTTGGTTGTGGGGAGGCACAAGGAGATGTGGTGGTGCCTTAGGCAAAGTGCCCAGTGACAAATAGAGAGCATGGCTGCTTGAACTCCCTGGCTGCTCCGAGGGAGAAAGGTGTAGCCGTGTCACAAGACAGTTCCTCTCTGTCCTGCAGGGGAGCTGTGAAGGGAACTGAACGGGAAGGGATTGGGGTTATTTTGCAATTTGTGTATGGGCATGTGTGCAGGCTTGTGTGGTGAGCAGCCTGTCTCCAACCAGACTTAGACCCTCTCGTCCATTATCACCAACTGTGTGTTGTTACTGGGGGCAGCGGGGTACTCACATCTTACCTACTCTCAAAGGACCGATGTAGGTACACAAACCCCTCCCTGGCTTAGAAAACATGATGGAAAAAACCCCACTGGAATTGGTAACATTCGCCTAGTTGGATGACCCTTCAGAGGTTCCACACTTGGCTCCCTGGTCATCCCCATGGGATGACGACCCCGGGTGCCCACAGACACAGGCTTACGTCCACAGAGCTGCTCTCTCCACCTCCCCTCTTAGTTAATGCCCACTATGGGCAGAGTCTGGGCTGTGGTGCCTGGCTCAGGGCTAGGTGCTTCCTCCTTGGGCAGGTCTGCCGGCATGGAGGAGAGAGGGTGGGCTCACCCTCTGTCACAGCCCACCATGGTGCTGTCCCAAAGAGCACTCATTCTGTATAGGAACTGTGGGCCCTGGTGTTTTCTTTCTTACTTAAAAAAATTACTATGTTTTTAACACATAGAAAGTAACATGAATATGACGAGGAGCATTAAACACCCATAAACTAGATCCAACAGCTTCTAGTCTTTGCCGTTGTTGCTAAACCTTTACAGAGTAAGCGTCAGGCCTGCAGGCAGGTTAGCCCTAAACACCCAGTACACCTCCCCACAAACATGGGACCATGTTCATACCTAACAAACTCACTGGTGCTTCCAAAGGGCATCTCGCCTTCTCCGCTGTTGACACTGGCCACAGCTGGGGGTGAGGGATGGGGGCAGGAGGCAGGTGGCCTTGACATCTCTCGGCTGACTGGCCTCCCAGAGGCAGCCCTGTCATAGTCCCTGCGGACCTGTCTCCCCAAGTGCGAGGTGGCTGGACTTCGCCTGGATGGTTCCTGAGGGCCTCGCCTGCCCTCAGGGATTGCTGAGCGGGCAGCGGGTCGCCCTACACAAACACACACACACACACACACGTTAATGGCCAGTTCCCTGAGCAGAGCAGAGAGCACAGGGCTTGGGAGGAGTCTCACCGCTGGAGGAGAGCTAGGGGTAGAATGGATCTGGACCAGTGTTTGGGAGACTGGGAAGGTTCAGCACTTGTTCCCTCACATCCCCAACACCCCTCTCTGCTCCCAGTAGGTCTTGAGCTGTGGCTCCTGGCTGTGGACCCACACTTCCCTCTTGAGTGTAAGCCACACCCTGAATACAAGACGAATCCCCCGCACCCACTGCCCTGGCTGTGGCCAACATCTCCCAGAAAAGAGAGTGCAGCTTGGTTTGCTGTGAAGGCTCATTCACAGCTCTTCGGTTCTGCCCCTGAAACCCAGTGTCCCTACAGACAACTTACCGGTCAAAGTACTGATTCCTTAAAACCCTCCCCACTCACTCACTGCCCTGGAGTCACCGCAAACCTCTAGCCACTCTGTAGGACAGAGTAGAACTTCTCTACCAGGTTTTCGAGATTGTAAATCTTCACGGGAGAGCAGAGCCTCATCTTTCTCCGGGGGAGAGGCTAGGGGATTGGGACTGTCACCCTTGTTTGACCAGTGCTTGCCTCACCCCAGCACCAGGGCCCCTTTAAGACCTCCCACCTCCACTGAAAGAGACCACTGTCTTAGCAGAGCTTTTAAGGCCACCATGATGAAGCTGTTCACTCACTTCCCTCCCATCACTGGGTGGAGCCCAGCATGCTCCAGGTGGTAAGTGACTAAGGAACACGAGCCATTCGACATAAACAACAAGGACATATTTTAGGGACTGGTGGGCTTCACATTCAGCTTGATCTAGGGCCTTGGCTTGCTTTCTCTGTAGTCTCCTATCTCTGCCACCACTTCCTGTAGGCCTTATCCTATGACTGGTCGCAGGATAACCGGTACTGAGGTGTCCAAAGGTGTCCCGTCCAGCGGGAACAGCAACATGGGTCCTGGATAGAGGGAGCGGGATGCTAAGAGTGGAGATGAGACAGGAGGCTGAGCAGTTCTGAGTTCTCTCTTTATTTTTCCACAAGCTGCAGCTTATCAAGTCAAAAAGGAAGGGAGTGCCTGCGGGACATGCAAATCAGGCTACTACTGAACGCCCAATCAGAAAACTTGCAAAAGCACACCCAGCGCCAGCGGTCAGTAGTTTCCCATCAGGTCCTTAGGAATGACATCACTTTATGCTAATTAGGTGAAACAGCACATATGCTAACAGGGTGCTTCTTGTTGGCCAATACAAATAAGGGAAAAGGCCAAGGCCACCTGGACTTTTCTGTAAGGCAGCAAAAGGAAACGGAAAGTCTCCACCCCGGCCTGAGGCTGAGAGTAAAGCCTGTTTAGGAGATCTTGGCTGTTGGGGCCCATGGTCCCCGACACAAAGGCCCCACACCTCACTTCGGAATAAAGAAAACACTCCCTGAGGGCTCTGGCTGATAGCCACGCACTGAAGCCTGGTTTCTCCCTTCACTGACGCGGGACTGAGGTCCAACGTGCAGTATTCGGGGCCTAACGCTATTCCTAGGGCGATTCTGGAATAGGCGTGTTCTCAGGTAAGGAGCCCTGGTAGTGTAGTGGCTACACATTGCACCACTAGCTGCAAGGTCAGCTGATGGAAACAGCAGCTGCACCTTGGGAAGACAAGGAGGCTTTCCCCTGTCGCAGAGTTCCAGCCTCGGAGGCTTTCCCCTGTCACAGAGTTCCAGCCTCAGAAGCCCTGTCCTAGAGGGCCACCGTGAGTCAGAAAGGACTCAATGTCCCCGAGTGTGCCCAGAGGGCGGTCTGTCCCCAGGCACACAAGGCGAGAGTGGGTCGAATGTTGAAGCTACCTGTGGCAGTCATCTTTGCCCCAAAGTCAGGTGTACACATTCAATCCTCTTTGACTTTCCAGGTGTTTGGCTCTCTTGAAGGTCTCCATGAATCTAATTGTCATACATAAAATCCTGGCATCTGTTCTTATTTCCCTAGATCTCTCTGTAGCTTATGAAGTCTTTCTTTCTTTCTTTTTCAAGTGAAGGATGAGCTATTAAATGAAACTTAAGCCTTTTCTCTCACCTTAGCAATTATATTTATTTTCCTTTTACCCCCCTAAAATCCCTTTCCTCTCCCTCCACTGACAGGTATTTTGGTTATTTCAGTCAACTTTTTATTGCTGCTGTTCCCAGCCTGCGAAATCCTTTGTTTGTGTGTTTTTCATTTGAATCCCTGGTGATATTTGTCATCCACTTCCGGTTTCTTAACTAGCATCAAGTTTAGACCATTTCACTTTCTTCCCAGCTTTCAAAACAGACTTTAAAATTTAGAATTGTTCCTGTGCAGAGTTTCCACAGGGGAGGCTTCTCTTTAGGGCTTCCCTATATCCCCCAAATTCTGAAATTTTACAGGATGCCAATTTTACCTTAAACGTCCATCTTTTTAAACTTTTCCTGCCCCACCCTCGGTAGTGTCTTTCGATTTGAAATTTCCAAGAAACCTGCTCCTATTGTCACTTCTTTTTCTTCCTGCATATTTCCCCCCTGGTCGTTCCCTAGGAGCCCTGGTGGCATAGTGGTTACAAGTTGGGCTACTAACCACAAGGTCAGCAGTTCAAAACCACCTGCCGCTCCTTGGGAGAAGGATGAGGCTCTCTAATTCCATAAAGAGTTACAGTCCCAGAAAAGTCACAGAGCAGTTCTAGCCAGCCCTATAGGGTCACTGTGAGCCAGAAGGGGCTCAAGGGCAGTGAGTTTTATTTGGATTTTGGTTCCTCTAAGAAAAAAAAATTTTTTAATCGTTTTGTTTGCTATTTGTTTTAACCCTAATCCTCTAAGAATTCTTATTGGAACTTGGAGGAATCGGTCTTAGATGCGTTGTTCTCATATTCACTTTCCTAGGACATGTGTGAGTGTTGATTTTTCTCATCTGAGTTTAAGAAGCTCTGGTGTCACCTAGGGTTAAGCATTGGGCTGCTGCTCAGAGAGTCAGTGGTTCAGACTCACCAGCAATGGAAGTCCAGGCTGTTTTCTCCTGTCAAGAACATCCGTTTCTGAAACGCTAAGGAGCCATCTCACTTGCTATGAGACAAAAACGACTCAATGGGAATGGGTTGGGCCGTCTAGGTTTGAAGATTCCCTGGCTTTGTCTTCTTTATTATTTGTTTCATATCCAGCAAATCCCATTTTATAATTAATTTCTGACTGGGGGGCGGGAGGGGGAGGGATTTATCATTATAATTCCCAAGAAATCTATATTTCCTGGTTGTTCCTTTCCAGAGCAGCCCACAGGCCCTTCCGGCTCTTCCACACACACCTCCAGGTGGGAAGCTGCTTGTGGGAGTTTTTCAGATCAGGAGGCAGCGTTGGGTCTGGAAGGGGCGGGACTTTGGGCCCAGAGAACCCGCAGCTCAAATATCAGCCATCTGAGCTCCCCTCTTGTTGGTGGAGGCTGTGGAGCCTGTTGCTGCCCAGAGCAACCCCGGATAACAGAGTGGCCAGGTAAAAACCATTGCTGTCCTTCAGGCTTGTGGTGAGTTTGAAAGGGGAGGCCGTGCATCCTGGTTTTCACTGAGTGGCTCCCAGTTGTCCCAGCACAGAGCCTCATCCCAGACCCACTCCTTCATCAGAGTGCCAAGTTGCCCTTTCTGATTCTCCACCTCAGAGCTGCCTCGATTTTGGATTGTGTGAGTGTGTGTGTGTATTTTAGTAATTTCTGGGCAGCTTCTCATGCATATTCAAACCCAAGCAGCTCGGGCTCTGGTAAGGATTCAAATGTTTGTTGCACAATGCGATTGATCTGAATATAGCCACAATTATCCAGGGATGCGCTTCTGTGCAAGCCTGCTCACCCTCCACAACCTGTTGGACTAAAGAAGATCAACAAATCTGACTCACTTCCGCATCAGGCCTACTTGAGACATTGCTGGGTAGGCTCAAGGAATCCTTTTTGCCTCCCTGCTTTACAAGACACACACACACACACACACACGCATACACACAAATATAAATACATAACACATACATATATATATACAGTATCTACATACACACATACATATATACACATACATACACAATACATATATACATATACACAAAGCCTACATCCACACACACACATACACACTGTGTTAGTCTGGGTAGACTAGAGAAACAAATTCATAGACACACAGATGTGTATAAGAAAGAACTTTATATACAAGAGCAATTGAATATTGAGAAACCATCTCAGCCCAGTCTAGATCAAGTCCCTAAGTGCAACATTAGCCCATATGTCAATACCAATCTATAAATTCCTCTTCATAGTCACGAAACACATGCAATGATGCTGAATGCAGGAAGATCACAGGCCAGGGGGTGGGAAGTCTTGTGGACCCAGTGGCATTGTAAGCAACTCAGTGCTGACAGGGGTCTCCAAGTGGCTCCTCCAGCTCAGGGCTCTAGCCTAGCTTCACGTGCCTTGTCAGCTGCAATGTCTCCCAGGGAGTGAGCCTGTGTCCCACCACCAATGAGCTATTTTATCTCCTTAGCGCCTCCAAATGAGGTCATCCAGCTGTGACCTGATTGACAGACTAAATCCCACCTCTTCACTCTTCAGTCTCAATTGACAACAGATTATGTAACCACCACAGACCACTCCTTGTCAATTTGACACTTTCACACAACTCTTTAGCCATATATAATTTTCAAACAGACAATATAAAATATCTGTATCTAACAGGATAAAACTAAAATGCATACAATTCAATACGTGCCACCCTCATTTAAACATAACATTCTATAAATATAGAAAATATCCTATGCCTAACAATTGCAGTTAAGTAGCACCTATACTTAAGCCTGTAAGCCAATGAATATATTCCAGCCCCTATGAAAGTCTGTATGCCAACCACTTCACGCTTCATGCTCCTAATTTTGGGTATCCAATTTCTATTCTGCCTACTTATATCAACCCAGTGCTCTGAGGAGACAATCATATTATTTGACATGAAGAATCTTCATTCCAGTTGGAGCCTTGTGAACTCTGCACCCATAAGCAAAGTCAAATCAGGACAGGCCGTCCATAAAGTCTGCCGCGACATGCACCAGTTCATGGGCTGAAAAATCTTCTCTTCATCCAGTCAGGTTCTGATTAACTCAATGTGGGCTGCCTCACGTAGACTAACAGGGGTACCTATTGCTCACCTTGCCTTTAGACCAGTGGTTCTCAATCTGTGGGTCATGACCCCTTTGGGGATCAAATGACTCTTTCACAGAGGTCGCCTAAGACCATTGGAAAACACTATTTCCAATGGTGTTAGGAACTGAGACACCTCTGCTCTATCCGTCTCCAGGTGGGTCCACCCACATGCAGATATGCCCACATACTATTACCTGGCATGATGACGTCTTCATGCCAACCCCATGTGCAAACACAGGTGTATGTGACAGGGTTGGTGCCTTAATGTACTTATGTGGACCAGTCACAGATGTGTAGAGAGCAGTTACTGTGTAAAGAGCAGCTACTGTGTAGAGAGCAGCTGCTGTGTTGAAAGCAGCAGTGTTGGAGGTAAAACTATACTTCATGAATTATAATTACTGGGTAAATGTAAAATCATCAACTATTACAAAAAAAATCTGTACCATGGGAACTTAATCTGGATGCTAATTGGTCTTTTTATATTCAGCTTTGGTTAATGTGAATACTGTTAAAAAAAACAACACCGAATCATAAATCATAGGAAACTAATTAACTGTATTGACTGAACTATGCCATGTATCATCTTTTGTATTATTAAAGCTATTGTTATATATTATTTTCATTAGCAAACCATCCCATGACAATGGATTGTGTAGAAAAGAATGTTAAGAAGAGAAAATATAGTGAGGGTTTTTTACAGTATGGTTTTACTTCAATAATTACAGTAGGAATTGAGAAACTGCAATGTATAATTTGCTGTGAAGTTCTATTAGCTGAATCTATGAAGCCAAAGAAACTAAAACCCCATTTTGATAGCAAACATCCGAGTTTTGCCGGCAAGGATACCAACTATTTTAGAAGCAAAGCTGATGGACTCAAGAAAGCCAGACTTGACACTGGTGGCAAGTACCACAAACAAAATGTAGCAGCTGTTGAAGCTTCATATTTGGTGGCACTCAGACTCGCTAGAGCTATGAAACCTCACACCATTGCTGAGGATTTACTGTTGCCAGTGGCCAAGAACATTGTTCAAGTTATGATCAGAGACGAATTTGTTATGAAATTGAGTACAATTTCCTTATCTAATGACACTGTCTGCAGAAGAATAGATGACATGTCTGCTGATATTCATGATCAGGTAATCCAGGAAATAAAATCTGCTCCACTTCCAATAGTTAGCATCCAGCTTGATGAATCTACAGACGTTGCAAACTGTTCATAGTTACTGGTCTACGTGAGGTTTATTAATGATGGTGACTTTAAAGATGAGTTTCTTTTTTTGCAAACCTCTTGAAATGACAACTACTGCATGTAATGTATTTGACACAGTTGGTTCATTTCTGAAAGAGCATAAGATATCTTGGGAAAAGGTTTGTGGTGTTTCCACAGATGATGCTCCAGCGATGCTAGGATATTTATCTGGATTTCAAGGTTTGGTACTGAATGAGTCACTGAAAGTCATCGGAACTCACTGTATGATTCATCAGCAAATATTAGCAATGAAGACGCTGCCACAAGAGTTACAAGCAGTAATGAAAAGCATCGTAAGTTCTGTCAATTTTGTAAAGGTGAGCACTTTAAACAGTCGACTATTTTCACAACTGTGCAATAAGTTGGATGCACTGAATAATGCTCTGCCCTTTCACACTGAAGTGAGATGGTTGTCGAGAAGACACGTTTTAAAACGTACTTTTGAGCTTCATGATGAACTCAAAATGTTTTTTAATCAGAAAGCAAGACCACAGTTCGAAGAACTTTTCAGTGATAAAAGTGAACTGCAGAAAATAGCTTACTTGGCCATCTTGAATGAGTTAAATTTATCATGACAAGGGCCAAATGCAACATGCTTTGATCTGTCTGAAAAGATCTGATCATTCCAAGTGAAATTTCAGCTTTGTCAAAAAAAATTGGATGAAAATAAAACTTACATGTTGCCTACCTTATCTGCTTTCTTTGAGGATCATGACATTGAACCAGACAAAAGGATTATGATGATAATTTCTGTAAAAGAACATTTGCACATGCTTGCAGACGGAATTTCATCATTCCTTCCAAATCAACCTGACACCCATGTGCACTTGCCAGAAGCCCGTTCACAGTCAGAGTTGAAGATGTTCCTGAGACGGCACAAGAGGAGTTCATTGAACTTATTAACAGCGATGCAGCGAGAACTGATTTCTCTACAATGCCAGTTACAAAATTCTGAATCAAGTGTTTGCAGTCATATCCTGTTCTGTCTGAGACTGTGTTGCACACAATCTTCTTCTTCCATTTCCAACAACACATCTTTGTGAAACAGGGTTTTCCAGCTTGTTGGATACCACGTCTAAATACACAAGTAGACTTGTTGTGGAAGATGATCCTCATTTCCAGCTTGTTGGTTACCACGTCTACATACACAAGTAGACTTGTTGTGGAAGATGATCCTCATTTCCAGCTTGTTGGTTACCACGTCTACATACAGAAGCAGACTTGTTGTGGAAGATGATCCTCATTGTGCTCTTGTAAACACTTCCCCGAGAATTTCTGATCTGGTGAGAAAGAAGCTATCGGAACCTCCACATTGATGTTGGCTTTTTACGCATACTGTCGGGAAATGTAGCAATGTAGTTTACTGAGGTTATCTTAAGACTGTTACCCATGCTACACCATGCTTCCAGACAAAATTTCATTTATTTGTAATTAGAAATAAATATTTCACAATATATAATTATATGTTGTTTTTGTGATTAATCACCATGCTCTCATTATGTTCAATTTGTAACAATGAAAATGCATCCTGAATATCAGATATTTACATTATGATTCATAACAGTAGCAAAATTACAGTTATGATGTAGCAATGAAAATAATTTTATGGTTGGGGGTCACCACCACATGAGGAACTGTATTAAAGGGTTGCGGCATTAGGAGGGTTGAGAACCACTGCTTTAGACTATGGCCCCATCACAAATTCTCAACAAGTCTAGGTCCCCCTTGTGTTAGGTCATGAACTTCAGACCGGTCAACCCACTCTCGTCTTCTCCTCTAGTTCCTGTAAACCAGGTCCATGGGTGTCAGTGGCCAGACTCAACCATCTCTCTATTGCTGTTTTCCTCCAATTCCAACCAATAAGTGGATCCAGGTGGTCACCTAGCAAGCATTTCAGGCTGCCATAGGCTCCCTTTAACATTCAGTCCTAGAGAGTTTTCTCCATGGCTCCAGACTTTTTCCAGCTTCTGACAAAACCACTAATTCAAAATTCAAAAATCCAAAGAGTTCCTTTTTTCTTCACTCTGTCAACACACCCCTCGGCAAGTCTCTTGGAATGCCAATGTCCCGAGTACTCCAAAGCACTGGGTGGGTCTTATCCTTTCAGAGCCTTCTTTGCAGGTGTGTCCTAAACCCATTTAAAGATCAAATTTTAATGGCTTAAGGCAAGTGGGCTTAGAAGCTCTCTATTTTCATACTTCCCAATAATCATTTCTATCAATCATTATATCAACAATCATAAGCAGGAGGAATCAGTATAAACAAAGTAGAATCAAATACTAAACTCAATTGTTAAAAGTTCAATTCTTATCTAACTTGTCTTAATTCTTTATCTGAACTATTCTATTGATACAAAAACATGGGATTAGGCCTCTGACAGCATTGCCTCAAGCCAGGGCCAGGCCTTCTGGCAGCCACTCTGGCCTCACTCAGCCGTGTTCTCTCACCAGCACGGTCTCTGAGAAAGTCAAGGGGTGATTTCTACCCCTGAACTCAAACTATACATGAACAACATTTATTTTTGCTATTTCGCACAGGAATAACCAAAGACTACAAGCAAACAAAATAATCAAAACTTTAACTTCCCACATTCTTTCCAGAAAACAACCCAGTAGACTGCATGGACATATAGGACCTCTGGCTAGCCAAAGAAGAAACACTACCATGAGACAGAAGTGAAATAAACATCTACTCTCCATTTATTTCTCTAGCACCCCACTCCCAAGGTACCATAATGTGTTAGTCTGGGTAGACTAGAGAAACAAATTTGTAGACACTCTTATGTGTAAAGGAAAGAGCTTTATATAAAGAGCAATTGAATATTGAGAAAACATCCGAGCCCAGTCCAGATCAAATCCATAAGCCCGATATTAGCCAATATGTTCAATACCAGTCTAAACGTTCCTCTACCGACTCATGCAACATATGCAATGATGCTGAAAACAGGAAGATCACAGGCCAATGAATAGAAAGTCTTGTGGACCCAGTGGCATTGTCAGTCCTGGCAGGGGTCTTGGTGTGGCTCCTTCAGCTCAGGGCACTAGCCTAGCTCCATGTGTCTTGTCAGCTGCTATGTCTCCCAGTGAGTGAGTCTGTGTCCCACCTCCAATTAGCTATTTTTATCTCCTTAGCACCTCCAAAAGAGGTCATCAATCTGTGACCTGATTGACAGGCTAAACTCCACCCCTTCACTCTTAAGTCAAATTGACAACAGATTATATAACTACCACACACACAAACACACATATGCACATAAACACACACATGGAACAGTGCCTGGTTCACACACATATACACAATACATACTTTCAGACATACACACATACATATGCACACATACACACACAGAGAACAGTGCCTGGTACACACACACACACACACACACACACACACACACACACACACGGAGCAGTGCCTGGTGCCTTTTAAATCATCATTTCTATAAACTGTCTGAAATCAAGAGGGGCGGACCGTTGGAAGGTTGTGCACTCTAAGCTCCTGGGAGGGAGATGTCCTTCCAGGTGGGCCGGGTTTAGTTTGTGGACGACCAGAAGGGCCAGGCCTGCCCCATGCAGCATCAGACAGAGATTGAGAGAGGTCCCAGGTGACAGGCTTCTTGAGGCCTAGTGCTGCCAAGGGATGGGATAGGGGGTGGCTGCCATGCTGTGTGAGGAGGTAGGGAAACCAAGCTGGCTTTGGACCACCCGGTCCTGTGTCCCCCGCTAGGCTGGCCAAGTCGAGTCACCTGACATCGGAGCCTCACGCTTCTCTGGTAAGTTGGTGGCGAGCACGTCCTCCTGACATGTCTCTGTGAGGTGGGGCTTGGTGTTGTGTGAGGGCGCTGAGCAGAGACCCTCAATGGTGGGTCCTCCCTGGGGAAAAGGACATGCTTTGCGAGGGAGTGGCCCCCAATGGTGGGGTCTGTCCAAGGACACAGGAATCCAAAATGGAGGGGTGGCCACTGTGACCACGTACTGAGCTCTGGGCCAGGCCCTGTGCCCTGGGGGCGGGGGAATCCTGGGAGGAACACTGGCCGGGCCTCTGCTGTTGGGGTCCCCCACTGTCAATTCACCGTCCCAGTGTTTTCCTGGTCAGAGTACAAGGTCTGAGCCAAGGCCCAGCCCGCAGCTGGCATAGCCAGCACCTAGGCGACTCGGGCCAGACTGGCTCCTGGAATGCACTGAACTGTGCTCCTACTGGGTCCCCTGCACATACCAGCTCCCATAACAATGTGAACCCAGACTCCTGGGACACCCTCTCGTCGAAATCACTCTGCCTGAGATGCCACCTCCCATGACATGACTCACCACTTTGCAGTCACAGTCCCCCCGGACCTTTGCCATCTTTAAATATGAAACTCTGGCATGCGTGAGCAGCGTGTACTGGACAAAGCATTCCGCAGAGCCCACCCCACTTCACTCTTCTGCTGCACAGCTCCTCTGTTCCAGGCACCCTGCTCAGGGCTGCAACGCAAGGACACAGAGACTTGGTCCTCGGGGCCCACTCTCTGGGCTGGGGGTTCAAGGGGGCAACCTCACTCTGAAAAGCATCTGCCGCCACCCTGTACAAAGGGGCAGGAAGCGGTGCCTTCGCGTCAAGTGCACATGCCAAATAGGCGCCATAACCCCTTTACAGATGAAGACACGGGTTCGGAAGAGGCATGCATTGGTCACAGGTTCCTTCATGAGGCAGAAGCCTACTGCATGGCCATTTTTCTGGACGCTGAGCTCATTCCAATGAGGGGAGGACTCCCAGGCTCCCTCCCCCGCCCAATTCTGCAGCCCAAGTCCAGACCTGGCTTCCTTTGCATGTGTCTCCCAATCCAATGGAGGCTGAGGTGAAGGAGATGCTTCTCCCTGAGCCAGCATGCCGGACGGAGTCCCTGGTGCTGAGGACAGAGCTGCAGTCGGGCTGCTTTTACCAAATGAGCCAGCCAATCAGGCGGTGGTGCGTAGGCTGAGAGTCTTACCCTGGGGACTCCAGGCTGCAGCTGAGGCCCTGGCACGGAGCCTGGTACCCAACACCCACACAAAGAAGAACCGACAGTGAATGACGAATACTTGGACGATAGAGTGTGTAAAGGAATGAGTGCCGCATGTGTGAAGGAATGAGTGATGGAGGACAGGAGTGAGCATGAGTGAATGAATAAATGAGCATGAGCCAAGGAATGAGTGAGCATGAGTGAAGGAATGACTGAGCATGAGTGAATGAATGAGTGAGCATGAGTGAAGGAATGAGTGATGGAGGACAGGAGTGAGCGTAAACAAGTGAATGAGTGAGCATGAGTGAAGCAATGAGTGAGCATGCATGAAGGAATGAGTGAGCGTGAGTGAAGGAATGGGTGAGCATGCGTGAATGAAAGAGTGAGTATGTGTGAAGGAATGAGTGAGCATGAGTGAAGGAATGGGTGAGCAGGAGTGAGTGAATGAGTGATGGAGGACAGGAATCAGCATGCGTGAAGGGATGAGTGAGGGGCGGGTGGCTGAGTGAGTGCAGGAACGAATCAGTGGATTCCTAAGTCAAACGAAGCCCACTTCCTGGAGCGAGGCGGAGAACAAGGGAAACACACAGAGCTAGAGCGAGCAGCGAGCGAGGAGGAGCCCTCGCTGCGGCAGCTCCAGGGTAAGGTTGAAGTCATCAGTCCTGCTGCCTGGGCCCACATGCCGACCTTGACTCACAGGAGAAGCTCCAACAGGCCAGTGTCACTGAGCGGCAGTGTGGGCTCCGGCCATGGCAACCGCACCCCCGCTTCTGTCAGGCCCCCAGAGCCAGGTCGGGGCGGGAGCTTTGAGGGGGCCACATCAGGGTGGGAGTCTCGACTGGCTTTCTGAGGATGTAGCACCTGAGATCTCTCTCACGTGCACCCCCTTTCCCTCCCTCTTTTTCACCAGACTGCCCCGGCGGGCGGCGGGCGTGAGGTGCTCAATCACACTTGAAAACATGCGCTCCGCTGAGGACCTCAGACAGCCATTCAGCTTTCTGCGCAGACAGGGATGAGGCGTTGCCATCACAGTGAGACGAGCCAGGTCTTCCGGCCAGAATTTGGGTTTCATTTGGGACGTGCTCAGAACTTTCCTATTGCTGTTGTTCCTGCCGCCTCCCTGCTGCCCTCCCTGTTTGTGACTGCAGTTTTGTCACCCTTTGCCAAGGGCCTGTCTCGGGCTTTCTGGCCAGCCTGGGTGCTCGTCGGAAGCAGGAAGGTGCACCTATTCATCCTCAGGCCTCCCTCTGCCCATTACACATCATTTCCCAAGTATCTGCGCGTCCTGTGTGGCCACTCTGAGTCTAACTCTAACTCGATGTCCCCTCCCAACAGCAGTGACAGCATCCTGGGTTCCAGTCTGCCCAAGAGGTGGCCGAGTGGTGACTTCCAGAGTTGAGTTCAGTATCTTCCCCAGGTCAAGCCAGGGCGAAGGACTGGTACCCCCAGTGGATGGAGGAGGGATACGAGGAGATGGTGGTGCAGGAATGATGGAGAGAGATCAACTAAGCCAATTTGAAAGCACCTCACCAATTGACTGCACCTTTGCAAATGGCAGTGAGTCACCGTGGCTGGTATTTTTGGAGCCAGGAAATGAGGAGAGATGGTGCTGCTCACAAGCCTGCTTGTGCACCTGCTATGAGCCGAGCCGAAGGTGAGTCATTTTACAGGTCTTCTCATCTGCTCCTCACAGTCACGTACCCAAAACCCACAGCCATCCGGTCCAACTCACAGCGACCCTGCAGGTCAGTGTAGAACTGCCCCATGGTGTTCCCAGCGCTGTCATCTTCACTGACCCAGACGGCCACATCTTGCTCCCACGCAATGGTTGGTGGGTTCAAACTGCCCACCTTCTCAGGTCCCAGGCACATACTTGCCCACGGTGCCCCCAGGACTCCCACAGTTTTGTTCAGGTCGCTATGATCCCTGTTTGGTAGATGAGGGTAGGGTGGCTCAGACAAAGGCTGTCACTTGCACAGAAGGAAGATCGGGTTGATTCTAGAGATGCGTCTCCCATGGCTTCACTCTTCCCTGGAAGGGCAAGGGCTCCCAGATGCGGTCTGCTGACTCAGGGTGCACGGGAGGGCGTGGACAAGGACAGAGGGGAACGGGGTTCCATGTGTTTGCTATCCACCCTTTGTAGGGTGCTCCCTGAGAGAAAGGCTTCCTACGCCTGTCAAGAGTGAGTCTCGGAAACCCACAGGGGCAGTTCTAGCCGTCCTATAGAGCCACTGTGAGTCGCCATGGACTCCACGGCCGTGAGTTTGCTTTGAATTTTGTCGGTGCTGTGGCTTCATTCACAAAGGCAGCCCGAGCCCCAGATGCGGTTGAGCCCACCGGGAGAGGGGTGAGGATTTACAACACATCTTTGGAAGATGCAATTCAACCTACAACGGCACCAACCATGACTCCGCTTTGGCATTACATCAGATTTCTTGGAGACTTTACAAGACAATAGGGAGGTTTCCTCGGAGAAAGAAGGGATTGAAAATGCCCGTCCTCATGCAGGTCAAAGCAGGAGCTGGTGGACTTGCACTTCAGACTACCTGTGGGTCACAACCCCTCTGGGGGTCGAGCGACCCTTCCACAGGGGTCATCCAATTCATAAGAGTAGCAAAATGACAGTGATGAAGTAGCAACAAAAATAATGTTACGGTTGGGGGGTCCCCACCACATGAGGAACTGTGTGAAAGGATGGCGGCATCAGGATGGTGGAGATCCACTGCTCTAGACTCAGACAGACTAGGAAAAAGGACCCTGGTGACCAGCTATGGAAAACCAGATGCTGGAAACAGGCAGGGATGGCACAGGCAGCCAAAGCTTTGTTCCAGTTTACATGGGTGCACCTGGGGTGACCATGGGATGTGCATGGGGTGTACATGGGGTGGCCATGGGGAGCACCTGGGCTGTACATGGGGCATATATGGGGTGTACATGGGATGTACACAGGGTGCACATGGGTGTACATGGGGCATACATGGGGTGTACATGGGATGTACATAGGGTGCACAGGGGCATACATGGGGTGTACATGGGGCGTACATGGGGCATACATGGGATTGCATGGGGTGGCCATGGGATATACATGGGGTGTACATGGGGTGTACATGGGACGTACAAGGAGTGTACATAGGCGTACATGGGATGCACATGGGGCACACATGGGTGTACATGGGGCACACATGGGGCATTCATTGGGTGACCATGAGAGAGCAGTTGACTTAAGTGCTGCTACGGGACACACGGAGGGAGGCTCATGGAGAGGTGGAGGCAGTGCTAGGAAATGAAGTGTGTTACATCTCCCCCCAGATCTGATCTCAATTCCAGAGGCCGGGTTAAAACACTCGTCTTGCCCTTACAGCTGAGGGGTCATTGGTCACCACTTCTCTGCAAGTCCTGATCTTCAGCTCTGTGGCCACGCAGGGAGAGCCTCAGGGCCGATGCACTCAGGGCTCAGCTGGGTCCTTGCGACTGTACACTTGTTCCTGCATGTACTCCACACATGTCACTTTTATGACCATGTGACCTGCCTGCCTGGCAGTCCACGCCACCTCCCCTCTTCCCCAAATATCGGGAAACCAGATTTGGGCCCTCAAAAGCCCATTGTTAACACCCTCCATTGTTTGTCCCCTCCCTCGCCCAAGTAAGGTGGGCCGAGCCCTTCCCAGAGACGCAGCAGAGCCTTTGGTGCCAAAGTGCTCCGTCTCCCCACACTGCCTCTTGTCCTCCTCCCGTCACCCAGCGAGCCCTGGAAGACACCCCTGCCCACCCTGCAGCGAAAACTCCCATTTCAGCCTCGCCGCTTCCCAAGGAGACTTCCAGAAAGCCGTTTCCTCCCCCAAGTCGATGTAAATACACATGCTTTTCTCTCTGATCCCCAACCCCCCACCGCCCTTTTTGTGTGTGCTGCTGACAGTCTAGCTCTCCGTGGGATTCAGGTTTGGGCCCTGCCTCTAGCCGTGCCCTCGAACGTGCCAGGGAAGCTGCTGCCCCTGTGCTTCGCCCTGGGCAGGCAGGCGTCGGGGTACTGTGACACAGCTGGAGGTACTAAGAATAGCTGTGCTGGTGAGACCTCTCCACCACAGCCCCCAGCCCGCCCCTGCTCTGGCCTGGATTTACAGGAAGCAGCAGACCTGTGATTTCTCTCTCTTAAGGTCTCAATCAAGCTCTGCCAGGCCTACAGCAAGTTCTAAAAATAAATCTTTTAAGGCAATTGCTTTGTGAGTTGAAAATCATCATAGATCACAACAGTGGATTCTGCTCACTGTGACTGCCGGCCATCGAGAGGGGGTGTTGTGGGGTCCTCGGCTTGAGCCCCATCTTGCTCTCAGGGACTTTTTGTTTCTGACCTCCTTCCCGGAAGGGAATGGAGACCTTCCTCACATGGGAGCAGTGCTTTCACCATTACACATGCACACACACGTGCACATATCCACATCCACACACCAACACATCCACGCATATACATACACACATACACATACAAACAGGCACATCCACACATATCCACATTCACGTATATACACACACATATCCATGCATACACACACACACACACACACACACACATGGACACATGCACATATATACATCCACACACAAACACATACCCACATCCACACACATACCCACACATACAAATACATACACACACGCACAGACACAAATACACACACAAATTCATAAATCCAGGCACACAAATAGACACATATAACCCCCATACGCACACACACATACACACCATGAAAGCAATTCCACACATGCACACACATAGATACACATGCTGCATACACACAACTATGCACACACATCCATACACACACACATACATCCACACACACACATGCAGGCCTACCCTCCATGGCTTCAAACCAGAGGGTTGGACTGTTTCCATCAGAAAAGCCATTAAAGAAACAACCGCCCTGGTTTTACCAACAGACAAACCCCAGCCAGAAGAAGGTGACTACGTTCGCTCCTTCATTCAGCAACTACAGATGGAGCAATTCGCCCGTGGCATGATGACAGAGAAATATGAGGCCTGCTCCCATCTCGAGGTGGAAGCCCACCTGTGCTCGGGCCAGAGCCTGCAGGAGAGCGACTATGCTGGAGGCGGGGCAGGAGGAGGACAAGGAGGGCTTCGCGGAGGATTGAGGCCCCGGATGGAGTTGGGAGGAGTGTCCAGGACACCACGTTGTCCCTGTAGGGGTGTGACTTGGTGTTCTGTCTGCGGGAAGAGGCTCTGCAGGTGGTCGCTTGTTCTCTAAGCCCCATGCGCGGGACTGGGAGCTGGAGCTGAACTCCAGAAGTTCTGCTGAGTGACCCCAAGTTGCTTGTTGCTGTCGAGTTAGATCCTATGTGTGGTGATCGTATGTACAGCTGAACAACACGCTGTCTGTCCTGCTCCATCTCCTCGGTCTTCCGTGTGCCCGAGCCCATCATTGTGGTCAGAGTGTGGTGCTTCCCAGCTGTGGTAGTTACAGCATTTCATGTCACCTTGATAAAAAATGAAGGGGTGGAGTCTAGCCTGTCAATCAGGTCACAGCCTGATGATCCCTCTTTATGGGCATGGCCTTCTCATGAGGATTCTGGGAACTTCTTATTCCTCCCTGGAGGCAGGACACACTCTCTCTGCTACACATTCCTGTGGACAAGCCACATGGAGCCACACTGATGGCAGCCAGAGCCCTGGAGATGCTTCCACCACCACTGGATCCACAGGACTTCCCACCCACTGGCCTGTGATCTTCCTGCATTCGGCCTCATTGTGTGTGCTGCGTGAGTCTGGAGAGGAATTCATAGACTAGTGTGGCAGTTACATAATCTCTTGTCAATTTGAGACTTAAGAGTGAAGGGGTGGAGTTTAGCCTGTCAATCAGGTCACAGCTTGATGACCTCATTTGGAGGCACTAAGGAGATAAATAGCTCGCTGGAGGCAGGACACATGCTCACTCCTTGTGAGACATTCCTGTGGACAAGACCCATGGAGCTACGCTAAAGCCCGGCAGCTGAAGGAGCCACGTGAAGACCCTTGCCAGCGTTGAGATGTTTCCACTGCCACTGGATCCACAAGATCAAGCAGCACTGCTTCTACACCATAGCAACTGAAGGAGGGGTAGTGCAGAGAAAACCCAGGCACTTCCATTTCTCCTGATGACCAGGAACGGTCACCGTAGAGACCCTGGCTTTGGCTAAGCAATGGGTTGGAGGCTGTGCATAGACAGGAGGGCGGGAATTCACAGCTCGTGTTGGGTGAGACTCATCAGTTAGGGATCAGACTGGGAAGGGAATGGAGTGGAATACCTGCAGGTCTTTACAGAGGGATGCCCCCACGGTCGCTGAGGGAGCTTCCTTGAGAAATGACCCCACGCCTGCCCAGGAAGCCTCACTTTTGGACAAGCATCCTGGAGGTCATGCCTAGATTGGGGAGTTTGGGCAGGTGGTGGCTCCAGACTATTAAACCATCTTACTTGACAGCGGGGCCCCGTGTAGTGGTTACTCATTGCACTGCTAACTTCAAGGTCCAGAGTTTGAAACCACCAGCCACTCCATGGAACAAAGATGGGGTTTCTACTCCCGTTGCAGACTCAGAAATCGCCAGGGGGCAGTTCTTCCCTGTCCTGGGTGGTCCCGACAAGTCAGCCTCAACTTGACCGCAGTGAGTTTCATTGACACGCAGGCCAGGCAACATGGTATGGGGCCTAGGGGTAGCACGACGATATGATGTCCAAGATGTTTGTTCACCTTAATGTGTAAGGACACAAGCCTTAGGAGGAGCGCCGGATTAGTGCGTGGAAGGAGAGTTCTATGAGTGCATGTTAATCAGTGCGATTTCCCCTGCAAACCCTAAATAGTACAGGGAGTCAGATAACTTGCAGGGCAAGTCTAGCTTCAACCCTCGTGGATGCATGATGGGAATGGAACTGCATCCTGGTTCTGGGCTCCAAGGCCTCCTTTAGACAACGGTTCCCTCCGGGGTTGGTCCTTGGGAGCCCGGGGACCCCCCACTATGCCCGAGGTTCTGACGCTGTGGAACCGTGGTGTGCCATGAGCTGTCTGGGTACTCCAACCACCCCGTCCAGGCACTCCGGGATGGAGAAGACATCACCCCTGCTCTTGGAAGGACGGGAGAGGAGTGTCCCCTGCTCTGTCTCAAGACGGGACATTGAGATGAAGAAAAAGTGCCCCTTACTCTCAAGATGCAGATTCGTGGTGACCCGGAGAGAATTTCTGTGTGACCTTTAGGGGCAGGGGGGACTCTGGACGCTGCCTGTGCGCTCAAAGACATATGAACTATGAGGGTACTGAAACTAATAGTTAGAGATAAAAGAGTGTCCCAGAAATCTAAGGCTGCCTGGTTCATGTGCTCACAAAGCGTGTGCTCAGTAAACAAAGCTGAGCCCAGGCCCGAAGGCTTCATCCGGAACCAGCTGTCTCGGGATATTGGGTGAATTGTTGACTGGCGGAAAGAACAAGGGCCTCGGAGCCAGCAGCTCTCCATAAGCCCCGTCCTTCTGCTCTGCTGGATGAATCATTTGTCGTCTCGGAGGCTGGAGCCAATGCCTCCCTCCCGAGGCAGGTGTCTGAGCCCAAGAATGCGGCCACTCAGTAAATGCTAACGTCCTTCCTTCTGGCTCCTACCCTGGCCCTTAGGTCATTGTCCCAGGTTGTGGCTGTCCCTCCAGAAACACCAGCCAGCTCCTCTGCGTGGGTGGGCAGCACAGCCCCCTTCATCTGAGGGGCCCTAAAGGAAATGGGAAGCAGGGCGCTGGCTGCCCATGCCCAGCCACAGAGACCCTGGGGCCCAGCGGAGAAGCTGGGGGGCAGGCTGACCAGAGGAGGAAGGTGAAGACAGAGCTGGATCCAGAGAAAGAGCAGGGCTCTTAGCTCGGGGGCAGTGGGGTGCCACTGCTGCGGCTGCAGGGCAGTTTGACCAGCTGAGGTCACTCTGGGAAGCAGCCAGAGAGGGCTCCCCACCTCCACACATCCTCTGAGAACGCTGCCCGCCCAGCCTTTCTGACTCTCACTGACAGACGGACCGACCTAGTCTCTGAGGCAGATGCAGGGACAGCAGAGGACAAGAAGGCCGGATGTGGAGGCGGGACAAGTTAGGCAGAGCAGGGAGCCTTCCTTCAGATGCTAACCCCCTGCCCAGGTGACCTTCTCCTGATGGTTGTGCCTGGCTGTGAGCTGTCTCCGGCTCAGGGCAACACCACACACACACAACAGAACAAAATACTGCCAGGCCTGGACCATCCTCATGGTCATTACGAGCAAGTCCGTGGCTGCAGCTACTCTGGGTCTGGGGTTCCTTCCAGCCCAGGGCCCATCTTCCAGTGTGGCACCCGCACATTCTGCTGGGCTCTACAGGGGCTCCAGGGGCCAGTTTCTGGAAGCAGAACACCAGGTGTTTCCCTAGTGTGCCTTACTCTGGAAGCTCTGCCCCAAACCTGCCCAGCAGGCGCCACCCTGCTGAGATGGCCACATAGCTTCCAGTCTCACAGCCAATCATCAGGGACCCACCACAGTACCACCAGGGGACAAGTGGGTGGCTGTTGACCATCACTGTTAGCACTTCCTGAGCACCAGGCTTTGTTCCAAGTGACAGGTACTAACCCCGCTATGAAGTCATTGCAACCATCCTTCTCTGACAGAGAGGGATGCTATTCAAGGTGGACTGGGATGGGAATGGGATTCAAACCCCAGAGGTCTGGCCCTGGAGGCTGCCAGTGTGGCCATCACACCCTGCCCCGGTGTTTGGATCCAGGGCTGTCTGCTCTGCAGGCTTCTTCTCTGGGCAGGACCCATCTGCATCACCTTCTCACAGTCCCCTGCCCTCAGCTGTGAGCCAGACCGCCCACCCACCCTGCTCTTCTGGAGAGGCCGGGCTCCCCCAAGGGCAGGTAGCAGTCAGACCCCGGCACCCGGCCCTGGTGCTGCCTATAGTTCTTCCCTCTGCCCCCACCTTCTTCCATCAAGGGGGCTTTGGGGACATCAAACATTTCCAGCCTTCAAAAGGAAGAAAAATCTTAAATCCAGATTTACCACTTGAAGCAGCCACTGGAAAGAAGAACTCCCCGATGTTAGAAACGCACCCAAGGGAAACGATGGGGTGGGGTGGGGGTAAGTGCGCGTGATGGAAAGGAAGTCAGTCATTTCTATTCGTGTCCGAGCATGTGGTAAGCGAGCACAGTCCGGCTGCACACAGGAGGTGCGCCCTGTAAGACCCATGTCCAGTGTTCAACGCTCCGTGACACATGCACAGGGCACGCGTTCATCACATTAGACACAGTTCATCTGCCTAAAGCGGATGCCATGGGCACCTTTGGCTATGCACTCAGGGACAAAGATTGTTCTCTTGGTCACTTGAGTTGCTGGCTGGAGGCACACCCGTGTCGGGAAGGCTGCGACAGGGCCACAGGGCCATTGGCAGAGGGCTACAGAGGGAACTGCTGCACTGCCCCCTCCCCCCACCCTAAATGGTAAGTATGATGCGTGCTTCTTATAAAACATCAAAATAATGCATGAGGGTTCAAAGTAAAATGCATTAATGTTCCCACACTGAGCCACTGAACCATCCGTCACATCCTGGTGAACATCTTTCTAGATCTCTCTCCAGATACGTGCCAAAAAATCCAAACCAAACTCACTGCCCTCAAATCAATTCTGACTCAGAGCCATCCCACAGGCCAGAGTAGAGATGTCCTGTGGGTTTCCAAGACGTCAGCTCTTTTTTTAAAAACCATTTTATTGTGGGCTCTTACAGCTCTTACAGCATTCCATACATCCGTTGTATCAAGCATATGTATGTATGTTGCCAGAATCATTTCCAAAACACTATCTATTTGAGCCTTTGGTATCAGCTCCTCTTTAAGTCTTTACCAGAGTAGGAAGCCTCATCTTTCTGTGACAGAGCGGCTGATGGGTTCCAACTGCTGAGCTTGCAGTGGGCATCCTAATGCATGCGACACTATGCCGCCAGGCCTTCCCCCAGGCACGAGCAGTCTTACATACATGGAAGCTGATGCATTTGTTGACTGCTAAAAGGACAAACAAATCTATCCTGGAAGAAGTACAGCCAAAACGCACCTCAGAGGCAAGGAGAGACTTGTCCCTGGAGGAGGACATCATGCTTGGTAAGGTGGTGGGGCAGTGGAAAGAGGAAATGGCTTGACACAGGCCAAGGCTTAGGTCCAGGAACCATCATGAGGACAGACGGTGCAGGGTTCCGTTCTGCTGTGCAGAGACTCTGGGTGGGTCAGAACAACTGGTGGCAGCTAACAACACAACAGCAGGACACCCTTTGTCCATAAGCCAAGAAGGGAAAGCTTTGTTTCTTAAAAGCGTAGTCATGCTTTGTGTCTCAGAGCATGGAATTGTGGGGGCACAGGGGCATGTGTTAGTCCCGGTAGACTAAAGAAACAAATCCAGGGAGACTCATATGTGTATAAGAAAGAGGTTTATAGACAAGAGCAATTGAATATTGAGAAAACATCCCAGCCCAGTCCAGATCAAGTCCATAAATCTGACATAGCCCATATGTCTGACACTAATCCATAAATTCCTCTTCAGACTCATAAAACACATGCAATGATGCCGAATGCAGGAAGATCACAGGCCAGTGGGTGCAAAGTCTTGTGGATCCAGTGGCGGTGGAAGCATCTCCACACTGGCAGGGGTCTCCACATAGCTCCTCCAGCTCCCAGGGCACCAGGGCACGAGCTCTATCAGTTTAACGCCATGTGTCTTGTCAGTAGAGCGTCTCTCAGGGAGTGAGTCTTGTCAGTAGAGAGTCTCCAAGGGAGTGAGCAGAGGGAGACAGTGTCTCCTGCCTTTGAGGAGGAAAACCAGGAGTTCCCAGAATCCTGAGGAGAAGGCCACACCCACACAGAGGTCTCATTGGCTAAATCCCGATTGACAGGTTAGACTCCACCCCTACACTCTTAGTCCTCAAATTGACACCAGATTATGTAACTACCACAGGGCATGAGGAGGAGAGTAGAAACTTTGACCAAGGGCACAGGATGCGCCCAGTGTGTGATGCCCCTTTGCCCTCATGGCCACCTTCTGTAGTCTTGGCTAGCTGTCACCTAGTTGGCCCTAGCTCTTGGACACTCCACACACAGCAGACCAAAGCACACCTTGGTCCTTTGTCAGGCCCACGATGGAGCGGACCACTGGGAGCCACAGGGTTCTCACGGGCTGATTGTCACTGGCCGTTGTCAGGCCTTTCTTCCGAGTCTCCCTGAGTCCGAATGGTCTGCTGACGCCTGTCCCACTGGCAGACGGGCGGGAGCTGTGTATGAGGTTGGCTGGCAAGGAAACCGGCCAGGGGCCTCTTGACTGGAATGTGAGAGTTCTGCCTGTAACCCACCAATTGTCCCCAACCAATTGCCCCCAAGTTTATATATCAAGAAGGTTACCCGGGAATTGTGTCAGAGTTGAGATTCACTCCTGGGGGCACGATTTATGGAGAAGAAAATTCAAAACCAGTCCCCCAGGCAGGGAGCACGTTGGCGATAGTGGGCCCCAGCGGAGGAGGGGCAGCTCTGGGGACCCTCTGCCCCCTGTGCTGTGTGGGTGGGAATGGACAGGAGACGCAGGGGGGTGTTGCATGGCACAGGAGACCCTCGCCCCCAGCCCTGCGCCTCCCAGAGCAGAGCTTCCCAGAACACCGGCGGGCTCATGGCGGCCAACTTCAAATTGGGCAGAATAAGTCCTTAAAGATCGTTTTCTCTAGAGATTGCTCTGGCTGTTGCAAAAACCTCATTAGTAATTACTTCGCCAAAGATAGCAACCCCCTCTGGGAGCAGAAGAAATGGTAATTACTGCACCCAGCCTTCACAGCTATTTCCTGTAAAAATAAACACTGGGCCCCGGGTGTGGGGTGGGGGGGTTCGCTGGGCCGCTTTAAATCTCGGAGGCTAAGGCCGAGGCGCTGCCACGGGCTCTCCCTGTGACCTCTCAGACAGTCCATTTCCTTGTCATTAGTAGCCTTCATCACTCCGGCTCATTGCTGGCTGCGGTCCTGCGCCCACTCAGGCTACCTGGGCGGGTTGGTAGATTGAGGCGGCCGCACAGACACGGCATGTTTGGACAAACAGCAGGAACAGTCTGGAGGCAGAGTTGTGAAGGACGCAGGCGAGGCGGCCTGCACGGCGGACCCTGACTTGAAGGTCGTGGAATCTCCCGCCGGGAGTTTGAACTGGGTCCTGGGGATCCCCGGGCCGTGACCAGACGGGGTCTGGCGGCGGCTCTTGTTTACCTGGTGTACGTGTTGGGCTGTGATCTGCAAGGTCCACAGTGTAAGCCCACCAACGGCTCTGCTGGACGTTCTGCTCCTGAAGCAGGTGCAGCGGCGGAAGCCCATGGCGGCTCCACCCTGTCCTTTAGGGTGGCTACAAGTCCCCTTCGACGTGATGGCAGTGCACAGGGGCTCTTTAACTGAGCGAGCTGCGTGAGCAGTAGCTCACGTGCCAGACACAGACGTCCCTCAGCAGTGGAACTCTGTGAGTTTTACCGCTTTTCTTTGATGGTGGTAAATACATACCCAACAAAGACATTGCCGGGCTAACATTCGACACACTCGCGATTCAAGGACACGAATCACGAGCATGGTGCTGTTCAAACATCACCACTGCCTTTTCCCAAAGTCCCCCACAAGCTCAGAATCAGGGGTCAGAAGCAAAGCCGGGCAAACAGGTGACTGTGGCCTGGAGGCGGACAGAAAGAAGCTGCGATGGAGATTCAGGGGGGCTCTAGGAGGGTCCCCATACTGTGCTCAGGTGGGATAGCGCACCAAGAGCACCTGGCAGGGAGATAGGCTCAGCCCAGGCCTGGGCTGGGCCTCCACCTGGGTGGCCAGGGGGTAGACAAGGCCCCGCGGTGACGGAGCATCCTGTGTGGGTGTGAGATCGCAGCAGCAGCAGCCTCGGCCTCCCAGCTCATGCCAGCAAGTGGTGGCCGGGGATGGTCATTCGAGGCCTGGGCATAGGTGGGTTTCTGGGGGCATGGGAAGTTTGTGGACGGTGCTTGGGGTGTCTGCCCTGAGAGGCTGGGCTCAGAATAAAGTCCCTGCCGGGGAGACCAGGCAGGGACAACCAGAGCTGCACACCGAGTGCCTGGAGCCCCTGGGGCAGTGTCCAGGGTGAGCAAGGACGGCAAGTGCAGAAGACATCAAACAGATGAAGACTTTGAGGGTGTGGGCTGCCTGTTGCGGGGTCTCCCTTTGCCAGAGTAGGGGTGGGAGGGGTGCGGGTGGCAGACAGGAGGATGCAGGTGAGGGGTGAGTGGGGCATGGGACATGGAGGTGGGAAGTTTAGGTTCCAACAAGGGAGCTGACCTCCAAGCAGCTGGCAGGGAGGTGAGCCCCCAAGAGGCTTTTGCTGTGTCGTGTGTGTGTGTGTGTGTGTGTGTGTGTGTGTGTGTG
>NW_022103906.1:96520052-96528664 GCF_000313985.2 Echinops telfairi | reverse complement strand
AAAGAACATTTTCTAACGGACACCAACCCAAACCAAACTCTGCCATGGAGCCAATGTTGATTGGTAATGACCCTGGAAGACTGGGCAGAACTGTCCGAGACTGTAACACTCTACGGGCATAGACAGCCCCGTCTTTCTTCCTGGGACCAGCTGGTGGTTTTGAACTGCTGACTTTGCAGTTAGCAGCCCCACATGTCACCACTACACCATCAGGGCTCCTTTCTGTAAGACACAGAGTAGAATAAAGAAAGATTGGAGGATAGTCCTGTAGTAAGGGTACTTTTGCTTGGTAAATTTGAGTTTCGTGTGTGTGTGTGTGTGTGTGTGTGTGTGTGTGTGTACCTGTGAGCGCGTGAACCTACAGTGTGTGCCTACGAGTGAAGAGTGACTATGTATCTGCAAGTGTGTGTGCTCCCAAAGGTGTGTTGGTGAGTGTGCACCTAGGAGTGAGGGTGTGTCTGCAAGTGTGAGCCTGAGGGTGGTGGTGAGCCTGATGGTGTCTGTGTGTGCCTTTAAGTGATGGGGTGTTCCCCCGGCTTGTGTGTACCTATGACTGTTAATGTACCTTCAAAGGTGAGTGCTTCAAAGATTTCCCCTCACCTTCTCACTGAGCCGGCCAGCCCCTCTGCAGGGCAGAAGTTCACCAGTGAGGGAACCCCACCGCAGGTGACTTAGCCAACTGCAGAGTACAAGGGCAGGATTCGATCCCGGGACTCTTGCTTCCAGGGCCTGTGTGCCTCAGGAGGAGATGACCGCGGCTCCATTTCTGCTGTCTAGGCAGAGCTGGCCGGGAGCTCCGAGGAGCGGTGATACGCAGTGCTCGGTGCCGAAACCGTCCTGGGGCAGGCCTGGCCTTTGTGATGTCTGAATCATACAGAGCCCCCGGTGCTGGATAGAATCTGGGGAGAGGGAGGTGATCATTCATGGGCCACTCTGCAAACTGGTGCTAAGGTCTCCCCAACCCAGCAGACACCCCCACCAGAGTGAGAAGGAAACCTTCCTGGGAAGTCGAGTCCAGAAGAGGGGAGGGGCATGCATGTCTCAGAGAAGGCAATCACGACTCTGTTGGTGGGCAAACAGGGAGGAGCAACCTCCCACCAGGAAAAAAACGCTCAACAACACTAATGTGGAACCCAAGGGGAGAACATGCCTGGTCCTAGGTCCCTAATTGGACACTTTTGACCTCGTTTTGGTTTGGTGACCATGATGACCCAGTCTGTGTGCTACAGACTCCTGGGACTTTAGACTCTGTTACTTCAAGGCACAACATCGTTAGTAGGCCACACCAGAAGGACTCAATGTGGAAACCCCACTAAGTGAACTGGCCTTTACCGCATACTGACCTTGGATTTCATGCGGAAGCTCCCAGGTGTGAGGAGAAGCAGGGGACTACTTGCCCAAGGGCATAGAACTGGCGATGCTGGACTTCAAGTCGAATCTCTTGACTTGAAGGTGCTCAATGAAGGGTACCCCGGGACTGCCACACATGTGCTCGCTCAGTATCGTCCTTGCTTCGTTATGACATGCATTAATCTGGCAGGTGTGGCTCTGCTGTTGTGAATGAGCATTTGCCCTATCATCAACCCCCGTTGTTTGTGTCCACAGTGTCCGGGTACTTAAAGAGTCTAATGTGCTTAATTAACAATGCATGTATTGTGGTTCATAGCTGGCCTGTACTCATTTAATTTCCTTTTCTCAACAGTGTTTTACATTCTATGGGCTAAACGAATGCTGCTATCCATTGATATGGACAGCATACACATTACACATTACACAGCCATTACACATTGGGCTGTTGACTGCAAGATCAGCATGTTTGAGATTAAGGGTCTTTTTCGCACCCTAAAACACCATCAACACCACAAAACCAAACGCACTGCCATCGAGTGGATTCTGAATCCCAGTGGCCCTGTTAGACACAGTAGAACTGCCCCTGTGGGCTTCCAAGACTGTAACTCTTGACCAGAGTAAAGAGCCTTGTCTTTCTCCCCAAATACCATCAAGCTTATTCTAACTCATGTGACCTTGTGGGAAACTAACACTGAGGGAAACGTGATGAGGACTATATTCCCTAACTTATAACAGAGGGAATCTGGAAAAACGAGTATTCCACAGTAGGAAAGCCTCCACTTTGGTAAGTTAGAGTACATGAGCCTGCTTTAAATATCATTCCCACAGATTCTCTCCTAACAGCTATGCTGCCTTAAAGTGGGCTTGGTTTTTATCTCCCTACAGAAGCAGACATCCTGTTGCTATTCTTCCTGCTGTGTCACCCAGCCCCCAGCCCCTCCCCATACCTTCCCCCAGTGCAGGTATTAGGTTTCCTCACCTGTGAGCTCAGGGACCTTGCTGTTGATTCCATCCACCTTGTGACCTATGCAACTACTGAATAGGCATGGCTTACGGCTACCTATAAATGTCCCAGGACAGCAAAGGGTCCCTCCTCTCTTCTCCCACCTCCACGTGGACCACCAAGAGGAGCTGAGGTCCCCTAACATGGATCCGACTCCTTTCCTGTGTTCGCGCTCCGATCTCTCCTGCTCTCCATGACCTCACTGTCACCCTCACGTGTCATCACCGCACCATGGCACCCACTGGCCCCCCGGGTGTTAGAGGCTGCTCTCCTCAGACACGACATCACATGTGCAGTGCAGAACTGCGCTGTTTTCAGTGCTGGGACCTTTGGGAAGGAGGTCACTAGGCCTTTGTTCTAAAGCACCTGGGGAGGGTCAAACGGACAACCTTTCGGTTCGCAGCCAGGCCTCCGCTATTCATACCCCACAGGGACTACAGAGTCAACTGCTATTAATGTGTAGGTTCTTCATAGCCTTAGGAATAGAGTTATCAATATACAATGATCCTACCTATTATACATGGATTCAAAATATAAAGAGACTCTATCAAGATGTGTAAATCAGATTCATCATTGGATTACATGCATTAATTTGAATCCTGAATTTGCTAAGGTCACAAAACCTTCTTCTAAAACTGGATTTCTGGTGAAGGCCTGCCCATGGCCCCTCACGTTCCCGCGCTGGTCACCTCTGAGACCTGCCTGCACCCTTTATGTCAGATGCTGCGGTGGCTTCCCACCCAGGCCTGAGCACGCGCTGCAAGGGAGCTCCGGAGGCGCAAGGCAGGGCTGCACCTAGGCTGTTGCCCCACAGTCCATGCTGCCTCTTCGGAGTCTGGCTGGGTTGCTTTGGCCAGGACTGTGAGGGTTCCGTGTGGCCATCTCCACTACCCCCCCGTCCTGGGTGCTGAACGCCTTCACTAATTCCAAGCTAATTATTGCATGTTGTGAGCTTTCATTTCAAGCTAACTGGCTCCCAGAGGTGGACCAGGCTGTGATAGCTTTTCTGTGCCAACACGGTTCCCATAGGAACAGGTAGTCGGAGGTTGGCCTGTCAATCAGGCCAAAGTTTGATGGGAGGGAAATCAAGGTAAATGGCTCTCTGAGGCTGCCTCTTCTTTCTGCCTGAAGGCAGGCCACACTCTGCTTCACCTTCCTGTTGCTGAGCTATGTGGCTGAGACCTGCCAGAGCCTTGTGATGCTTCCACCGCCATTAGATCCACAAGACCCTGCGCCCACTGGCCTGTGATCTTCCTGCATTCTGCATCATCGCATGTGGCTGCCTGAGTCTGAAGAGGGAGTTATGGGCTAGTATCAGACTTATGGACTTGATCTGGACTGGACTGGAAAGTTTGCTTGATATATAATTACTTCTTGATATAAAGCTTTCTTTTACACATATATGAGTGTCTCTGAATTTGTTTCTCTGGTCATTCCGGCCTAACTCATAGGCTATCATTTTTAGGGGCTCAGATCTCCCCTTGCCGCACCCCCGGAGTGGCTGGTGAGGGCTAAATATTAGTAGCTGATTGCTTAATGTTGTGTGCTATCAGGGCTGTTTTGTACTATCCTAAAGCGCTTTAATTAAAATTCTCAGGCCTGCCAGGTCACAGAAAGCCGTGTCCACTGTCACAGGCACCTTCTCCCATTTTCCTCTTCTTAGTCAACCTGCCTGGGGTCCCAGCGCCTGTCAGAAGGGGGTCATGGTCCTTGCACTGCCTGTTCCTCACAGGGCTGTGCCTGCCATGCGCCTGTAGTGTGCCCTGACATACTCCTAGGGAGATGAGTTAGTTCATTGTGCCAGCCTGGCCGATAATCACATGTGGGGCTAATTGAAAGGCGGAGGGATAAATGGGTGGTGAGCCTCACCTTTCTAGTTCTCGGGTCTCTTGTTTTGTGATGGTTGCACCGGGGGGCAGCTGCCTTAGCAGTTCCCTGCTTCAGCTTGCAAGATGGATTTCCTACAAGACATCTCCAAGGAGAAGCTACATGGACCTACCCTGATGCAGCCCTGGGTGCTGGGAGCAGCTGTGTGGAGACCCCTGCTAGTGCTGAGATGCTTGTTCGTTCACTGACTCAGCTTTCCTCCTGCAGTCGGCATCATTGCCTCTGTTTTGTGAGGTGGAGGACTTTGTGGACTGGTGTTGGGTTATTGGGTTAATGTTGGACTTGTGGGCTTGGGCAGCATTGGGTTGCGATGTTTTCGTGATGCACACTTTCTTTACATAAAACGCTCTCTTATACATGAGTCGCCGTGGATTTGTTTCTCCAAAGTACCTAGACTAATACAGGAGACCATAACCAAGAACAAGACTGCGCCAAGGGCCTTTCCTCCTGGATCAGGAAACCCACTGCCACCAAATCGATGCCTATTCATATACAACAGGACAGAACTACCCCGTGGGTTTCCAAGACTTTATGGGAGTAGAAGCCTCCTTTTTCTCGATCAGAGAGGCTAGTGGTTTTGAACTGCTGGTCTGGTGGTTAGCAGCCCAATGTATAACCACTATGCCACCAGGGCTCCTGACTCAGGAAAGGAATGTCTAATTTACAACCTTGAACAAGGAACCACAGCCCAGAAGGCTAAGAGGTATGGGAAGCCTCCAGAGCGTAGCATCTTAGAATCCAAGGATTCTGAGGTGAAGAGTCAGAAAGGAGAAATAAGTTTCCCAAGGCCACACATCAAAGTACAAGTTCAGATCTCTGTCTCCTTTACAGTTTCGTGCATGCGCGCACCCACACACACTGGCATACTCTGATACTCATTATTAAATGTTATTCTCAGGAGAGTTCTCTGAAGTAGGAGAGCTAGGAAAATGCTTATGAAATCATTGTCCTCAATGAGGGTTACAATGAGAATGCTAGTACTCGGATCAGTAGCTGCAGTCCTGAGTATTTACTCTGTTCCAGGGTCTGTGACCAGTAGTTTTCTGTTTAAACAAGGCTGAGTGTTTTGGGTGCAGCTTCTCATTTCACTGCCCCAAGGAGGGTGATGGCGTTTGCACGACAGAATGAAGGCTCTCCACGCAGGACTGGGATTCGAACCGCGGCCAGCAGCCCTGTGGGCAGCCACCCACTGCCTGCCACCGGAAGCTTCTGTGATGCTTGCTCAGACATTGAACAGGTTTCCGCCACGCTTCCGGATGATGATAGACTAGAAAGAAAGGGCTGCCCACCTCCTTCGGCAAGACAGCCAGCGGAAACCCTGTGGACCACAAGGCTCACTCACGCGATCATGGGGATGGCCCAGGACCAGGCAGCCTTTGGTGTCGTTGGGTGGTCACTGCGGGTTCAGGTAGCAGGATTTGGTGATGGGAGAGGCACATGACACTCAGAGCAACAAGCGCAGCAGGGCCGTCCATTGTGATTATATGCAGGGTATTGACAGCTAGTGGTCCGGTCATCTCCGCAGGCAGGCTGTGGACCTGATATTGGTGGCCACCTACCTCCCCCTTTTATAATTCAGGACCCGATGGATGGCTGCCCTCCACCTCTTTGCCTGTGGGCTTTCTCGCCCAGAAGTTCCCACACATTAGCTCTATCTGGGAGCAAGTCCTTCGCTAGTGATTGATGGGAGTAGACGTATAGATGAGGGGGCTTCCCAAGGTTCCTGGTAAAATGGAATTGAAAGGTAACGGAATATTGTCCATGAACTTTGGAAGCCTGCCGGCACGTGTGGCACTCCTGCCCCTCAGATTGGATTGGGTAGCTCTGGGCGGCTGCAGGCTTCCCAGCAGGGCGAGGGGCTGGTCGCCTCGGGGCAGCCGCCGGCAGGAGAATTCACATTGTACTGGCTGTGTCTCTCCCTTCCTCGGTCTCCCAGATAAAGGCTTGCATTCGACTCCAGGCTCTCAGGTCTCTTGTTGGACTGGAATAGCAAACTGATGGTTCTTCTTCCTGCTGACAGACGAGAGTCACTGACATTTTCTAACCAGCGGGAGCGACATGACCAACCTAGTGTTTCCTGAGCTGCAGCAGCCACAGGTTAGTGCTGAACTGAATACTGAGTCCAGGTCACTGGCGAGGTCAGGGTGGCAGAGAGACTCTGAGGGGCACTCGGGTGGCAGGGGAAGCATGGTAATGCCCTCTCATGCGCCCCCCCCCCCACTGGCCTCCGCTCCCTGTGCCCGCCCTCCCTCCCTCTGCTGCTGGAAGCTCACTTTCTGTTCTTCACTGCCTGTAGCACACAGTAGGCCAAGCCTCATGTGGGCGGTCAGTCTGCTTCAAAGCCTCCTGTGGAGGTGGCTGTGCTTGCTTCCTCTGCCTGCCACCTTCATCTCCAACAGGGTTCCTGATGAATGACTCACCCTGTCTCTCCCCCAAAAGGGGG
This sequence comes from Echinops telfairi, assembly GCF_000313985.2. Lineage (NCBI taxonomy): Eukaryota > Metazoa > Chordata > Mammalia > Afrosoricida > Tenrecidae > Echinops > Echinops telfairi. The sequence goes on along the minus strand of NW_022103906.1, from coordinate 96,521,981 downwards.
GTGCGCTGAGCTCCCTACTCCAGGCAAGGCTGCTCACTCCCCTCTCCCCATCTGTACATGGTATTGTGCTTAGGGTCTATGGACAGGAGAGGCCTAGGTTAGCCCACAGCCCTCCCTGCACTGCACCTCGGCCACCCCAGGGGACCCTGCGGCACTGACTGTCTGCCCCTGTCAGCCCCAACCAACTGCTACACCAGGAGCTTGGTTAACATGCTACCTTCTGAAGGGCCTCTGTTTCCCCAGAGCTGGTGCCTGATCATGAGCTATGGTCTCAGTGACACAACAGGATCCCCCATCCCACCCTACCCCCTCCAGATGACTCATTGTCTTGGGGATCCAGTGCTGCTCTGACGCAGATACCACGTGGGTGGCCGTAACTCAGAGACATTGATTTCCTTGCCATTCAGCAGTTCGAGTTCAGGCTCCCACCTTCCCTCTCTGTTGAGGCCAGAGGAGGGGCTTTCTCTCTTTTCTAAACCTCAGGTGCTGGGTGGTCTTCACAAGGCTTGGCACCTCTCTTCCCGCGGCTCTGCTTCTTGGGCTTGCTTGTGTCATCTCCTTTATATTGAAAAAGAAATGAACTCTCCACACCAAAGCCAAACTCGCTGCCTGCCGTGGTGATGCCGACTCACAGCGACTCCGTAGGACAGCACAGAACGGCCCCTCTGGGTCTCCGAGACTGTAGCTTTTTACGGGAGTAGCAAGCAAATCTTTCTCCCATGGTTTCAAACTGCTGACTTCGCAGATAACAACCCATCACGGAACCCCTATGCTACCAGGGTTCCTCTAACTCAAGACACTCCCTCATTAATATAACCAAAGGCCACCTTTTCCCAAGTAGGCTTTTTTGGGAGACACAATTCAATCTATAATATCCACACCCCCGCTCTGGCCCACTTTCATATCTTGCCCATGTGCAAAACACACTCGTCCTATCACACCGTCCCCAAAGTCTTAAATCGACTCCCAGTTCCAAAGAGCATCTTCTGAAGCGTCTAAATCAAATATGGATGTGACTTTGGGTGTATGTTATCCCGGGGCAAGACCCCTCTCCATCTGTGAACCCTGGAGATCTAGATGATAAACCATCTGTTTCCAAAGCAGGGTGACCTCTTAGCCTGCCAGCCCACCCTCTCCTCTCTGTCCCCTCTCCTGGACCCCTGCTCCAGGGCTGTCGTCCTCCGTGCCTCCACTGCTCACTCTGCACCCCCTCTGCCTCCTCTTCCCAGGCATCCAGGCCCACACTTCTTTGGGTATCTTCTACAGATGTATCCCCAAGAAAGCCTAAGCCTTCCCAGAGGGCTCGCTATCTGTCTGAGCAGGCCTGGTGGACACCCTGGCAGACTTCCCTTTGTCCCCTCTACTCCCCTGGGCGAGGACCCTGAATAACCCTGGGTGGATATGAGTGACTAGCCCATGTGCTGCCGGAGGGCAAGATCAGCTATGACCTGGCTCTGCACCAGCCTGGAGACGAACGCATGGTACGGATCTTGGCTGCTGCCTGGGCCACTGAGTTCTTTGTGATTCACAGTGACCCCCTGGGACAGAGCAGAACTCTCCCCTGGTGTTTTGCACGGTGTGATCTCTGCGCGGGGAATGGACAGACACCGCTGCTTCATGCACCGCAATGGCTGTGGGGACGGCGGGCCAAGTGGTGTTTCATTCTGTCGTGCATCGGCTGCTGTGAGTCAGAGCCACCAGGGTGGCACCCAGCAACCACAGCACCGCTGTTCAGAGGAACGCACCCCCAGGTGTCTCCACCAGAGCTGCTGGGCAGCTTCCAACTGTGAGCTCTTCAAACTGGCCACCACCTACTGGGTGCTTCCTGTGTGGGTCCCTTGGGCAGCCCCTGTTGTTGTGAAGAGGGCATTTCCATATGCATGGGGAACTCTGTGTTGTGACCCACTGCCACTGAGGAGGGTACTGGGG
>NW_022103906.1:96518461-96519952 GCF_000313985.2 Echinops telfairi | reverse complement strand
ACATGAAAACGGGGAGCAGTGCTGCTGAGGGTGGACCTCAGGGCCACCTCTGCATAATTTGAACCACCCTGACCACACCTCGCCCACCCTGCAGCCAAGGAGATGTCAGTGCAAGGGGTCTCCCTCCACTTCAAGCATGTGCAGACCACCCTCACCCACCAACTTCAATGACTGTAAAGTCAGGGGCAAGAAAAGCATTGAGCTGCCAGGTGCACGGGCACCTTGCAGGCATTTCACATTAGGAATAGGCTCCTGCTTCAGTCTCATGTCTATAAAGTTGCTGCAAACACTTGCTGACTCCCCGGGGAGGCGTGTGGGGCAAGGGGGTGGGGGGGTGGGGGTGGGGATCGCCCAACCAGAGGGTTTTTCTGATCCTCTCTCACTTCGGTGCTGGGACCCATTTCCCTCCGTGGCCTCAGTGATGCAGCATTTACAGACATCTTCCCCTGTCGTGATGCTCATGTGTGAACAATCAGCTATGTCCCGAGGGTTACAGTTCCTCCTTAAAGGCATTTTGCCAGCACTCGGGCGCATTTCATTTTCCCCAGCAAGACAGGTTTCTTCCTGGTCCGCTCCCCTCCCTTCCACCCCAACACGGCCTGAGGCGTGACGACCTGGGTAGAAACCATCGAGTCTAAAAGTGAGAGCTATGCTGCTCAAGAAACCAGCCCTAAACACAACCGACGCAGCTGACAACACTGTAAAACGTATCTGTCAAATATGGGGGCAAGTCAAAAACATTGCTACTGAGGTTCTACTTCGTACGTGCAGGCATTTCTCCCACACAAAACCTGGGCATGCACCTCTGTGGTCAACGAATGGATGGCACAGACACATTCTTTCAGCAGCACTTGTTTTTCTATCTTGGGGGGGGGGGGTCCTTCAAAACTAGGTGTCATGGAAACAGTGGCTTTTGGGGGATCTACCTGGCTAGTGACGTTCAAGGCAGAGAGGTCAGTTCCGTAGGCTCTGGTCACTCTTTTAGGGGATTCCAAAAGGAGCCCTACATGGGTTACGAGCTGCCTGCTAATCTCAAGGCCAGCAGTTTCAACAGCCCCAGCCCCAGCTCCGCCAGCCCCTCTCCCAGCAAAAAAGAGGAGGGCTTCTGCTTTGGTATAAAGACGGAGAGCCTTACAGGGGCAGTCCCACTCCGTCAGAAGGGCCCCAAGGACAGTGGCGAAGAGCTATGCTCGATAGAAATTCTCTAAGGACGCGGGGCAGTCAAAAGCTGCATTCTTAAGATAAAGACCAGGGATGCTGCACGAGGAATTTTTTCCCCCAACACAGCAGAGCGCTCACACATCCTTCTGGGGTGCAAGGGCTGTCCTGTGAGAGCTTTGTTGGGAAACCTGCCTCCATGCACCCACGCAGCCAGCACAGTTCTCCTCCAGACTGCTTTCTGCCCCCCAGATTTAAAGAACACGATTTAAGAAGACCCCCAACTGCTGTTTTGATGTGGGCTCAATCAAAGAGGGCAGCAGACTTCGGGGG
>NW_022103906.1:96511836-96518361 GCF_000313985.2 Echinops telfairi | reverse complement strand
GGGGGGGGGAAAGGGTGAGAGAGATGGAACTATCACGTTGGGAAGTGTACAGACCTAAACACAGGAGACGCGGAGACGCAAGAGCATCACGTTTTGAGGTTTTGTAGCAATGCTTTTTGATTGATCCTCATATACGGCTAACAAAGTGTTCAACAAGACCAGTATATAAACAGTTATTAAAAAGCAGTAAGAAAGAGAGGAAGTCTGCAGTTGGGGAGGGTGGGGAAGGTGGGGGACGGGGGAATCATCAAAGACATGGGAGAGATGGTTCAACAGTATAGGTGGCTGTTCTTGTCAGGCGCCATCAACCTTTGAGTCCCTCTCCCAGATCCTGACAAGAGTTCACCCCCTTGTCTCGGTCACTGTGCGCAAGTCTTGACTTCTTATATCCTAAAAAGTTCAGATCTTAAACTTTTTACCTTTTCCATTTCTTTTCTGTTAATTCCTTCAAAAGGTATTTGTTTCTCCTCCGGGCAATTGACTTTGGGCAGGGCTGCCCTGGCTCATTTGATATTTGGGACTATGTTTTAATTTATCCACTGAACCTTAGACAATCAGCCTAATCCTGAGACTTCCATCCCATTGGGAAGGAAAGAGAGCCATCTGCCCCACTCATCCATGGATTCATTAAGACGCTCATCAGGGAGAGGCCATCATTGGGAGCCTCCCATTTGAGGAAAAGTCGTTGCAGTAAATGGGATACTAGATACTTAGAGGTGGTTCTGTTTCTTCCTAGCTTAACAAATTGAATTTTGTCGCTTTAAGGCTTCCAGTATTTCCAAAGGGAAATGAAATCTTCAGAATTGAGTCCAGTTTAGATTTCTGGCACATGTGGAGAGCACGTGATATATTCTGACAAGGTGTCCCAAGGAATGCTACATGATGACGACCGGAGATCCTGCAGGTTCTGCGGGAAAGATCATCCACTTCTCCCACGAACGGGGGTCCAGGAGCTCCTTCTGGTTTAAAAGGAACACCCAAATGATTTGTTACTATCGTGCGTCCTACATTGTATGTGCATTAGTCCAGCTAGGGTAAAGAAATTCCCACTGTAATTCAGCTCATGAGCTGAATTGGACTAAGCATCAAAGTTCCGAATGGAAATGCAGCTAGATGAGAGATGATGGAGAAAACAAAAACAGCCAAGTGACCGAGTTGTTCTGGATTTGGATCAGGCTGGCCCTCTGCTGCCCCTGCCTCGCACACCCAGACGTGGTGAATCAATGGGACCCTGGGTTCTCTGTACATTGGTTCATCTGGATTTGAGCTCAGAGGTGACCGCATAATAATTAAAGAGTGGGGCTCTATGATGAGACTGCCTTGTGCACCTCTGGCAAGCCCCTCAACTTCTCTGAGTCTGAAAATGGGCACAATTTTCGTATAGAAGGCATAGGGGTGAAATTATGTACATATAGTCATGTACAGTTGTCGCTGCTGTCATACTCATGCCATTATTAGAAAAATGTACAGGAAAGAGCGCCTGACACAGGAATGGAGTGCCTACATGAAGAGGACGATTGGAGGGATGAAGTCAGTGGAAGCTGAGAAAAGTGATAGAAAGGAGAATTCGGGATAAGTAGTAAAAATAGGGGCTTACTTTCTACTGAGAATCTGACTGCAGGCTCGGGGGGGCTGGCAGTCTCCAGGAGGCAGCATTTCTAGTCACAGAGAACTCAGTCTCTCACAAAGCCTCTCTGAAGGTGTCCACACAGAGCCCGTACCTTCAGCTTTACAAGGGCCTACACGACAGCTGACTGCCCTTCGCTATCCTCCGCCTCTCTGCCTGGATGTTTCCTCTGCAGCTTCTTTCCAGTGAGCCCTGGAAACATCTGAGAATTCGCATTCTCCAAGGGCCCCTCTGGCTGGTAGGAGTGATATAAATACCCCAGCTCCCTCCTTGCTTGGGTGGAATAGCTCAGGCTGGGGGTGGGGAGCGGGGGGGGTTGAAGGCTGTTCTACGGCTTTCCAGAGTCCCTCAGCAGGATTAAGCTTCCATTGCTGTGGCAGTTACATAATCTCCTGTCAACTTGCAGAGGGGTAGAGTCTAGCCTGTCAATCAGGTCCCAGCGTAATGATGTCATTTGGAGGTGTGACGGAGATAAGTAGCTCACTGGAGGCCAGACACACTCACTCTCTGTAAGACATTAATGGTGACAAGCCACATGGAGCTACACTGATAGAGCCCGAGCCCTGGAGCTGGAGGAGCCACGTGGAGACCCACACAAGTGATGAGATGCTTTCATTACCACTGGATCCACAAGACTTTCCACCCACTGGCCTGTGATCTTCCTGCATTCGGTGTCATTGCATGGCTACATGAGCCTAAGAGAAATTATGTATCAACTAGTATCAACATATGGGATAACATCAGACTTATAGACTTGATCTGGATTGGGCTGGGGTGCTTTTTCAATATACAACTGCTCTTTTACATAAAGCTCTCTCTTTTACACATATGAGTGTCTATGAATTCATTTCTCTTGTCTACCCAGACTAACACAGTTGCCCACAGTGGTGACTTGCTTGGTACCAACCCCATTACTGACTGCCTTCTTTTCCCCGTCTCCCCTCCCTACATCTCTCCTGAATTTTCTTGGAATCTCTTCCCCAAGGATTTGTTTTTATTGATCCTTCACTCGGTATTTTCTTCTGAGGGATTATAAACAAAGGCAGATCCAAAAACCTGCCTTTCTAGACTTTATCTGATTGGTCAGGCCTCCCCAGGAAAAGACAGCTTTCAAAGTATCAGGGTTGGGAGGAAAGGTTCTCTCTGGCTGACTCCCTCAGACATCCCTCTTTGGGAACAGTTTTAGACTCTTCGTTGTCCTGCCATTGTCCTCAGACTCTGGCCCTGGCACCAGAGCACAGGTGGTCATCACATGTGGCCAGTCCAGGGCAGAGCCCTGAGGTACTTTGATCTTGACAGTGGATTTGTATGACCTTTAAAAAGAAGTCAAGAAGAACAAGTTGAAAATATAGCCCCTAGGGTATATAGACAAAGTAAGACAAGAAGGTGTCTTAGAGTTCTTCAGTGAAATATAATTCTATTTTTCCATGAAGCTTTTGAAGGACTTTTATATGTTTAAACATGTCTCTCTCCACCACCCCCTCTCTTTCTGTCTGTAAATCAAAGCCACCCATTGCCACTTAGTCAATTCCAACTCATAGCAAGCTTATAGGATAAAGTCGAACTGCCCCGCATGATATGCAGGACTGCCAATGCTTAAGAACTCCGGCTGTCACAGTTTTCTCCCAGGAAGCAAATGCTGGTTCATACCACCAAACTTAATGTGCCAAGACTTGGAGTTCAAAAACGAAATGCTTGACATACATTCCACAAGCAGAAAGAACTGAAATAATAATAATAATAAAAGTCATGCCCTGAGATGGCATATTGAAGGATTCTGGGGGTAAATTATTGGATGACAGAGGAAGCATCAAAAGAAGATGGAAGGAATACACAGAGTCACTGTACCAAACACAGTTGGTGGATGTTCAATCATTTGGGGAGGCCGCACATGATCAAGAGCTAATGCCACTGAAGGAGGAACTCCAGTCTGCATCAGAGGAGTCACTGGTGAAAAACAAGATTATAGGAACTGATGGATACCTTTTAAAATATTCTAACAACTAGATGCAATGCCAGAAGCTAAAACATCTGGGAGAGAGTTACCTGGGCAACTGCCTGAAATTATCTATACTGATGCCCATTCCAAAGAAGGTAATCCAGCACAATGGGTACATCTAATAAGGACTCAGGCCCTGGAGCAGCCGGGCCAGTTCACTCACTGGCAGTTAGAGAGAAAAAGAGATGTTTATAGAAGGTGACATCAGCCGAGAGCTGGACAGCAGCGTGGGCTGTCTTAATGGAGACCCGCTTGCTCTCAGAATACATAGAGATTATGCACTTTTCACTTTGGAATTCACATCCGGGGGGAGTGGCCTATAGATGTTTTGCATTAACTTAGGTTCCAGGACAATCGTGTGATGTGATTGTTGACCTTGAGCAAGCAGATAGAACAGTTTAGGACAGTCTTAGGACATCTCTGTTGATTAACCAGATATAAGAAATAGTCTCTTTTGGGCACTAGCAATCAGCTGAGGCAAATTAGAGAGCATTCTCAGAATTATCTGGACATCGACACCTAACATGTTTGCCTCTAAGAAATATAGGAAGTTACAAAAACTCTGTGGAGATAAGGTGGGGGACAGTGAAAACCTGGTTTAAGTTATATTAACCACAGCAAGGGAAACATGACACAGGTTAGGCTAACTACAGTTGAGTTAGGTTCCAGAATGTGGACATTAGTGAACAAAATGGTTAATATCACACGCCAGTAAAATTTTATAGGTGCAACAGTACATCATATGGCTTCTGGGTCAAAGCAAAGAATACAACAGATGCTTATTTGTGCTTTGTTGACTAAGCAAAGGCATTCACCCGTGTGGATCTGAACAAACTACGGATGCATTGTCAAGAATGGGAATTGCAGAACTCTTCCTTGGATTCCCTTGGAACCTGTATACTGGAAAGAGGTTGTCATTCGAACAGAACACGGGGCTGCTGCACGGTTTAAAATCAGGAGAGGTGCATGGCCCCATTGGATCCTTGCACCATACTTATTCAATCATATACTGAGCAAATAATTTGAGGAGCTAGATTTCAATTTTTATTATATTTTGAGGATATACTTTGATAATTCAATTATATTAAAAATATTTATGCAATCATCACCACAATCAATTCCAGGGCATTTTCTTCTTGTCATTAGCTCTCCATTTCTCCCCATCCTCCCATGCCATGGCCCTATGCAATTATCGATCCGGTTACTGTCGCTATAGATGAACCTATCCTGGGTTTCATGTACCGAAAATGCCCAATATGAAACACAAGAAGGAAACAAACAAATTAACAGAAAACTCAACAGCAATGTCTAGACAAAACATAGAAAAACCTCATTCAAAAATAAAGCATAAAGTATTAGATACTGCAACAACTTTTAAATGGGTCCAAAGGGAAGCCAAATGATAAAGTATAGCATTTTAACCAAACCATGTCTGCTATCATCGACTTTACAATGCTCTCTGTCTGATAGGGTTTTCACACCCCTGGACTATGGTCCAGGCTGAATATCTGCAGGGACCCTGCAGATGGATGCTGGGTGTCCATTGTCATCTATGGCCAAGAAGCTGGATTTGTGGAACAAGAGTGCAACATCCACTTTGGAAGAAGACGAACACACAGCCTGGAGTACGTAGCATTGTAGCTGAAACACTGAAGACTTGACGCACTTACTGGGGAAGATCAAAGAATTCAGCCATCCGTGTGGATATATCCCAATAGAAAGAAAACAAAGGTCTTCACCACTGCGCTGATAAGCAACAGCAAGACAAACACAGAGAAGATTAATGTTATCAAGGCTTTGATTTTACTTGGATCCACAGTCAATGCCCACGGAAGCAGCCGTCAGGAAAGTCAGTGATGTATTTCATTGGGCAAATCTGCTCCCAAGGACCCCTTGGCTGTTCTTGTAGCTCTTCGCTGCCGTTGAAGCCGCTCCCTTTCCTAGGGTTGCTGCCTACAGACAACATCCTGTGCCATCCTCACAATTGTTGGTTGTTATGTTTGAGCCCATTATTCCAGCCACTGTGTCCATCAGCTTTGGGGGGCCTTCCCCTTTTTTGTGTTGCCCCTCTATTGACCAAGTGATATCCTTTCCCAGGGACTGGTCTTTCCTAAGAATATGTCCAAAATATGCGAGACAAAGCTCACCACCCTCGCCACTAGGCAGACTGCTTTATTTTGTTGTACACAGGATCACCGTGAGTTAGAGCCCATGCTACAACCCCGACCAACAAAACGCCATGGAGAGAGAGAGCAATGGCTTTGAAGGACCCAGTTAATGAAATTCTGGAGGACTGTCAAGTCCGAAATCTACAGGACAGGTGACCGGCTCGTGAGCCCTGCAGGCTTATATCTCCACATCCACAGCTCATAAAAGAGTAAAGGGAGGATGTTTATTTATAGTCTGGGGCAGAATGGCGCCTCGGGAAAATACCTTTTTCCTCTCAAGGCTTTTAACTAATTGCTTGAAGACCACCCGCGCGATGAAGGGCAATCGCCTTTATCTAACTGATTCAATCACATGTAAGTAGTTCGTTATTTTAAAACATGTAGCACTCCTTTGTTGGTTGTCCCACTGCTTGTGGTTCCAATGCACAGGTTCCATAGGAGCACTTGACGGTGCTGAGATGGCAGTTGTAGGAACAGAACAACGGAGTGCTGCATGGTTTAAAATCAGGAACGCTGTATCAGGGTTCTGTTCTCTTGCTACACTTATTCAATCTGTAGGCTGCGCAAATGATCCAAGACACTGGACTATGCGACGAACTTGGTCTCAGGATCAGAGAAAGGCTTATTTTTTTTTTATTTATTTTTTTTTTCTTTTAAAAAAATCATTTTATTTGGGGCTCATACAACTGTTATCCCAATCCATACACACATCAATTGTGTAAAGCGCATTT
>NW_022103906.1:96497526-96510276 GCF_000313985.2 Echinops telfairi | reverse complement strand
ACAAATTAAAATATACCAAGCAAGAAAAACTTGTGTTTTCCAGTCTAGCCTGTTGGGGCACCATGCCCTGTCTCCAATGTCCACCCTTATCATTCCCTGGGGATCCAGAGAAAGGCTTATTAACAACCTGCAGATGTCACAATTTTGGTGACTAGAATTGAGGAGGACTCGAAGCATTTGCTGATGAAAATCAAGGACTGCAGCCTTCAGTGTGGATGACATCTCAGTGTAAAGAAACCAAAATCCTTACAACTTAACTTGTAGATAACATCGTGGCAAAGGGGGAAAAGACTGAAGCTGCCCAGAATTTCATTTTGATTGAATTCACAATCAATACTCATGGAAGCAGCAGTCAATAAATCAAATGGCATATTGCATTGAACAAATCTGGCGCTCAGGCCTCTGTAATGTGTTGATGAATGCGGATGCTGTTTTGAGGACTAAGAATGTTACTTGGGGTGCCTGACCCAAGCCATGGTATTTTCAATCACTTTAGAAGGAAGACAGTGGAGAATTGATGCAGTTGAGTGATGCTGTTGGAACACAGCATTGACAGGACAGTGAATTGCCAGATTGCAAACAAAGCGCATACCCACAAAACAAAGAAGAATAGCTAGAATGCTCTGTATCAGTGAGGATGGCAAGACTTTGTCACATGTATTTTAGACATGTTATCAGGGGAGATCAGTCCCTGGTATAATAGAAGGTCAATGTAAAAGAGGTAGTAACATAATCTCCTGTCATTTTATGAAGGGGTGGAGTCTAGCCTATCAATCAGGTCACAGCTTGATGACCTCATTTGGAGGTGCTATGGATATAAAATAGCTCGCTGGAAGCATGACACACGGAGACTCTCCCTGTGAGACACTCCTGGTGATAAAACACATGGAACTCCGCTGGAGTCCTGGAACTGGAGGAGCCAGCCACATGGAGACCCCTGCCAGCACTGAGATGCTTCCACCGTCACTGGATCCACAAGACTTTCCACCCACTGACATGCGATCTTTCTGCATTCGGTGTCATCGCATGTGTTTCGTGGCTCTGAAGAGGAATTTATAGATTGATATCACACATACGGGCCAATATTGGACTTATGGACTTGATCTGGACTGGGCTAGGATATTTTCTTAATGTACAATTACTCTTTGATATAAAACTCTTTCTTATACATGTATGAGTGTCTATGAATTTGTTTCTCTAGTAAACCCAGACTAACAGCCCTCGATTGGATGAATTGACACACAGTAGTTGCAATAATGGGCTTAAACATAATGCTTATGAGGATGGTGCAGGACCGGGCAGTGTTTTGTTCTGTTGTACGTAGGGTCACTGTGATTTGGAATTAACTCAACAGGACCTAACAACAACAACAAGTATTTCAAAGACCAAACAACTGGGAAACACAGCCTAGCCAGGTTGACACGTAGAACTAACCACCACAGAAGTGGTCCCACATACCAGTTCCATCTAGCCTATGGCCACATGACACCTTCTCTCTCTAAATGAGCAAGACTGCTCTCTCTGCATGTCCTTGCCCTGCGGTCCTGAACCTCCGTGGCAGGATATAATCAGCTACTGTACTTTCAGTCTTGCTTGTTTCTGCCTTCCAGTTTGGCCTGTTGTGGGTATACCCTCTTCTGCATCCAGTGCTAGGCATAAGCCTGGACCCAGCCATCTAGAATTTTACAGTCTGAGGAAGCCAGACTCATACAAAAATAACTACAGATCATCCAGATGGTGTGAGAGCCGAAGTACAGGCTCAGAGGGCTATGGGAATACATGAGACGGAGAAGGGAAATATGAAGGGGAGTGGAGTGAAGTTGCGTTGGTAAAGAGGATTTTGGAGGAAGGAGGATTTAGAATGGTCCTTGAATACCAGTGGTAGCAATAGGTCACTTTTGCTGAGACTAATAACTGAAATATTTAGCATCTGCGCCAAGAACAACGCATCCTTATTCTACACTTTACACGTTTGGGATGACTTCCTCCACCAAGAGACTCGAGCGCAGGAGTGACTGTGAGGGGCACCTGGCCAGGCAATGTTCTTTCTGTTGTATGTGGGGCTGTGTTGCGTCCGAACCAAACAACAATAGCAGACTTTCCTCCAACTGTTTGTGCAATCGAGTGCCCTTCTGTCCAGGCTCATTCTGTAAGACGGTGTTTTTATTCATGGTGAATTGAGTGAAGGTTTACAGAGCAGATCTGGTTTCCATTCAGCGGCCCATACACCTTTTGTTTCTTGTCATTGATTGTAACTCTCACGGTGGAGCATCCCTGATCCCACTCCCTCCATATATGGCTCATCCTCCTTCCTCTTTTACTAATCCTTCTGAATCTTGTTTCTGCTGCTTTTTGAAAAGATGTTTCAAATGGTTGATTATTTTAAGGAGTGTGGATTCTACCTAATGTTACTGTTCACTTTACAGGCCTGTGTATTGTTTGGCTGGAAATTGAGCCATGGGGCTGAGTTTAGTTCTGGACCTGAAAGGTGACTAAGGAGCAAGTCTTGGGGGTCCAATCAGTCTCTGTCATCTGACCCATCCGTCTCTACCTGACCCATCAGTCTCTGTCATCTGACCCATCAGTCTCTGTCTGGCCCATCAGTCTCTATCTGACCAGTAAGCCCAGGGTTTTGTATGATTTTCAGCTTTCTTCTACATTATCCTCCCACTCCATCCAGCACCTTCTAATACGATTCTTTGCGGGGCAGTCGGTGGTGGTAGCTGAGCACCATCAATTTCTTTGTCTCAGGGTGTGGCGACTGATGTTTGCAAGGTCCATTTAACCAGTGGTTTCCATGCCTGTTGGTTGTGGACAGGGAGAGGTCAATTGCCACACCTTGTATGGCTTTTAAGGCCCCAGACACTACTCACCAAAGTAGAATGCAGACCATTGGCTTTGCAAACTATGTTATGTTAATTGGCTTTGTCTGGAGTCTAAGGCCTAATGATCCACTCAGCCCAGCCACATTCTAAACAGCGGTTCTCAACCTATGGGTCGTGACTCCTTTGGGGGTCGAACGACCCTTTCACAAGGGTCACCCGATTCATAACAGTAGCAAAATTACAGTTAGGAAGTAGCAACGAAAATAATTTTATGGTTTTGGGGGGGTCACCACAACATAAGGAACTGTATTAAAGGGTCTCGGCATTAGGAAGGTGGAGAACCACTGATCTAGAGTCAGGCTGCCAGGATTAAATTGTCTCTGCTCCATTCAAGCCATCTGGCCTTCGTCAAATTATGTAACATGTCTTCTTCTGTTTCCTCAATTGTACGATGACCACTAAGACTGGCAGCCACCTCTGTTAACTTCTTGAAGTTGGCTGTAAGAGCTTGTGATATACCAGCCACTTAAAACAACAACGGTTTCTCTCTCATTGAGAGTCTTCTTTTTCTCTAAACCCTGCTTGTCAAACATGATGTCCTTCTTCAGGGACTGGTCCTTCCTAACACCATGTCCATTCCTTAGGCTGTCGGTGTCTAACAATGTTTCCATCCCGTGTATAAAGTTTGTAGCGGTTACGGCCTCTAACGTGGACAGTCGAACCCTTCTTCATAGTGTGTTCTCAGGAAGGTGGGCATCAAGGTTGTATCCTCTCACCATATCTCTACAATCTGTAGGCTGATCAAATCATCAGAGAGGCTGGATTATATGAAGAGGGATGTGGCACCAGGTTTGGAGGAAGGCTTATTAACAGCCTGTGATGTGCACATGACACCGCCTTGCTTCCTGAAAGTGAGGAGGATTTGGAGCACTTGCTGATGGAGTGTAAGGATTGCAGCCTGCAGTATGGATTATGACTCAATGTAAAGAAGACCAAACCCCTCATAACCCGACCGACCGGTAACGTCATGGTAACTGAAGAAAAGAGTGATGTTGTCAATAATTTTTTCTTACTTGGATCCACAATCAATATTCATGGAAGCAGCAGTTGAGAGATCAAACAATGCATTGCATTGGGTAAATCTGTTGCAGAAGACCTCTTTAAAGTGTTGAAAAGCAGGGAGGTTGCTCTGCGGTCTGAGGTGTGCCTGACCCAAGCCAGGATGTTCCTTAGCATCAAGGATGGTAAGACTCATCTCACGTATTCTGACATGGTATCAGGAGATACCAGGGCCTGAAAAAGGTCATCATGCTTGGTCAAGGAGAGGGACAGGGTAAGAGGAAATCCCCTAACAGGATGCATTGACACCGTGGCTGCAACAATGGGATCAAGCATAGGAACAATTGCCAAGAGGGCCCAGGACAGGGCCGTGCTTCTTTCTGTTGTGCACGGGGTGGCTGGGGGTCAGAACAGACTCGGGGCACCTTGCCACAACAACAACACGAGACCCAATCGCAATGCCTTTACATCAAAGGGACATTCTGGCTACACACTTTCCAAGACAGATTTGTTTGTTCTTCTAGCAATTCATGGCATCGGCAATACGCTTCACCAGCACCAGCATTCAAAGGCATCTCTTCTTCTTTGGTCTACCTGCTTCATTGTCCAGCTGTCAAATGTCTACAAGGTGATTGAAAACACCATGACGTAGGGCAGGTGCACCTGACCCTTCCAAGTGACATCTTTGGGGACTGACAACAGATTAGCCCAATGCAATACAGCCATCATTTTGTCTTCTCAACTGCTGCAGACGGTGTGTGTGGATTGAACTAAAACGAAGTCAACTTCGACAACTTCCGCCTTTGTTCCGTGAAGATGTGAAAGAGCTGCAGAACTGAAACACAGAGGGGAGAGACTGAAATGCGGGTTGTAAGTATGGGACCCTGGGCCAGTGAGTATTCATCCATCCCTGAGCCACACGTGTGGCCAGGACTTGCTGAAGTGCTGAGCGGCAAGCCTAGGTCCTGCCATGTGTGTGCATTTGGATTTACAGTTATTCACTCAGCAGCCATTTGCATGGTTAATCTCTGCAGCTTTGGAGAGCAAGAGAGAGGGAGGCAGGAACAGAGGAGAAAGGGGGGTGGGAGTGAGGTAGAGGAGGGGAGAGGGGGCGGAGGAAGGAGGCTGAGACAAAGAACAAGAATCAAAGGGAGGGGCGGGGAGGAGGAGAAAAGCAGAGAGAAGGACGGATAAGAGAAAGATGTGCTCCTGAGCACTTGCTTTCTGTGTGACCCCTCCATCGAACTTCCGGGGGTTCATGACCTGGTCGGAGGAGCAGGTGGCGAGGCCAAAGCGGGCGTTTGCATGAGACAAAGGAAGCTGAGTTCAACAGCACTGGGCTCAGGGGTAGGGGGGCTGGGGAAAGGGGTCCTGGGGGCACAGCAGGTTAAGCCTTGGTCAGGGGTTTGAGCCCAGGAGCTGCTGCCCCGTGGGATCCTCAGGAGGCTGTGTGCTTCTGCAAAGGGTTTAAGCCCTGGGCTTCTGGGGCAGCAGGTCTCCCCTGCCCTGTAGTGTCGCTGTGAATGGGTTCCATGGGAGTTTGGGCTCAGGGAAGGCTTCCAGAGGAGGCCTGTGCGTGCCGTCTGGTGGGGGTCAGCATTTCCCCCAGCACACACACTTGGGCAGGGCGCCCCAGCCAGAGACGCGGCACCCAGCACAGCAGGACAGCGAACAGGAATGGAGCTGGGTGCTTTCTCAACATGCCACTTCTTGACACCACAAACCGATTGAGTCAACGTCCTTGCCCCAGTGGATGACAAGTGCTGGGTCTCGATTACATAGTTTTCAAGTCAAATCTCCGTGACCCTTGGAGGTGACACCCCCTCCCCCCCCCAACCACACACACTGCTCAGGCAGTTTTTCAGAGCCCTTCAAATTCACACTGCTTAACTCCTGGGCCCTGGTGCCTGAGGCTCAGAGGGCTGGCAGAACCTTAAAGGCCTGAGAAGGGGGGTCCCTTAGGCTCCAGTTACCCCCGCAGCGAGAAGCAGGCACCTGCCTCACAGATATTTGTGGCAAGGCTGACTCCAGGCAGCCCTGGCTGCCCTCCAAGAGGGCTTGCTTGCAGGCAATAAACGCCGCTGTGCTGGAACTCCCTGCCAGGGGAGAGAGAAGCTGTAAGAATCCCTGTGGCCAGCTTCAGTGGAGAGCAAATGTTTTGAGAATGACGAGGGCAATGAGTGTACAAATGTGCTTTACAAAATTGATGTATGTCTGGATTGTGATAAGAGTCGTATGAGCC
Organism: Echinops telfairi; assembly: GCF_000313985.2. Lineage (NCBI taxonomy): Eukaryota > Metazoa > Chordata > Mammalia > Afrosoricida > Tenrecidae > Echinops > Echinops telfairi. The sequence continues at coordinate 96,504,150 of NW_022103906.1, read as the reverse complement.
CCTAATAAAACGATTAAAAAAAAAGAAGAACCCCTGTGTCGTCCACAGGGTCACTGCCCTTCCTTCTCCAACCCCAGTCACCATAGGCCAGCCCCCTTCCCTGTCCACCATCCACTGCACGTCTGCTCGGTCCTCTGAGGTAGCCTGGGAACTGAAGTCTTCACTCCGGCAAGATGGGCTGTCAGGGGAAACCGCATCAAGCACAGAAGCATGGAAACCGCAAGACTGGTGGGCACTGTCTCGCTTAAACTGCACGGCAACTGTAGGACGCAACACTGATTGCCCCCATGAACCACTTGTCCTGGCACTGCAATGCTAAGTGGAGCTTCAGTCCACATTCCCCTGGGGATAAAGCTCATGCTATATTCGCCCCTCCCCACCTGGCCATTTCTGAGACCAATCTGCCCGAGCTGGTATAGATAGCATCAAGCAGGTCCTTCGTCCCTGCTGGGGATGGGGCCGTGGACAGATCCTTGTGGACAGATCCTCGGAACAGAAGGATAAAGCTCTGCGGGTGGGATTTCTGGAAGCAGAAGGCTTTTGAAGAGTGGAGTCGGGAGGACCTTCCCAGCCCGGAAATCACCCCTCATAGGCTGTTTCCTATTCTGCAGTTGCGTGGGACCAGCCCTTGAATAGATTCCCAGCTGGTTCCTTCTACATTGAAGTTCAATTTAAATCTAATTAGAATTTTAAGAGTGATTTCCTGAACACTTGCCTGCCTGAGCCCCCAGGATGGGAAGCTTGAAGTGAGAGGGGACTGGAGCGGAAGCGGGCGTGTAGGGACCGAGCTTCTTGCAGAAGCTTGGCTAGTTTCCTTCCCGCATGGGACCTGGGAGCCCTGGTGGCACGGCGGCAACCCCCGGGCAAGGGCAGCAGTCTGAGACCCGCAGCTCCTCATGAGAGAGAGAGTAGACTTTCTATGATCGTCTGCAAACATCAACTGATCATCAGAACTTAGACTGCACGAAGCATGCATCTAGGAAAATGTGTAAGAAAGTTGTGAAAACTGAAGTGGGGCACACGGAGAACTGACATGCTAAGTGCGGGTGAGCGGAACCGGCCATTTTGAATCAGAGTATCATAAAACTCACTGTGTTGGGAAATAACAGACTCAAGAGCGTTGGCTGTTCGTTCATCGTCAGAAAGGACATTTGGAGATCAACCGTGGAAAGCCAGACGTCACTCTGAGGACTGAGGAGCCCTCGACCAAGCCCCGGTATGTCCATCACTTCACACGCATGGGAAAAGTGGACCCTGAATGAAGCAGACGGGAGAAGAACTGAGGCACTGGAATGAGGGTGCTGGCAAAGCCCATTGAAAAGGACCACGGACTGCCCACGGACAAACTAAGCTGTCTTGGGAGAAACAGGGCGAGAAGCGTCCTTCGAGACAAAGATGGAGAGACTGAGTCCCGTGTACTTTGGACATGTTGTCGGGAGAGGCCAGTCTCTGGAGGAAGGGCATCGTGCTTGGCGAAGGAGAGGGCCAGTGAGAGAGAGGAAGGCTCTGGACGAGATGGCCTGACAGAGGAAGGTGTCACACGGTGGCTGCCTCAGAGGCTCCAATGACCATTGTGAGGATGGTCCAGGATCGGTGGTCTTTAGCTCTGTTGTGCATCTTGTGCATCGGGTCACTGTGATGCACAGTCCACTTGCTAGCATGTAACAACCGCAGCAGGGACCCACAGCCCCAGAAACCCACAGGGGCAGTTCTACTCTCCCCTGTAGGGTTGCCGGGAGTCAGGATCAACTCACCGGCCATGACTTTGGAGTTGATTATTCATGGACTCTTTCAGCCTGTGCTGGGCACTTGACATGCCTGCTGGCTTTTAATCCTCAAGAGGCTTGGGGATGTTGGGGGCATTTGCCAAAGTCACATAGCAAAGGGCAGGGCCAGGTTCAAGCTCACGCTGCTCTGGCTCCAAGTCCAGCCTCTTCCCACAGGGCTGCCCCGGCAGCCCATCCTGGGAAAGTGACTTGGAAAAGGTTTGCCCACCCCACTCACCACTTGGCATTTTTACAAAGGGGTAAAATGCTCTCGCTGTAAGATTCACAACTCCTGTTAGACGAAGTGGGGTGGGTAGAAGGGTAGAAGCCCCGGCGACGTAACTTTGGTTTTCATCTTTAACTGTGCGCGTCAACTGTTGGATGCAGATGGTAACTTGTCAGCGTGGCCCTGGTGAACCCCACTCGTGTTCGCAGGCCTCAAAAGGGGGGGGGGGCGAGGGGCCCCTCCCACTGGGCAGAGGGTGGGGGCAGCAATACTGGCCAGACTGTCTCCCAGAAGGGCAGTAAGGTGCTACTTCACGGACAGATGGGGTCGTGAGAAGGGAGTGTAGACCCTCCCTCGGTCTCCTGCTTCCTGTCTGATTCCAGTGGTGCAGGATCATGTTGGGCGTTTGGGTTGGCAGAGACAGGGGCTGGCAGAGACAGCGGCCATGTGCCAATCAGGGCACCTCGGCTGGAGACTCTGAAAGCCATTTGAAAGGCACAGCGAGCATCCCCCACCCCCCCTCTGCAGGAAACCTTCAGTAATGAGCTGCTACCAGTTCCTTCAAATTAGCACATAATGTGATCTAACTGCCAGTCCCTGGACAATGAGTTGTCCAGTGGTGCTGTAATCATGCTCCGATGATCTAAACCTGATTCATTCGGGTTGGGCTTTCTTTCCCTGCATATCTAATTAGCACCTTCTCCTGGAGGCAGATGGAGAAGTCATTAAGTGCTGCAGGAGTTGGCTAGATGCCCACACGTTTCCTCCTTCATCGGCAGAGTTCTTCAGACGTGAGTTGTGAGCCAACTGCCCACTGTGCTCAGAGCACCAAGAGGAGAGCGCGTGCCCGGAGTGGACCTGCCCTGCGGACAGTGAGGAGAAACAAGGGCACGGAGGACCCCAGGGCAGCTAGACCTGGAACATGAGAAGGCGGGACCACAGAGACACAGAGTTGGTGTGGAGGGCAGGGGGAGGGAGAGGGCTCAAACTGAGAGGGATGGCCTCCAGCCCAGGTACCTGGGGGACGTTTCAGATGAAGGAGGGGGGCATGTTAGGTGGAGCAGTGTCTCCTTCACCTTGGTTTCTGTGTGGTGTCACATCTGACAGTGCGGACCACGTGTCCTTGTGAGCTGGCTCCCGTCTGAACCAGCTGGGTCCTTACTTCCTAGCTTCCAGGGGTTTCAGGTCCAAGAAGAGGCCCTGAAACCAAAGCCAGGCTGTGGAGTCAATTTTGAATCATAGAAACCCTTTGGGACAGAGCCCTGGAGTCACTGCTGGGTGAGCATTGGACCACTGACCTCAAACCCACAGGTTCAAACTCACTTGTCGCTCCTCAGGGGAAAGATGCGGCTATCCACTCCCATGCAGACGTACAGTCTTGGAAGCCTGTGTAAAGCCCGTGAGTTGCTTTACCCTAGATGGCAGTCGGGTTGGTTTGGTTTGGAATAAAGAAAACTTTAAAACACAATCTGCCGATTACCCTGCCCTCTGCCCCTGCCTAATCCCCCTTTTAAGAACGAGATTTAGGCGTAAGCTTGAGTATTTCTGAGACTCACAAAGACACACACTTTATTCATGTGTTCAGGCAGTGAGCCTATATTAACGAGCACCAATTCCATGCCAAGTACTAGTCTAGATGTTGAAAAGTGAAACAGTGAAAATAAAATACGCCCCCCCCCGCCCCCCCAAAAAAAATTCCTGCACTCACGAAGTTTCATTCCACTGGGGTGGAATAGAACAACGGGCAATGAATGTACAAATGCGCTTTACACAATTGATGTATGTATGGATTGTGATAAGAGTTGTATGAGCCCCTAATAAAATGATTTAAAAGAAAGAAAGAATAGAACCACACACAAAGTGAGTTAACATGGTGATAACTGCCAGGGAGGAAAATAAAGCCTAAAGGAAGACACTGTGTCCCGGGGGGTCACACGGTCTGAAATAGGGAGAGAAGTCAGGGACACTTCCGTCTGAGTTAGCGTTTGTGGGGCAGGGAGCTGGCTGTGGGTATCTGAGGGTTGTGGCAGACAGACAGAACTCCAGAAAAATGTCCCGGCCAGGGCGAAGACCCTGAGGCAGGAAGGCCCTCGGAATATTGAGGAACAGCGGAGAGGCCAGTCAAGGGAAGAATCGCAGGTTGGGGGCTGTCTGAGGCGGGGCATTCAAAAGTAAGGACAGAGTAAGACAGGGTGGGGCTAGGGGCACGCAGGGGCACATAAACCACAGTGAGGACTGGGCTTTTCCTCTGAGGTGGGAAGGGGTGTTAAGGATTGAGGGGGGTTAAGTCATAACCCAACATGCATTCCTTTGTTTGAACAGATCACCAGTTTGGGACGCAGCAAGTCCCATACATTTTGCTTCAGCTCATCCAGTGCAACCCCCTCAATGCAATCCTACGTACCCCCCTCCCTTCCCATGTGTCCTGTTTCCATTCCTGCTGGTCCCTAACATCTCTGGGCTGGTGCTGCCCTTCGATCTGATATGGTCGGTTATTCTAACACAGGGTGCATTCAGTTCCAGACCTGAAGGTGCCTAAGGGCCAGAGTCTTGGGGGCCCCACCTGTCTCTATCTGACCAGCAAGCCTGTTCTCTTAAGATGTGAATTCTGTTCCACATTTTTCTTCTACTCTATTCAAGGCCTGGTAATGCAATCCTTCCCAGAACAGTTGGCATTGGTAGTTGGGAACTATCTAGTTTTTCTGGTCTCAGGGCTCTGGAGACTGATGTTCACTCATTGTTTCCATGCATCTTTTTACTCTTCTTTCTTCCCTGTAGGGAGAGACCATGAGTTGCTCCTGAGATGGCTTCTCACGAGCTTTCAAGTCACACCCTTTAGAAAGATCTCTCTTGCCACAGTTCCGAGAACGGATGGGTGACAAAGACAGAGGCAGAGAGTGCTGTCAGGAGGAGGGTAGTGGCCCATGCCATGGTGAAATTAGAGTGGTCAGGTTTGAGATCGACATTTGGGTTGAGACAGTTAAGGGTTATTGTACCAGCCTGGCCGATAAACACATGTGGGATTAATTGAAGGGTGGAGAAATAAATGGCTCGGCAAGCCTCACCTTTCTAGTTCTCGGGTCTCTTGCTTTCTGATGGTCGGACCAGGGTGCAGCTGCCTTAGCCAGTTCCCTGCTTCAGCTGGCAAGGCTCACTTCCTGGAAGACATCGCTGAGGAGAAGCCACATGGGCTTACCGAAATGCAGCCCTGGGTGCTGGAGCAGCCGTGTGGAGACACCTACCAGCGCTGAGATGCTTACATACTCACTGATTCAGCTTTCCTCCTGCAGTCAGCATCATTGCATGTGTTTTGTGAGATGGAGGAGGACTTTGTAGATTGGTGTCAGACATATGGGGTAACGTTGGACTTATGGGCTTGGACAGCACTGGGTTGGGATGTGTTCTTGATGTACACTTACCCTTTATATAAAATTCTGTCATATATATATATGAGTTTCTGTGGATTTGTTTCCCTAGTTTACACAGACTAAGACACTCAGGTAGAAATTATTTAAAAGGGAACTCCATATACAGCCAAGCAATCAATCAGGTGGAAGTAGAGAGTAAAATCTTTTGTAGATATGCAAGAACTTATATGATTTACCTCCCACTCACCTCTCAGAAAAAATTACTTGAGTATGCACTCTAAAAAAATGAAAGAGGTATCTGCCTAGGGTTCTATTCACATGGAGATGAGGACCAGTATTGAGTATCTATGAAGCCAGACTCTAAAATAAAGTTGAGTCACCATGAGGAGGCATGCCAAAATTGGCTAAAAGTCAAATTGACTAAGTTTGATACTGATCTCCGAGAGACATTTTTAAAAATAAATTTTTACCCCTCTGAGAATGCCAACGGGGACCCTGGTGGTGCAGTGGCTAACGCGTTGGACTGTGCTCCGAAGGTCAGCAGCTAGACACCACCAACTGCTCCATGGGAGAAGATAGGGGTTTCTCCTCCCGTAAAGAGTAATATTCTTGGAAACTCACGGGGACATAGGGTTGCTGGTGGGTCAGCATCAAGTCCCTGGCAGTGAGTTTGTTTTTGTTGATGAAAGTGCACTGTTGTTAGTGGCGATTCAAACCAAGCCAAGCTCATTGCCACTGAGTCCATGCCAACTCATGGAGACCCCGTAGAACAGGGTGTAAGTGCCCCTGTGGGTTTCCAAGATGGTAACTGTTCATGGGAAGAGAAAGCCTCATCTTTCTCCTGTGGAGCCGCTTATGCACCCATTTGTCTTCAGTGATCGTATCATGGAGGTGAGCACACAATGATATGAGTTTTTGTTCTTTGATGCCAGATAACTGATCTCTTCGGCACCTCGTGATTACACAGGCTGATGTGTTCTTCCATGTGGGCTTTGTTGCTTCTGAGCTAGATGGCCACTTGTTTACCTTCAAGCTTTTAAGATCCCAGATGCTATATCATTTGATAGCCAGCCACCATCAGCTTTCTTCACCACTTTTGCTTATTCACCCACTTTGTCTTCAGTGGTGGTGTCGGGAAGGTGAGCATCATAGAATGCCAATTTAATAGCAGAAAGTATTCTTGCATTGAGGGAATACTTGAGTGGAGGCCCAATGTCCTTCTGCTACCTTAATACTAAACCTATAAATATAGGCTCATAGATCT
>NW_022103906.1:96460698-96496570 GCF_000313985.2 Echinops telfairi | reverse complement strand
TGACCTCCTCCCTGGGGGATGGACAACTGAAAAGTGGGTGAAGGGAGACGTCGGACAGGGCAAGATATGATGAAATAACAATTTATAAACTATCAAAGGCTCCTGAAGGAGTGGGGAACAGGGAGGGAGGGGAAAAATGAGGACCTAATGCCAGGGGCTTAAGTGGAGAGGAAATGTTTTGAGAATGATGAGGCAATGAATGTACAAATGCACTTTACACAATTGATGTGTATATGGATTATAAAAGTTATATGAGCCCCTAATAAAATGATTTTTTAAAAATCAAAGTATCACAATGGTTTTTATGTTACAAAAATAAACACACATATTTTGTTTCCTTCTGTTAATTGTTTCTGCGTTGGGTGTTATTTACACAACCATTATATTATAGACATTAGTTATTTTCTCTCAAATTTCACCATGTAGGAAAATCATGGAAGACTATCAAAACTAGCAGTAACATACAAAAATTTGATTTTTAAATTACGGCACTATGGACATAATGTTATGGCTGAAGGCTGGGTTGTTGATGGATTGAGCAAGGTAGATGGGCATAATTATCCATCTCACATATTAGGGAAAATAGAAACACTATCTATTATTAATTGATCAAAGAACAAAGATTGGTATGTAGTATTTACATTTATATAGGTAACCAGCAGGTTGTTAGGTAACAATAAAAAGAACTGCAAATATTATTACTTTTAAATATGTAAGAAGTTGAGAGTAAGGGGAGGAAGGTAGTGTTATTGATCTTAAGTTTTTAACCTTCATGAAAGGCAGCCAACAAATAATGCTTCAAACCAATAAAGCAAAAAGGACTGATCCAACAGAACAAAATTGACAAAATATGTTTTTTAAAACACATGCTATTTTTATGCGCTGCTAGAAATTTTATTTCTTTGGTCATTTATTGTTTCTTAAATTAATAAATATTCTATAATCTCGCTAGCCTTAATCAATTCAAACTTTGAAGAATCTAACAGGAAGTTAAAAGTCCTAGGACAAATCCATTTTTCCCACACCATGGAAGGTTGGGAATGTAAAATGCATGTTCTCCTTGACTATTGAACAATAGTGGATGTCTCATAGGTGTGTTCTTAAATATATATTTCATCTAAAGTATCCAGCACAGTTCTGGGCACATAGGAAATAAACTAACTGAAAAGATCAAATTGCCGACTTCCAGCAACCCTGTAGAACAGGGTACAGCTGCCCCTCTGAGCTTCCGAGACTGGAACTGTCCACGCGGGTACAAAGGTATTTTCTGACAGAGCGTCTGGTGGTTTTGAACTGCTGTCCTTAAGGATTGCAGATGAACTCATAACCTCCATGCCATGAGGGCTCCCTGACACACAGTAAGTGCCCTATAAATGTTCATCGTTGATCTAATAATTGTTATCATTCTAATACTGTCATATGAACAATGATAATAATAAGAGGGGGCTTTAAAAAGTTTGTTGGAAAATTAAATGAAAAGATAATGGGATTTCCCCACAAACTTTTGGAGACCTCTTTCCTACTGATTATAAGTGACAGAAAGTCTAATAATGTTAAGCTACACTCTATGAATATGCAGTCATACATCAGTTAAAATCATACAGCTTCAGTAAGTTGATATGGACACCTAGAGAATCCTATGAAACCATTAAAAATGATTATGAGAGAGATTATATTGCCATCATGGAAGAATATTAAGAAAAGACTATGTTTCTGAACAATATACTTAATACTGTGAAAACTTGTCAGTCAAAATAACAATTTATAAACTATCAAGGGCTTATGAGGGAGGGGGGAGGGGGGAGGGGGGAGGGAGGGGAAAAATGAGAATTTAATGCCGGGGATTCAAGTGGAGAGAAAATGTTTTGAGAATGATGAGGGTAATGAATGTACAAATGCGCTTTACACAACTGATGTGTGTATGGATTGTGATAAGAGTTGTATGAGGCCCTAATAAAATGATTTTAAAAAAAAGAAAAGAAAACTTGTCAGTATGCTAAGCACATGAGTGAGTGCTAATAAATATTTATTGCACAAATAGATGATTGAATGTCTGTACATATTCAATGCGCACACATGCACACAGGAAGCATCTGCCAAAATATTAATACTGCTTATCACTGGGGAGAATGATTTTGAGTGTTTTCTATTTTCTTCCTTTTACCAATCTGAATTTTCTCAATACCCCACAATAAAATATTTATGTCATTTATGGCAACCAAGAAAGAGAGAGAGAGGACAACAGAAATATATTTAAAGGCATATCAGAAAGTCTTCAATATTGTTCCGCTATGATGTATTGCACTGCAAACTTAATTTTGACTGAAACTTTACTGTAGGGCATCTCTGTGTTAAATTACCATCAGGAAGATGGTTTGGGGCAAGAGGTCACCAGTTTATCCCCGCAAGTGACAACCGCAAGAATTGTTGACCTGGTGCCTCCGAGAAAACCAGCAAGCTGTGCAGGCTGACCTTCAGGAGAAACCATGCACACCTGGAGAGGAGGAGGGGCCTCAGTGGCCAGACTCCCCTCTTAGCAGAAGCTGTTGGGTTTCACCAACACTGGACACCCGGCAGGGAGGGACACCTGGCAGGGAGGGACACCTGGCAGGGAGGGACACCCGGCAGGGAGGGACAGAAAACCACAGAGGGCCATTCTTTTCTGGACCTAATGTGTCCATTTAGGTAAATTTCTTCCTGATTTAAGGTTGAGGGGAGGCCGTTTCTGCACTGCATGCTATTTACCTCATCCTTATATTGCAAGCAGTATTGATTATGCCAAGCACCAGCAGCAACACTCGGCGGCTCACCCCACGCTCAGAGACTCTGGTGCACGTACTCCTTTCTTGTGATTCACTGAAAAGCTCTGAGTTACTTTCTGATTGCCGTATTCACAAGTTGACATGGATTCCCAATCACACAGCTTGTTTCCCAAAAGAGGTGCTCTTATAATGAACGATCGTCTTTTATTTATTGCTCGTTTGGTTTGTACATCAGATTGCTGTGAGTCGAGCCAATTGGACAGCAGCCAACAAAAGATGTCTACAAATTGACAAGATTTTTTCTCTTTTGTTTTTAGTTTATAGCTCATCAATCAGACGTATTTCCTAAAAAAGCAAACCATTTTATTAATGAACTATTAACATAAATCTTTTGATAATTTGCAACTGCCACTTTTGCTCTTTCTATATTATTAAAAGGCAGAACATTTTGAAACAGAATATGCTGCTCATGTAGATTTACAACTACAAACTAGAAAGAGATACTATTTTAAAATGATTATTTTCCAGTTTTACAAGAAGCACTAGTGGGGGTTCTTTGGATAGAAAATCATCAGCGACAGCAACTGAGAGCAACCTGAAATTGTCGTTCAAGACATCTCTATCCTTGAGAAATCATCCTGGGTAAGGAACACACGAAATAAAGCACAATGATACAAAGCAAGCTAAGAAACCACCGACAGCATTTCTGCAATGAAGATAGCACATACATGAATAAATAATACAAGAAACAGAGTAGACACTAACCCAAAGGAGGAGAAATCAAGTTATTCACAAAAGACAACAATCTGTTGTCAGCTTGGAAAGAAAACAAAAAACCAAAGTAACCTCAAAGAAATTGTTAAAATGGCAACAAAACAAAAAAGAGGAAAAACCATAAAATCCTGTGAAACAGTAAGACAAAAACAAAAAAAGGAAAGAAAAATTGAGAAGAAAATCCACAACCAAAAGGAAACCAGCACAGAAAAATATCATGAACAATGAAGCCAACATCATAAGACACATACCAAAACGACAGCAATGAAACCATGCCGCGCAATAACAACAGTGTAAGTGGGATAGAGACCAACAGAATGGGGACGCACACATCAGCCCGTAATATGCTGCTTACAAGAAACACTCCTGAAACGTAAAGACCAAAAAAAAGACTAAAAAGTAGGAGTAGCAATATTAGTCTCAAATCAGACCTCAATGTAAAAGTTATCATGGGAGACAATGAAGGCCAAAATAATGATAAAGCTACGATTGGACAAGAAGTCAGAATGATAATGAACATCCGTGCACCCAAGAAAAGAGCCTCCAAACACATTCATCAAACTCTTACAGCATTCAAGAGACAAGCAGACCACGGTACAACGATACTAAGAGACTCTTAAAAAGTGCCTGTGTGTGTGAAATTATTTCCACTACATTTAACACGTAAAAGATCACTATCCAGAATATTTAAAGAGTATATATCAATCAATTTAAAAATTCATTGTAGCTAAAAATGTAAATAAACAATTCAAAGAAGGAAATGAACAAATGAAAAGATTCCCAGAGAGTCAAGGATATAATCATTATATATGATAGACAATCATGGAAATACATAATAAAACCTTACAATATGTTTTAACTATCCATTAAAAAATGGTTATATCAAGTATTTGCTAATGCTTTGGGGGAATAGAAAAACAGGCATTTCTGTAGACTACTGGTGAAAGTGCGATAGATAGAAAACCCTCATAATTTGAATCATGCATTGTATTTCTAGGATTCAAGACTTTAGAAATATATACACATAGATTGAAAAGTGTATGTACAAAATGTTCATTTCAGCATGAAAAATGGAAAGCAATTTGAATATACATCAAAATATAGTATCTCTTATTGAATACTAGGTAGCAATACCAGGAGACTTAATACATCACTTTTGAGCAAAGACAGATCAACTAAAAAGAAAATCAATAAGGAGACAAAGTAACTTGATCTCTTAGACATATACAAAACATTTCACTCAACAAAGTACAATATGCATTTTTGTAGTGTACATAAAATGTACTCCTGAATAGATCATATATGAGACTATAAAACAAGTAGCCATAAATCTGAAAACATGGAGATACTACAACCGCTTTTTTTCAGATCACAGTGCTATACAATTAGAAATGAATCATAGGACTGTCAACAACAACAGAAAGCCAATTACATGGAAACTGAAGAACGCTTTACTTAAAAGAGCACAATTACAAATTTACTTGAAACAAAGAATTCGAAATACAGCATACTAAAAATCTCTGGGGCACAGCAAAAGCAGTACTCAGAGGGCAATTTGTAGCAATAACAGCATACATCAAAAATGAAGAAAGAATGAAAACAAATGCCTTACCACACCACTCACAACAACAAGGCCAGCAAAACAAACACTCAGACACCAGGGGGAAAAAGAGATGATAAGATTAGAGCAGAAAGAAATGAATTAGGAAAAAAAAATTTAATAGAAAAAAATCAACAAGACAAGAAGTTGGTTCTTCAGAAGGACTAGCAAAACTGATGAGCCAGTGGCAAACCTAACAAAGGAATAGAAGGGGAGAAAGCAAATATTACCCCCAAAGGAGAAAAAGCCAATTGATTACCAATAACCACACGAAAGGGGCAACATCCCAACAGAACTAACAGAAATAAAACGGCACAATAGTATGAACAATTTTATCCCAACAGATGTGAAAGTCTAGAAGAAATGGATAAATTTCTAGAAACGCACTACCTACCCAAATTAACACAGATTAGTGTAGAACTGTAACAAACAAATAACACAAGAAATATTAACTCTGGTCATCCAAACCTCCCAACATCAAGAAGTATGGGACCAGGTGATTTCACTGGGGATCTGGGACCAGGTGGTTTGACTGGGGAATCCTAGCAATCATTTAGAGAAAACTAAACATCGATCCTTCATAAACGATTTCAGCATATAGAAAAGAATAATGTATTACCAAACCTAAGCCATGCAAAGATATCAACGGAATCGAAAACTATAGACCAATGTCCCTTACCAATATAGACACCAAAATTTTCAACAAAATTCTAGCCAACAGAATTCAACAACACAATAAAAATTGCACTGTGATCAAGTGGAATTCATATCCATTGTGCAGGTGTAGCAGTTAGATCATACGACATCTTGAAGGTGTGTGAACGTGCAGGATGGGATCCACTGCGTCACTCAGGACACTGCCTAATGATGCCTCCCTGGGGGTGCAGAAATGTGGGAGCCTCCCTCCCTCCCTCTCTGCCACTTTCCTTTCCTGTCTGCTGGGACTCTACTCCAGAGGTGGCCCCATGTGGGCCACCCAACCCTGAGAGCTGTTGGCACCCTGCCACATTCCCACTGACACTGTATCCACGCAACCCCACACCCATTAGTCTGTGATCTTCCTGTTTCATGGCTCCCCATCCTGCGTCTCCAGCCTGCAGCTGTGTGCATCTGGAGAAGAACTTATGGACTAGCATCGGACATAGGAACTTGAGTTAGACTGGGCTGGGGTGTCTTCTTGAGATAAAAGGATTACTCGGTAGAAAGCTTTCTTATGCACAGATGAGGGTCACTGGATTTATGTCTCTAGACAGCCCTGCCCAGCCCAGCAAGGATGGTTTAATATTAGAAAAACAACCAATGCAAACCACCACATGAACAAAACCAAGGGAAACAGCCATATGATCCTATCAGTGGCTTCAGAAAAGTCAATTGATAAAACTGAACATCCATTCTTGACAAAAACGCATAAGGAAATAAGAACAGGAAGGAAATTCCTCAACACAATAAAGGTCATAGGTGCAAAACCAAGAGTTAGTTAGCCTCTCACTTAATAGAGAGAAAATAAACACACACACACACACACACACACACAAACACACACACACACAGTGATGGGAACCTGACAGAGTTGCCCGGTATCACCACCATTGGTGGCATTGTGGGTTACACATCAGGTTGCTAATGCCGAGGTTGGCTGTTCGAAACCAACAGCCACTCTTCAGGAGAAAAAGAAGGTGGGCTGGGGGCAGGAGGAGAGAGGAGAGGCAGGGAGGTGGAGTGGAAAGTGGATGTACAAGGAAGGAAACAGAAGCCCACACCTGGAGAGGAGGTATCTGGGACACTGCCATCGTTTCAGTACGCTGGGTGTGCGACTGTATGTGCTGTTAGGTGCCATCGAGCCCGTTGGGACCCACAGGGAACCTATGCCCCACAGCAGAAGCACTGCCTGAGGCTGGGCCCTCACGATGGTCCCTATGCTCGCACCGTGGGGCCGCCACTGTGTCAGTCCATCTCGCTGAGGGCGGTGCTGGGTGGAGGATTTGAAGTCACCCTGATGATGTGTGACAACATAGGGGCGGAATCCACCCTATCAGGCAGGTCACAACCTGATGATGCCTCCTTGGGGTGTGGCCTTCTTATTAGTCGGGGAACCGCGCCCCCTCTCTGTGATTTCACCGTCCCACTGACTGGGCCTCCGCCACCGTCCCGAGAACTGTCCGTGTTCTGCCATGTGGCTGATGACTGATCCGTGAGAGTCTGCACCTAACAGCCTGGGATCTTCCCGCTTGCAGCTCATCCTTCTGCATCAGAGGCAGCGGCGTGAGTCGGAAGAGGGACTAGAGACAGCACCAGACTTCAGGAGTTGAGTTGGACTGGGCTGGATGCCTTCCTGATATGTAATGACTTCTTGGTAAAAGGCTCTTTCTTACACATACGTGCGCGTCTCTGGATTCATTTCTCTAGGGGCCTTCCTCTTTTTCTCTGCCCTCTGCTTTACCAAGCACGGTGCCCTTTTCCAGGGACTGGTGTCTCCTGGCAGCATGTCCAAAGGATGTGAGAGGAAGCTTTGCCATCCTTGCCTCTAAGGAGCACTCTGGCCGTACTTCTCCCAAGACAGACTTGTTTGTCCTTTTGGCAGTCCATGGAGTCTGTATGGTATGGTTTTATGTTCGTATGTAGTATTTCCCACAAATAAAACAGGTAATGATAAAGATGAACCAAATTAAGAGAGAGAGAGAGGGATAAGGGTCATGGCCGGAACACCCCCAGGTCCCTGGATTCTCCTCAGCCCTTCAGATCTCAACACTGATCTGAACAACGATTATAATAGCGAAATGGAAACTGCTTTACTTCTTTTGTGCCACACAAGCTAGTTTCTAAGGAAAACACAGTCATTATTTTTTTCCTTACAATCAAAGAGACATTTGCCTGTCTGCACAGGTAGATGAGATGCAGGCCGCAGTGTGTGCTCAGAGAGCCCCACCTGTGGAACCCTTGGGCCCGTCCTCCCTGATGGCACCTGCTCCAGCCAGATAGGAATTTTACTTTAATGTGAATCAGAGCTGAGCTTCACTACCTTCCAAAATTTTTTTTATTTTAAAATAATACCATTGACGACATCCCAGTATTTTTTCCTTCATTTTCAAATAACATATTTCCTTTTTAATTTTCTTGAAATGTAATATGGCTGCCAAGATAGAATGGGCTTGCCTGGAACTCTTTCCAAAGAAGAGGTGCAGGCAGTCACAGGCAAAGGAAACACACCTTGTTTTGAATGCAACTGAGTTGAGAATAAACCCAGTGGGAGGGCTTTGCCCCGGAGGAAAGCAAAGCCCATACACTGGGACCACCGCACACGACAGTGGAAAGTTACCTGGCAGGGAAGGCCAGCGAGACTACGAGCAGCCAACCTCCACCCAGGGCTCTCTCCCTCCGGCAGGTTTCAAACACCGTCTGCTTTTGATGCGCTCCCTCACTCCGGGCTCACCACAGCTCTATGACACACATCTTTATTATTATTATTATTATTAGGCCCCTTTACAAAGGAAGGATGGAGAGACATTTATTTCTGCCAAGGCAAAAAAGAAAACCCAAATAAAAAAATAAGACTCAACTTGCTTTGCCCTGCCTCTGATCTACAGATCGCCATTGTCACAATGCCGCCCTCCAAGCATCTTCACTCAGTGCAGGGCTGGATGTCCTACAGGGTGAAATTCTGTCCTCATCTCCCACCTCCACAGAGCCCAAGTTTCCTTTGTAGGAGGCACCGGGAAAGCTCTGTGGTCCCATCCCAATTCCTGGGGTGACCTTGTGACTATAGCTCAAGGAGATGGGACTTTAGTCATGGAGCGTCAGAAACAAAGGATCTCCAGCGTGGGCCATTCCGACTCTTTGTCTCACTGAAGAGAGACAGAGGTCCAAGGCAGGGGAGTGCCTTGTTCAAGTCTTCTATAGACCAGCGGCAGAGCCAAAACGGGAACCTGGGTGCCCTGCTCCCAGCTCCGTGTCCCCCTCCCTTGTGCACGTGCCTGCATCACTCTCCCTTGTCCCTTACCCTCACACAGAAGACCCCCAGGGCCAGAGCCTAAGTAACAACACAAACCCCACTGCTCTGGAGTCACAGAGCCCTGCGGCGTAGTGGTTCCACACTGGGCCTTGCTGGAAACCGTCAGAAGACGGTACTTTCGACTCCTGTAAAGAGTTACAGGGATCAGACATCAGGCATCAAAGAACGAAAAGTCATGTCATTGTGAATGTGGGGGAGTGCGGAGTGGGGACCCAAAACCCATCTATAGGCAATCAGACAGCCCCCTTATGGAAGGGTCGCAGGGAGGAGATGAGCCAGTCAGGGTGCAGTGTAGCAACGATGAAACACACAACTTTCGTCTAGTTCCTAAATGCTTTCCCCCCTCCCCCATTATCGTGATCCCAATTCTACCTTACAAATCTGGCTAGACCAGAGGATGTACACTGGTACAGATAGGAACTGGAAACACAGGGAATCCAGGGCGGATGATCCCTGAGAGTGGTGATACCAGGAGAGTGGAGGGAGGATGGGGTAGAAAGGGGGAACCAATTATAAGGATCTACATATAACCTCCTCTCTGGGGGATGAACAACAGAAAAATGGGTAAAGGGAGACATCGACGGTATAAGATATGACAAAATAATAATTTATAAATTATCAAGGAAGGGTTCATGAGGGAGGGGAGAGCAGGGAGGGAGGGGAAAATGAGGAGCTGATGCCAAGGGCTTAAGTGGAGAGCAAATGTTTTGAGAATGATGGGGGCAACGAATGTCCAGATGTGCTCTACACAATTGATGTATGTATGGATTGTGATAAGAGTTGTATGAGCCCCCAGTAAAATGATTAAAAAAATAAAATAAAATAAAAGAGTGACAGGCTCGGAAGCCCCCTGGAGCAGCTCTACCGTGTCCTGTAGGGTCGCTCTGAGTCGGCCTCGACTCAATGCCAGTGAGAGAGCTGCTGGGTCGGTTCCAACTCATAGCCACCCGGGGTCCAGTGCCCAGGGCTCTTGACGGGAGCCGGGGGCCTTCCTGGTTTTCCCTTGGACCAAGCAGTGGTTAGCCGCCCAGAGTGTCACCCACGATGCCACCAGGGCATCTTTGTCACAGCCGACTCTGACAACTTAGCAACGGCAACGAAACGGAGAGGAAGACAGACTTGCGGAGAAAGGACTCTTAAGGCCAGCCCTGCCACGCGCTTCATGTGACGAGGAAAATAAATGCTTCTCCCGCGTTATTGAGCTCCTGCTCTGTGCCAGGCATTGGACCGGGCTGAGGGAGCTGTGAGAGGGGGCAAGACAGAGATCCCTGTGGTCCCCGAGGAGGAGAGGAGAGCGCTGTGCTTGGCACGAGGAGCTCAACTGCACAAGGACACAGAGGCGTTCCGGTTTGCTCCTGGACAAGAAGGCCAGATGGACCCAGGGACCAAAGTGGGTGAGAGTGTTGGCAAAGCTTAGTTACGCCCCCCACCACCCAGCCTCGATGATGGGCAAGCAGGGTGCGTGGAGATGAGGGTGGTGGTAGCAAGGGGTCGACAGCAGGAGCCATGCATCTGATAGGTCTGAGGGTGAGGGTGGTCAGCATTGACGAGGAGAGGGACCTAGGAGGTTAGAGAACTGTGGTCAGGGCATGGTCAAGGCATGGGCTGGGTCTCAGGACCCCAGAGCGGTGTGTACCTGGGCAATGCCAAGCTCTGGCACTCACCCACCTTCATCAGCAATGCCTTTTCCTGGCGGGACTCACCAGGGAAAGGCAAAGAGTGGCCCAGTTTGATGGCTGGACCCGAGTCACCTGGGATTTCTCCGTTCATCCCTGAGCTTCCTCCCTGGCTCTTCCCTCAAAGATTCTCCCTGAAGCTGCCTGTGGTTGGATTTCCCCCTCCACTCAGCCTTTGGACTGAGTGCCTGAAGGGTGGCCATTCCTTCTGGGGGCAAAACCACGACTGCAAACAAGTTCATTTTCTCTTGCCAGCTCCCTTGAAGCTCTCACTTCCGCTTAGGCAGCTTCCGAACTAAAAATAGGTGTGCTGCAGTGGGCGTCCACGCGTAGAACACAGCTGTGTGCGGACACACGCAAGCACACTCAGGGAGCGGATGTGGAAGGCAGGCACTTGCCTCTTCCCGCCTCCTGCCTCCTCGTCAGTCTTCCAGGCAGCTGGGGACTAGACGCAGCGGGGACGCCTGCGCTGTGGCTTTGCAGAAGAGGAAGGCCCGAGAAAGTGGGCCGCCGTTGTGAATGTCAAGATTTCTCTTTGAGCAGGCACCAGTCGCAGTGGAAAGGTCAAAGCTGACAGACTAAACGCAGCCGCAGACAAGCAGCTCTTGGCTCCTTCTCTTCCCACCTCCGCCCCTCCCGAGTGGCTGGCTGCTAACGTCACCCTGCAATGAACGGCTCATGAGCACAATTCAAATCAAAACTGATTAAGAAACCGCACTGAAAAACGTAATTGATGCTTCACGTCCTCCTCGAACCACAGCGGTCCGCGGGACTAGATCTTGGCTTTACAAAAGACACCCTTTGTCTAGTCCAGGGAGGTCACACTGGCGGCCCGCGGGCCACAGAGGTCATTTTTGGTGACCCACAAAATGAAATAAAATGAAAATAGGAAGAAAAAAAACTGTTATGAAGAAGATAGCACTTAGGGGAGATGGAGGCAATACCGTCCACACAATTCCCTCGTTAACCCTTTAACTACTGAAGACGAGTAAAATCACAAAATCAAAGTTGCCCACTTTAGTGGAGTTTGACACCCCCGCTCTAGGCAATGAGCAGACGGGGCTCTCACGTCCTGCCAGGCTCCAGACCCTTGTCTTCTCCTCACAGAGGAAGCCACAGCTTCCGGACACAGGCCCAGGGCCGGGCCAGGCCAGCCCTCCCCTGGGAGGATGCTGGCTCTCCAGAGCAGCACCTGCACGGCTCTGGGCTGCTTTGCTACTCCATTCACCAGTGCACTGCATGCTCATCAACCCCCGCCACTGCCTGGGCGAGCTGCTTACTGCTGGAGGCTGAGAGGCTGCGGGCGGGGGCGTGGGGCGGGCAGGGAGATCAGGGCTCTGGTGGGCTGGTGCAGGGGGCTTAGAGAGCACAGAGGATGTGGAGCAAGCCTCCCTCTGGGACTCTCAAATAAAACAAACTCACTGCCATCGAGGTGATGCCAACTCATGGAGAGCCTATAGGACAGGGTAGAACTGTCCCCATGAATTTCTGAGACTTTAGCCCTTCCAGGGAGTAGACACCTCATCTTTCTCCCTCGCAGGCATGTGTGGTTTTGAACTGCTGATCTTGCAGTTAGTTAGCAAGCCAGCATATAACCACTAACCACTCCGCCACCAGGGCTCCTATAAGACAAAACCCTCTCCATGGTACCCCTGCCAGGGTCCTGTGTTCCAGCCCAGAGACGGGGCTTCCTTTTCCCCTTGCACAGCTAGGTGCTCTCACATGGAGGTGCTGGAGGTGCCAACCTCCCCAAAGTGTGCTTACCTCAGGTTCCCTGACCTTGGCACCAGTGGCCTTCCTCTCAGATTGCACCTTAAAATCACCTGGAGGACTTTTAAAACTGGATGCGCAATTGTATGAGGGTGCACCAGAGAAGCAGAATACGTATATGTGTGTATATATGTGTATGTATATATGGGTGTGTGTGTGTAATTTCTACGCATGCACAGGATGTCTGATGTTGTTGCTGTGGTTAGGCACCATTGGGTCTGTCCGGACCCATGTTGACCCTACACACAGCAGAGCGACACACTACCCAGTCCTGCACCATCCACACAATTCTATTCTCTTTTTGTTCCATTTTTCTACTGCAAGTCGCCTGGTAGGTTGGTAGCTGACCTTGCTGTTAGCTGCCCCGTGCATAAACAACTCTGCTGCTGCAGGGGGTCCTGACTCTACACAGAGAACCCTTAGACGTGCTGCCATCAAGAGAATGACTCCTAGCCAACTGGCGTGACAGACTAGGACTGCCTCCGAGAGTTTCCGACATTATAAATCTTTACCATAGCAGAAAGCCTCATCTTTCTCTCAAGGAGATGCTGGTGGTTTTGAACCATTGACTTTGCCGTTAGAAGCCCAATGTGTAACCCACATTGTAACCCATACCTTCAAAACGCCATCTAGATCAGTATTTGATTGAATAACTGAGCACCACAGCCTGGCCATGGTGCGTTCACTTTCCTCGTAGACATATGAAGGTTGAACGTTGAATCGGGAAGACCAAAAGGGAATGGGGGGCTCTGAATTGTGGTACTGGCCAAGAGTCTGGAAAGTACCATGGACTGCTAAAAGGACAGATGGACCTGTCTTGGAAGAAGTGCAGCCGGAGAGCTCCTCAGAGGCCAGGCTAGTGAGACCCTGTCTTACATACTTCAGACACACTGTCAGGAGAGACCAGTCTCTGGAAAGGGGCATCATGCTTGGTAAAACGGAGGGGCAGTGGAAAAGAACAAGGCGCCCCAGGGATTGGCACAGTGGCTGCAACAATGGGCCCAGGCCCAGGCATAGCTGTGAGGATGGCGCTGGACCGTGCAGTGTTTCCTTCTGTTGTGCACCAGAGAAGGGGTGCACAGAAGGGGTTGCTATGGGTCGGAACTGGCTCTGTGGCACCTCACGGCAACGACACCACAGCCTAGTCAAAGGAGACCTTGAGGGGCTGCTCCTCAGAGGCCAGGCTAGTGAGTCGAGCCCAGCCAAGTTAAGACGAGCACAAGACTAGCCATCGCCTGCCACACCCCAGACCAATGAAATCACAGTCCCCTGGGGAGGGAGCCAGATATCTTTGGCTTTGCAGGGCAGATGATTCTATGGGGTAGCAAGGCCAAGAACCCTGCTTTAACTCAATGAACTGCCCCCAGCTCCTGACAAGGGGTTCACCTGTTGGCATCTGTCCCACCGGAAGAGTCACACCCACCACCAGTTTCCAGGGCACATGCACACTCTGGCCCATCCCCATGCTGACAGCTCCCCAGCACCCATTCTGACAGCTGGACTCATTCTGAAATGGCTCACACTTGTTGAGAGTGGTGAAAGGAAGCTTCTGTTACTGCTGCCTGATGGGGGTTTCAGGAGTCTGTCGAATTGATTTGTTGTGACTCCCGGCATAGGTCAAACACAGAGAAGAACCTACAAGCTGCACGGAAAGCACCCACTCGCCGTTCCTCAAATTCGTGGCACCCAAGAAGCTCCAGCATCACCTCCCTTGGAGAGGCAGAAAGCAGGCTTCAGGCACTGAGAGCAAGGAGTGGCCTGACCTTTCACGGAGGGTCCACCAGGCCCCACAGCTCTCCGTGGGAAGGGGCACTGCTTCAGGACACATCCACAGGAGCCCCAGTTTATGTGTGAGAAAGCTGAGGCCTACAGAGAATGACTGACGGTTCCATCCTTCCCCCGGGTTATAGAAGAAACCAGGATTGGGCTTCCGATAGACCATTACAAACCCTTTGAGTTCTTCCCAGTGGTTAAAGCCAGCAAGCCTCAGTTCATGGAGAAAGGACACCAGTCTTCAAGTCGGAGGAACTCCATGGGTCATCCCCTAGTTCAAACAGTCCCTATGGACCACATATGTGTGCTGTGCCCTGTATTGAAGGGCCTCACAGATACCTCAGACAGCTGGAAAGTGCTGGAAGGAAGAGACAGGCTCTCACATGGATAACTGCACACAGTGTCTGGTTGCCAGTGAAGAAACAGGAGTCAGTCATCATTCATGCTCCCAGGAGGTAAGTTTTCCACTTGCGCACCTCCTGAGAGCCTCCCAGGAACCTCCCAGGTGACCAGACTCCCAACTTACACAGAGTCTCAGGTTCGAGGAAGCCCTGGTCCAAGAAGGCAGCTCTGTACACGCAGATGTCTTTTCTGCAGAAGCATCTTTGAAGCCGCCTGCCTAGCTTTTTTAATCAACAGACTTGGTTTTCCCTTTGGAAGTTTATGTTCCCTGATCTGCTTTCTCCATCTGATCATAAACCTGGTTGATTTCTATGGGAGCAATGTGGTTGTTTTGTTTTTAAGCCAGAATCGATTTATGGAGAAAACAATATGAAAAATACCAATTTAAAACCCAGTTTCCATTTGTCAGGTAGATCGAATGCCTCCTCAATAAAGTCCACTTTGGATTTCACAGTGATTCTTGGCCTCATGATATGTCTGAGCCAAATAATCTTTTCCCCAATAAAGGACCAAATACTAGACCACTGCTCTTATAATCCTCAGTATAACGCATTCTGACGAAATCAAGAAAACCTAAAACAAAGCAAAACTGGTTTTCAGTAAGGACCATGTGTGTCTGGGTACTTTAGAGAAACAGAAACTCATGTATAAGGGAGAGTTTTACATAAAGGTTAAGTGCACAGCAAGAAAACACCCCAACCCCGTGTTGCCCAAGCCCACAAGTTCAACATTAACCCATTAACCCATATGTCCAACACCAATGCACAAAGTCCTCCTCCATCTCACAAAACACATGTAATGATGCCGACTGGAGGAGAAAAGCTGAGTCAGCGTTGGCTGGGGCTCCACATGGCTGCTCCAGCACCCAGGACTGCATCGGGGTAGGTCCGTGTGGCTTCTCCTTGGAGATGTCTTGCAGGAAGTGAGCCTTGCAAGCTGAAGCGGGGAACTAACTAAGGCAGCTGCACCCTGGTCCGATCATCAGAAAGCAACAGACCCAAGAACCAGAAAGGCAAGGCTCACTGAGCCATTTATCTCTCCACCCTTCAATTAACCCCACATGTGTTTATTGGCCAGGTTGGCACAATAAACCAACTCAGACCATTTAAAGAAATTTATGGCTCAGGATCAGATACCTCAGAAATGCTGCCTAATACTGAATCCCACAGCCTCTCCACACTGTTGGCTTCTCACACAGGAGTCCTCCACAACACAACCAGGCAGGAGAAAGTCTGGAGTGGAGCAGCATAGAGGCTACACATTGGGCTGCTGACCACAGGGTCAGCAGTTCAAAACCACCAATGGCTCTGTGGAAGAAAACGAGGCTTTCTACTTCTATAAAGAGTGAGAGAGACAAGGGGAGCAAAGCAATGAAGTCCCCGAGGAATCCCAAAAATGGACTTTTGGAGCAGGGCTTGGCACCTCACCAGACTCCATCAGAAAACATTCATAAAGGTCAACAGACAGACCTGGAACTATTTATAGGTTTTTCTTTTCTTTCTTTCTTTCTTTTTTATTCTTTTCATATCTATCTATATAAGATAGGCAGGACAAACAATCTGGAGGAGAAAACAAAGGAACAGATGGTTCTGGGAGGACATGGGAGAAAAGAAAGTGGGGGAAAGGGAGGAGAGAGTCAAAAAACCCAGGGACAAGGGAACAACAAGTGATTTAAAATTGATGGCGAAGAACACGTAGGATGCCTGGTGAGTTTGATCAAGTGCAATGTAGCCGAGAGAAATTACTGAAAGCCAAATGAAGGTTGAACATGATAGTGGGACGGGGAGAAGGTAAAAGTAAATAGAGGAAAGAACTAGGAGGCAAAGCACATTTATAGAGGTATGAACATGTATATATATAAATCTATTTATATATGACGACAGGGATATAGGTCTATGTACATATATATTTATATGTTAAGTATTAAGGTAGCAGATGGACATTGGGACTCTACTCAAGTCCTCCCTCAACACGAGAGCACTTTTTACTAATAACCTGGCATTCTGTGATGCTCATCCTCCCAGCATGATTGTTGAAGACAAAATGGGTGCATAAGTAAATGTGGTGAAGAAAGCTGATGGTGCCCAGCTATTAAAAAATATAGTGTCTGGGGTTTTAAAGACTTGAAGATAAACAAGTAGCTGGGAAGCAATAAAGCCCACATGGAAGAAGCACACCAGCCTGTGTGATCATGATGTGTTGACAGTACCAGATATCGGGCATCAGAAAACCCAAAACAATCATATTGATGTGAACAAGGGGGGTTGGAGTGGAGACCCAAAGCCTATTTGTAAACGATTGGACAGTCCTTCACAAAAGGGTCACAAGAAAGGCACAAGCCAGCCAGGGTGCAGAATAGCACCGACAAAACACACAACATTCCTCTAGTTCTTTAATGCTTCCTTTCCCTCCTACCCCCCACCCTCCTACTCCACTACCTTGACCCCAGTTCTACCTTACAAATCCGGCTAGATTAGAGAATGTACACTGGTACAGATAAGAGCTGTTGACACACGGATTCCAAGACAGATAAACCCCTTAGGACCAATAGTGGGAGTAGCAATACCATGAGGGGAAGGGGAAAGTGGGGGGGAGAAAGGGGGAACGGATCACAATGATCGATGTATAGTCACCACCACCACCCCCACTCCAGGGTAATGAACAACAGAAACATGGGTGAAGGGAGACAGTGGATGGTGTAAGATATGAAAATAATAATAATTCATAATTTATCAAGGGTTTGTGGCGGTGGGAGGGTGACGGAGGAAGGGAAAAAATGAGGAGACCAAGGGCTCAAGTGGAAATAAAATGCTTTGAAAAGGATGATGGCAACATCTATACAAATGTGCTTGACACAATGGATGTATGGGTTGTTATATGAGCTGTAAGAGTCCCCAATAAAATGATTTATTAAAATAAAAAATAAAAAAGAGTGACAGTGTCTTGCTTGGGTCTATGATCAGTGCTCATGGAAGTAAATTCAGGAGATCAAAGGACTGATTACATTAGGTAACTCTGCTGCACGAGACTTTTGTAGAGTATTGAAGAGCACGGATGTGACTTTGAGGACTCAGGTGCACCTGGCCCAAGCCATGGGAGTCTCCACAGCCTCCCATGCATTGGAAGTGGGACATTGAGTAAGGATTACCAAAGAGGCATCGGTACACTTGAATGATGGTGCTGGAGATGACTACTGAAAGTCCCATGGGCTGCTCAAAGAACAAACAGAGCTGTCTTGGAAGAAGTACAGCCAGAATGCTCCTTAGAGACAAGTATGGCGGCACGTCATCATATATACTTTGTGTGAGGGAAACATCATCTCAGGTCCAGTAGGCACAATTGTACAGTGATCATAAGTAAAGATTATAGTAAAGTCCTAGAGAGCATGAGAGATAGAAGAGAGAATGAAATAATGGAGTCAGACACATTTCATTGTAGCATGCTCACCTCAGCCTCACTTCGTGGTTCACGTGGAGAGAGAGAGAGAGAGAGAGAGAGATTTATGGCTAACCAAGGCTTTTATATTCTCTGGGGACATGAAAGCCCCCTAACTACAGGTGAGGATAGACATCACAGGAAAGGGTTGTGCTATCGGTAATACAGTAATGGGAGGGGGGCTATCTAGGGGTATCCATGTAATAGGAAGGGTAATGGGGTACACATGTGACCAGATGGGCAGATCCTAGATTCAGGGAGGCAGTCTAACTTTGGATGTCACTGAGACGGTTTGACCTGTTCTCTGGCTCTCCATAGAAACCATTATCAGTAGGGTGTAAACCCACCCTACAGAGACCAAACTGATGCCTGCAAGCCTTTAAGGAGAAGTAGCCCATTGTCCTTAACAGCAGGGAGGGGCCCTTGTGGTGGGACCAGATGGTAGTCTGGCAACTGACTGCCTTCAGGGAGGTAACTTGGCAATCATTTACCATTAGCTGCAAGAAGTGTGCTAAGTCTAACATATATTTGGGGGAGATGACTTGGGAGAAATCTTTGTTTCCCACAACTTTGGACATGCGATCAGGAGAGACCAGTCCCTGGAGAAGGACAGTGTGCCTGGTAAAGCAAAGAATCCGTGGAGAAGAGGAAGGTTCTCCGTGCGATGGGTTGCCATTGTGCCTGCAACCGTGTGCTCAAACATCTGGAGGCTCTTGCAGATGGCCAGGGCTTAGTGGTGTTTTGTTCTGTTGTATACGGGTCCCTAGGAGCTGGAACTGACTCTACATCAGCGGTTCTCAACCTGTGGGTCGAGACCCCCTTTGGGGGTTGCACGACCCTTTCACAGGGGTCGCCGGATTCATAACAGTAGCCAAATGACAGTGATGAAGTAGCAACGAAAATAATTTATGGTTGGGGGGGTGGTCACTACAACGTGAGGACTGTAGTATACTAAAGAGTCGCGGACGAGCCAGGTTGAAAAGCACTGCTCAACATCATCTCACATCACCAACAAGGAGTTACAGTCTTGTAAGCCCACAAGTCAGTTCTACCCTGTTCTATGAGGTCGCTATGAGTCAGAATCAACAGGAAGACTGTTGGTACAACAGTAAAGCACTCAACTTCTAATCAAAAGGCTGGTGGTTCAAATCCATCCGCTGGCTCTGAGAGAGGAAGAGAAGAGAAATCTGGGTGGCAGCACGTGGGCCAGCTAGGAATACGAATGGGCCCAATGGTGTCCCACCGCCACCATCGCAACCAGGCACTTGGCTCTGACTCTGCCTGCCCTTCCTACTTCACTCTGCATTCTCACCCTCCAGAAGCCTCCATGCAGCCTCCCACTCCCTCTGGTGCTGACATCCGGCACCAGCTGGTGGTTTGGATGTTTTCTCGTTTCAAGACAAGGAGACAGACTGAATGATCTCGGGAGGACCCTTCCAGGCTTGCAAGTCTGAGGAGCCAGGGGAAGGAGCGCCTTCTCTTCCGGAGACAGCTCCAGCTGAGCCATCTGGCTCCCGGCTCTACACGGCTCTTCCTCCGCCCACAGGGTCTCCTGAGGAAGATGCTGGGCTCCGGCTGGGAGAGTGTACAAGCCAGCTACCTCTCGGAGCTGTAGACTTAGGCCCCCAAGTGAGGTGTTTGGTGCCTGAAACAGAGAAGGACAGAGATCGTCCCGCTTGAGTTGGGTTACCTGCCAGTCCTGCTGAGGAAGGTCCATTTCTCCAAGGCCAAGTGGGGCGGGTGGAGAAGGAAGCAGCTAGACACGATCAACCACCAGGGGTCCCAGTGACTATGCCCTGGAAGCTTGGCTATTCGTGGAGAGGAAGACAATTTCAGTCTCCACTCATCCTGGCCTCTGAAGTAAAGGCGGCACAGAAAACCCTGCAGGGTGGTCGTGAACGAGAGATCTCGGCGGTGTCTGCTTTTAGAGCTCTGACTCACTTGGTGGACCAGCCATGAAGGAACACAGCTCGGGGTGTGGTGCCCGGTGTAGGTGCCCCCGCTCGGGATCCCTGGAACCACTCACTGGCCAGACCAGGGCATGGTTCTCACCATCACCCTGGAGAGGTGACACTTTCAAGGAGACAACTACAGGCTCCCTCGGAGAAAGGACAGCCGGTCTTGGTGTTTTCAGCCATGAGACAGTGAGCTCCCTGCCAGACATGTCTGGACACCGATCAGTCAACAGCCCCAAACCTCCCACTGGTCATTTTGCCCAACAGTGTAAAGGTGGAAGCCTTGACCCTCATATTTGAGGCCCCGCAACATCTGCTGTCTATCTAGAGCTACCGGAGCAGAAATTCCACAAGTGGGTGACTTCAGACACAGAAATGGATTGTCTCACCCAAAAAGTCCAAATCAGAGTCTACACCTCTGCCATGGAGCCCATTCCAGCTCACAGCGAGCCTACAGATGGTGCCCCGGCCGTGGGGTCTGTACAGGGCAGAGAGCCTCATTCTCATCCCTCAAAGCAGCTGATTGGTTTGAACGACCACCTGAGGTTGAGCAGTCCAGTACTCCCCCAGCAGAGCCATCAGTAGCCCACCATAAGGGTCTAGGCCGCATGTATCCCCTCCTTGTCAAGGGACCCCAGACGTTCTTTGGTCCCTGTTGGTGCTCACATGGAATTGTCTTATCTCAAGTGTGCCTCCTGTCTGCTCATTTTCGAACTCAGAAGTGTGAGGTTGAGGACACAATCGACACCAGCGGTTCTCAACCTGTGGGTCTCGACCCCTTTGGGGGTCCAATGACCCTTACACAGGGGTCCCCTGAGACCATGGGAAAACACCTATTTCTGATGGTCTTAGGAACCGAGACACCGCTCCTCTATCCGTCTGCAGGCAGGTCTGCCCACATGCAGACATGCCCACATACGAGTACCCGGCATGAAGATTTATGCTACACCACACTTCAAGACAACATTTCATTGATTTCTCATTAGAAATCAATATTTCACAACATATTGTTTTGGTGATTCATCACGATGCCTTCATTATGTTCAATTTATAACAATGAAAATACATCCTGCAATTAGATGTTTACATGATGATTCAGAACAGCAGTAAACTTACAGTGATGAAGTAGCAATGAAAGTAATTTTATGGTTGGGGGGTCACCACCACTTAAGGAACTGTCTGAAAGTGCCACGACATAAGGAAGGTTAAGGACCGCTGCTTTACCCTGAGAGGGCCTCATTAAACAGAGCAGATAATGTACCCCATTCACCAACACGGGGAGAGGGATTAGCATCCCAACAGGTTTCTGTAACCCTGCCTACCATTTCTCCTTTCCTTCTGGTCCTCCGCACCTGGTGCACGCGTCCACTCACCCATTGACCTGCTCCTTTCTACAGGGGCTTATGGACCGGGAACTTGTCCTTTACCCTTGCCCCTTCACACACCGTTCCTGATTTTAAGCAACCCAGGATTCTTTTGTTCTGTTCACACAGCTACCTTCCGGTCCATTCAGAGATTCTGCGTGAACACAAGTGGGTGTTCTGGGATTCCCATTCTGCACAGTGTGGGCAGTTTGTTAAGATCCAATAGTTGAATCGGTTTGCATTGCAATAAAACACAAGTAAACAGAAGAATTGGTGTATTTGTGTTCTGGTCTTTGTGAAGAAGAACAAACACATCTACGTTGGAAGAAGTACAGCCAGACGCTGATTGCCAGTGAGGATGGAAGACTTTGTCTCATTTACTTGGGCCAGATTATCAGGAGGCACCCGGTGTTAGAGCAGGGCGTCATTATTGGTAGAGCGTCAACAGCTTCAGAATGGGCTCACCCAGGAGCACTCCTGACCATGGCGCAGGACTGAGCCGTGTTCGCTCTGGTTGTGCACAGGGTCGCTCTGAGTCATAGGGACTGATGGCCCCTCCAATCACAATCACTTGTTTGGGGCTGTCTTGCTCTTCTTTTTCTTGAGATAGGCGTTCACCTGATTGAGTTAACTGCTTTCTCTATCCTAATACCTATAACTGTGCTGTAAGTTTTCCGCCAGTACTGCATTAGCGTGTCTACAAATGTCCATATGTTACATTTTCATTCTATGCCATTTGCGTGTCCATTAGCTTTGTTTGGTTTTTTATTTCCTTTGAGATTTCCTTGACCTATGGATCAATTTGTATACTGTGCAACTCCCAAGTATTGGAGATTTTTCTCTTTATCTTTCTGTTATTTATTTCTAATTTGGATCCACTGTGGTCAGAAATATTCTCTGTGTGATTTGCATGCTTTTAAATTTGTTGAAGTTTAATGACCCAAGGCGTGGTCTATAGCTTCACAGGTTACAAAGAAGTGTAACCTTCTTTGTCAGTGCCCGTGGGCACTGGAGGACAGACAATGTGGCTTCTCCTGTTCCGGGAGAGAGTATCCTATGACTTCTTGTTGATTGATGGAGTTTTTGAGCTCCGTATCCTTCCTGGTTCTGTCTCACATATTGGGTGACTCTGGTTTGGTGAATACACATTTAGGATTTCTATAAATCTTTGTAAGGGCAGGCTGTTTCATGTTAATATACTGTCCCCTCTGTCTTTGGTAATTTTCTTTGCACGTTATCTGATATCATTATAGTTTTCTTTTGATGCTATTCTTAAATCATTCTGCTTTACTTTGACTAGTGTTTGTGTGATATATATATATATTCCCATTTATTTACCTTTAACCCATTTATATTATTAGATTTGAGGTTTGTTTCTTATAAACATCCTAAGTGTGGTCATTTAAAAATTCATTCTATAAATCTGTCTTTTACTTGGTTTATTTGGAAGATTTACACTTACCACAATTATTGTTGTGCTTGGGGATATGCAGCCAGTTTAGGGCTTGGGTGCAGTGGTTGGCGCTGGAAACTTCAAGACAGGCCTTTTAAACTCATCAGACACTCCATGGGAACAAGAAGAAGCGCTCTTCTTCCGTGGGGACCTCCTGCCTCGGAAAGCCTGTGAGGCCTTCCGACTCTGTTCTCTCGACTGTTCTCGGCTCACTGTGAATCGCAATGCATGCAGCCTGACAGTGGACTGGTCCACAATGGTCTACGGTTTTCATTTTTTATTTCTGCGTGTCTTCACTGATATTTTCCATTTATTGGTTTGTTTGTTCCTGTGTCCCTCTTGTTTGCATGGTCATTTTTGAGATTTATCTGGGGGGCTTCGGAAGGAGTCCCGGGGGCATTGGTGGACACATGTAGACCTGCGGACCATAGGCTCAGCATTTCTTACTCAAAAGCCTCTCTCAGAGGTAGCCGATCCGCTCTACCCTGCGACAATTCACAGTCCTGGCAATCCGAGGGAGCAAGTCTCCTCTGTACTGAAGGATCCCTTTGAGTCAGAATTAACTCAAGAGCAATGGAATTGGTTTGAATTGGTCTAGGGCTTTTGAATAGATCTCTTTTGCAGTTTGTTTTTGGTGGTTGCTTTATACTACATATAGCATATATATAAATATATATCTTGTCACGGCTTATGGCTGTTGCCATTTTATCAGTTCAAACTAAGTATAGAAATCTCATCTCCAATTACAGCCCTTGACTCTCTCCCGTTTATAGTTGTCTTGAATACTTCCTCCACATACATCCAGAACTGCATCAGACCACCTTATGATTCTTATTCCATCTATCCACCAATCTGGAAACTTGTAGAGAGGGAAAGATTATGGTATTTACCCCTTTTATCGGTTACCATGTTCCTCCTTCCTTCTTGCTGGTCCAAGTCTCCTCCTTTTATCCTTTCTTTTCCAATTTAGACAGCCTACTGCAGTCATCCTTGCAGGGGAGACATGCTGAAGACTAATGCTCTTAAGCTGCCTTTATTTGAGATGGTCTCAATTTCTCTTTCATTAGGGAAGCATCAGGAGTTCCTAGTAAGCTTTAGACTGAAAACCACAAGGTCAGCAGTTCAAACCACCAACTTCCTCTGTGGGAGAAAGAGGAGGCTGCACCATCCTCACAATGGTTCCTAGGCTTGCGCCCACTGTTGCAGCCACGGTCTCAATCCATCTCCTTGAGGGCTTTTTACTGTTTCTGCCGCCCTCTACTTTACTAAACGTGTTGTCTGGTGCTTTGTTCTCTTTCTGTTGCTGTTTTCGGGAAAGAAGGACCACTTCATCTGATTGGAAACAGAAGATCTTGATGATAAATTAATTTATTTGCTATTTTTTTCTGTGGCACTATTTTTCTTGGAAAATGCTACTTCTTCCGCATGTTTTGATCTAAGGCAAGAAACTGTCTCACTTCAAAGACCTGTGAGCTTGAGTGGACTCAGCGAGCTGGAGGTTCTGGCTGCTCTTCTTTTCACATGACCACGTATGTTCTTTCCGTGTTTCCTGACGTTATTAACACAGAAGTGTTAACTCTGATGGATGAACTTTGATGTGTAGGGCACATATTTTTAAACTTCACAAATCAGCTGGCAATGAGCAAGCTTCTTGTTTTCAGGAGTTGATGGGGAAGAGGGAGAGTGTGTGCCGTGGTGCCTGGAGCCCCACGGGCTTCTGGGAGGGTTGTTGAAACCACTTGTCACAGGGCCGCTTTCCTTGAATTTCCCTCTTTCTGTGGGGAGACCTAAGGACAAACAGCAGTGCGATTTTGTGGGTTTAGACCCGTGTCTGGGAGACGTCATGCCAGAGTCCCATCCCCCCAGTCTCTTCCGAGTGATGTAACTCCACAGGGAAAGGCAGGGATGAAGGGCTCTGGAGGGAAGAAGCAGGGAGGAGCTTCCTGCTGGGAAGGAGACCCAAGCATAAGCTCCTGGTTTTAACTTGACCCATGGGGTCAAGTTGAACTGCGTCCTGGGGTTTCTGAGGCTGTGAACCTTTACAGGAGGAGACAGCCTTGTCTTTCTCCCATGGAGCAGCTGGTGGGTTCTGAACTGCTGACCTTTTAGTTAGTAGCACAGCGCATAACCAATTATGTCACCAATTTCTGTCCCTCTGTCTCCTTGGGAACAAGACAGATGGGCAGAAAGATCAGGTACCCACTTGAGCCAGTGAAGAGCCCTCCATTCGGCCCCCCAGGGAGTGGTGACCAGAGGAGGGCCAGCATGCCAGGCTGCGGGATGCCCGGGGCCATCCCCATGGCTGGTAGCCCGGGGAGACTCGGAGCAGCGTTCTCACAGAGCACGGTCAGCGAGAAGTTCTCAGTGTGGCCGAGGCTTCCGGGCACACGACTGAGGGCGGTTTCCAAGTGGTCAGCTGAGAGAGCCCACCGAGCAGACCAGGGCTGCTGCCTCCAGAAGAAGATCCCTCTTGGAGGCGTCCTCACTTCCATCCTTCAGAAGAGTCCTACTGAAGGAAATGCTTCCAAAGCTTCTGGTGGGGGTCACTTGTCTGCCACTGCCACGGCCACCCCTGGGGAGGTGCCTTGCCACTGTGACCCCTATCTCAGGGCCTTCAGGAAAGGTCAACCAGGCGCCTGCAGACAGAGCATCTCAGAGACAGTCCCGGGGCCCTAGTGAACACGGCAAGCTCCCAGTCACAGCAAGTGAACGTGCTCACCTGGGGATTCACAGGGAAACGTTCTGCCCAGTGGAGTGGGGTCCTATAGGGGGCGTAGGGGCTCACATCAACCCAAGAGTCAACATTCACGTAGCGCAGAAATTTCTTGGGGTGGTGGGGATCCAGGCTTTCATTTCAATCTTGTATGATTTGAACTTCTACTTTCAGCCATTTGTATAAGTGATCATGCGCTCTACCTGGCCACCCTGAGGTTTGGATAGGTGGACCCAGCTCATCAGACAAGAAGCAAATTTAGAAGACCCGACCTTAGGCCAGCCCCCATGGGGAGCCACGGTGGTGGATGTCCACTGCTCTCCTTCGGGCAGAGGAGGCATTGAGGAGAACTAGTGGCATCACCAGGCACACCACCATGTGACGACCACAGGGACACGGGTGCCACCGGCCTGCAGGACGCCCGATCTCAGGCCAGCAGGGTCCCGGCATCCTCCCACGCTCTCCTTCATAGCCTCACAGCCACAGAACGCCACGGTCTTCCTCCCACGTACAAGCCTTGGCTACTAACTGGAGGGTCAAAGGTTTGAATTTAGCCAATGGTGCCACGGAAGTAAGGCCTGGCTGCATCATGGCCGTAAACCCTCAGCCACGGAAAGCCCTGTGGGGCAGCTCCTCTCTGGCAAGGCCCTGCGTGGGAACGGGCTCAGCGGCAGTGGGTTTGGTTTTGAGGTTCCGCTCTGCTTCTGAGCTCCTTCAGTGGCTCTTAGTTTGTGCTGTTTTGTCTTTGCTTCTTTGTGATGTCGTGACCAGGGGGTGGCAAAGCCCCGTTGCCAGGGAACAGGCCAGGAGAAAGAAGGTCATCTTCCGTGGTCCTCTCTGCTCCATTTGGCTCCATGTTTGGGGGCTTGTCTCACATTTGGGGATCGCAAGACTGCAAACCTGGTGCTGTTTCCACTGCTTCTTCTTACCTACATTCAGGGGTGGGCTTTACCCATTCCATCTCCATTGACAGCCCGGGAACGCTCATCACATCCAACACAAGAGATTTTCTCTCAACAATGCTGCCCGTTCAGCCATTTATATAATCTGATAAGGGGGGAGGGGGGAGGAGGAGGAAGGGGAGAAAGAGAGTGAGAGAGATCCACAAAACAAATTACCCTTGAAAATTGCTTAGGAAGGCAGCACCCTTAGTGAGTCTCCACATGTTTTGGATCAATAAATTGGTCGCAGTTCACTGAATCTTCAGGGGAGCCTCGGAAAAATGCTCGCCTTCCATGCATGGCTGGATGGCACTGGTGTGGTGGGGCGCTCACTCTGGCCAGTTGCAGGGCCGCTCCATCAGACTGAGGGAAGAACCCCACCTCCCTTCTCACCCCTACTCCAAGTGCAGGCACTGGGTTCTGCTGGGTGGAAGCTGGGTGCCCCCTCCACCAAGGACAGTGAGCCTCTTGGGGTTCCACGCACTGATGCTTTACCCTTTGTTACGGATTCAATTGGGTCCCCCCCTCCTCCAAAGAAATCATGTATTGACATCCTAACCTCCTGTCATCTGTCAAAGTACTTCTGTTAGACAGAGGGTTTCTGGGTTCTGTTAGTGATCATGTAGGACCTGTCCTGTACTTCCTCCCTTGTGAGTTGCTTGTTAAAATCTGATGACCACAAATTAGACGTACAAGTGGGCTGGAGACCAATACCACAGGAAGATCTCCAAGCAACTGGGGAACACAAGACCGGGGGCACGCAGCGAGACAAGGACCTGCCCCAGACCCGACAGAGAGCTCCTGCTCCTAGAGCCAGGGCCCCGACAGCGAGCAAGTACGTTTTCATTCATTAAAACCACCCTCTTGTAGTGTTTCTGCTCCAGCAGCGAAGTAGCTAAGACATTCTTCTACAAGTGCAATGCATACTTGTAGTCCCAATCTTAGCAGCTACACGAATCACACAGTAGAGAAAAGAAACCTCAGGAAGGTGGTGAGGATGGAAAGGGTTTTAATCACCTCTCACTCATCGAGGCAGAGAGAGGCCCACTCAGGAGTGGTTGGCCCTGTCTGAGTGCCACATAGTCATCGGATGATACCTTGGCAACAGTAAAACATGGGATCTTTAGTAATCTTTAGTAAACTCAGTGTGGTAGCTACATAATCGCCTGTCAACTTGAGAAGGGGTGGGGTCTAGCCTATCAATCTGGATGCAGCTTGATGACCTCATTTGGAAGCTCAAAGGAGATAAACAGCTCACTGGAGGGCAGACACACTCTCTGCTTCATCTTCCTGCTGACAAGACACATGTGCTATGCTGATGAAACCAGAGCCCTGAAGCCGGAGAAGCCACGTGGAGACCCCTGCCAGTGTGGAGATGCTTCCACTCCCACTGGATCCATAAGACTTTCCACTCATTGGCCTGTGATCTTCCTGTATTCGGCATCATTGCATGTGTTGGGTGAGTCTGAAGAGGAATTTATAGACTGGGATTGGACATACAGGCTAAATCAGACTATGAACTTGATCTGGACTGGTCTGTGATGCTTTCTCAATATACAGTTGCTCTTTGATATAGAGCTCTTTCTCCCACATGTATGAGTGTCTCTGGATTTGTTCCTCTAGCCTACCCAGACTACCACACTCAGAAAAGTAAGATGACTTTTCAAAAGGATTTACTCAGGATGTGCTTACTCTCCCTAGGATGATTAGGGTTGAGCCCTGTGCCCTCACAGCACCCCCTTTTCCTAGGAAATTGTGTGGCTAGCTCTTCCTGGCAGAAGACGAGACTCTCAAACTTGCTCAGAGAGTAGCTAAAGCAAATGGAGGAAATGACAAAGTCAAAGAGCTGAACAGAACATGTCAAAGGGCAGTTTGAGAAGACGAACGCAAATATTATAAAGACATGTGCAAAGACCTAGAGACAGAAAACCAAAAGGAAGAATACTTGCATTTCTTAAACTCAAAGAACTCAAGAAAGAAAGAGGAGAAAAAAACTCGAGAAAAAATTCAAGCCTCAAGTTGTAATTTTGAAACATTTTATGAGCAAAATATTTAATGATGCAGGAAGCATCAAAATAAGATGGAGATAACTGTACCATAAAGAACTAGTTGACATTCCATCATTTTAAGAGGCAGCAGATAAGCAAAAACCAATGGTACTGAAGAAAGAAGTTTA
Source organism: Echinops telfairi (assembly GCF_000313985.2). Classification (NCBI taxonomy): domain Eukaryota; kingdom Metazoa; phylum Chordata; class Mammalia; order Afrosoricida; family Tenrecidae; genus Echinops; species Echinops telfairi. The sequence goes on along the minus strand of NW_022103906.1, from coordinate 96,467,767 downwards.
AGCTGCATTGAAAACATTTGCCAAAAACAAGACTTCGGGAATTGATGGAATACCAATTGGAATGTTTCAACAAACTGATGAAGCACTGGAAGCATTTATTCATCTCGCCAGGAAATCTGGAAGACAGCTACTTGGCCAACAGACTGGAAGAGATCCATATTTGCACCCACTCCAAAGAAAAGAGACCCAACAAAACATTCAAATTATGGAGCAATATCATTGATACCACGTGCCAGTAAATTTTGTTGTCAATCATCCAAATACAGTTGCCTCAGTACATTGACAGGGAGCTGCCAGAGGTTTGGGCTGAATTCAGAAGAGGATGTGGAACAAGGGATAGCGTTGTTGATGTCAGATGTATCTTGGCTGAAAGCAGAGAATACCAGAAAGGTGTTTATTTGTGTTTTATTGACTATGGCGAGGCATTTGACTGTGTGGATCATAACAAACTATGGATAACCTTGAAAAGAATGGGAATTCCAGAATACTTGATCGTGCCCATGAGGACCTTTGACATGAATCAAGAGGCAGTTGTGAGACCAGAACAAGGCATACTGCATGGTTTAAAGTCAGGAAAGGTGTGCGACAGGGTTCTCGCCTTTCACCAGACTTATTCCGTCTGTGTGCTGAGCAAACCATCAGAGAAGCTGGACTATACGGAGAAGAAGGTGGCATCAGGATTGAAGGAAGACTTATTAACAACAGGTGATAAGCAGATGACACCACCTTGCTTGCTGTAAGTGAGGAGAACTTGAAGTACTTTCTGATGAAGATCAAGGATTGTAGCCTTCAGTATGGACAGCAACTCATTGTAAAGAAGACTCAAATCCTCACAACTGGATTCATAGGTGACACCATGCTAAATGGAGGCAAGGGTGACGTTGCCAAGGATTTCGTCTTGCTTGGATCCACAGTCAATGCTCAGGGAAGCAGCAGTCAAGAGATCAAGAGACTTATTGCATTAGGTAAATCTGCTGCACAAGGCCTCATTAGAGTATTGAAGAGCACGGCTGTTACTTTGAGGACTAAGGTGCGCCTGACCCAAGCCATGGCCTTTCCAATTGCTCACAAGCCTGTGAAAGTCGACGTTGAATAAAGAAGATCAACGAAGAACCGATGCATTTGATTTGGGGCTGGTGAAGAATATCAAAAGTACCAGCAACTGCCAAAAGAACAACAATGCTGTTCTGGTGGAAGAACAGCCAGAATGCTCCTTGGAAGCAAGGATGGCGAGACTTCGTCTCAAGGACTTTGGACGTGTTGTCAGGAGAGCCCAGACCCTAGCAAAGGACGTCATGTGTGGGAAAGTTGGACACTGAATAAGGAAAACCCTGGAAGAATCAAAGCATTTGAACTGTGGGGCTGGAGAATATTGAAAGCAACATGAACTGCTCAAAGGACAAACTGATCTGTCTTGGAAGAAGTGTGGCCAGAGTGCTCCTCAGAGGCAAAGGCAGGGAGACTTCTCTCACATATTTTGGACAGGTTGTCAGGAGAGACCAGGCCCTGGGGAAGGACATCATGTTTGGCAAAGTGCACTGTCAGCAAAACCAGAAAAAGGCCCCCAAGGAGGTAGATGGACACCGTGGCTGCAACAATGGGCTCAGGCCTGGGAACCATTGTGAGGCTGGTGCCGGACTGAGCAGCGTTTTGTTCTATTGTGCGTAGGGTTGTTGTGGGTTGCAGCTGACTTGATAGCACCTAACAACAACAACAATAGCTCTTCCTTTAAATCTTTCCTCCTACGTTGCTTACTGTGTTCTCCCTGATTCTTTCATACTTCAGCACCCCCATCTTCACCCAACTCTCCCTACCTTCTTTCCCAATTTTCTTTTGCTCCATAGCACCTACCACCCAACCCAAGCTGGCTGCCGTAGGAGTCCATTCCATTGACAGTGACCGTACAGGACAGATGGGAACTGCCCCCTCTGGATTCCTGAGATGGTAAATCTTTCTGGCAGCAGAAAGCCTCCCCTTTCTCCTTCGGAGCAGCTGGTGGATTGGAACCAGCCTGCTTGCAGTGAACGGCCCAGTACTTAACCAGCAGTGCCACCAGCCCAGCACAATGACCATCTGCACCATCCAGCGACTCTGACTTCAGAGCAAAATGGCACAAACAAGGCTAGCTGTGGCAACACAATCTCCCCGGCACCCAGGGGTGGAGCATCGGTCCCGTTCTCGCTCCTGGCTGCACTGCAAGCATCCCCTCTGAAAACGCTGAGAGAAATCTCACCGGTCTCAGCATCACTCAGAGCCAAGCTTTCCCTTGGCAACGAGTTTATTTTTACCATGTGGACGCTGGGAGTCATGGAACCGATCGTGTTCTCTTATTTCCATTGACTGCGAGAAAGTTCTGAGCCAGGATGTGGCTTGTGAAAGCAGAAGCTTGGCCACTCAGAGGCATCTGCTTTGTACAGTCATCTCTACCCCACCCCACCCCCACTCTCCTCGGCTCCTGGTTTCCTTACTCATCTTACTCTTCATCTGGATTTTTGTATGAATTTTATTGTCCTGTATTTTGTATGCAGTATTTTTAATATTTCTCTTTGCTTTTGGAAGGAAGTGTATGGATGGATGATTGGATGGATGCTTGGATGGTTGGATGGATGGATGGATGGATGGATGGATGGATGGATGGATGGATGGATGGATGATTGGATGGATGGATGGATGGATGGATGGATGGATGGATGGATGGATGGATGGGTGGGTGGATGGATGGGTGGATGGAAAGAGAGAGAGAAGGAATCTCTCATCCCCAAGGCTGGGATATGGATCTGCCATTGCCTCTGCCATTGTCCTACAGGATCTGATGTGATCCCCTAGAACAGTGATTCTCACCCTGGCACAGGGGTCGCCTAATACATGCTGCATGTCAGATATTTACATTAGGATTCATAACAGTAGCAAAATGACAGTGATGAAGTAGCAATGAAAATAATTTTATGGTTGGGGGTCACCACCACATGAGGAACTGTATGAAAGGGCCGTGGCATTAGGAAGGTTGAGAACCACTGTTCTAGAAGATGGGCACCCATCTTCCTCCCTGTCGTGTGGCTGGGTATCTTGCATGGAACTTAAAGACCTCGTTGGGATACAGCCACAAAGTGCAGATGATCCTTTTCCCATGAGGAGTCCTCTTCTCTTGAAAGCCTCGAGCACACTGCACTACACTCTGACCTCTCTTTCATCTCACCTTTGTCTTCTCTGCTTCATTGAAAGTGTGAAGGGGGATTTCTTTCCCTGTGTAGGAAAGAAGAGGGAAAGGGGGTCGAAGAAGGACGTGTGGAGTATGAGAGGTTGATTAGAAACCCCTATCAAAATTCTGTCGTCGTAGGTCAGATTCCCAGCGATTTCAGTCCTCTGAAGCACAGCCATGAAACCAAAGACGTCATCCAGGAACTTGGAACATCTGTCACAAAGACCATGAACTTCTTCCCAGGAAGATCCACCGATGGTGAATTAAGACCCCAAGACTCTTCCTTGGTGTCACGGTTCTCCCGCTGACAGCAGAGGCACAGCCTCCCAGGACCCCTCCTGCTTGCACTCACTGCACGCCTTCTCCTGGGGACTTGGGTCCCCTTACACTCTGCACCTTAAGCAGTGGAGTGCCTTCCACCTGTGTGCCTGAGCTAGCCAGTGTGGTTGCTCGGCACTCCTCGTGGCTCCCAGTCTGTCAACAACATGGCAGAAGAGTACTGTCTCCCTTCCTGCTCAGTTTCCCATTTCCTTTGATTTTGCTGATATTTCTTGTTCATTCTTTTGTAATTCATATGAAAGCACTATAAAAATTAAAATTGCAAAGACTTCTTTTCATGTTATTCTAATCAGGAAGACTTGCGGGAGTTCAAAGGAAGCCAAAAGGAAGAAGCAGGATCTATCATGTATTTTTGGAATAATCAGTTCCCAGTTAATTTGCTCATTAATTTCATGATTAAATGTGAACAGAGAGCTCTGGAACCAGTCTGGGTGACTCATCGCATCAGCACCGCTCCCCCACCCTCTGCGTCTTCCCCTTCCCTCTTCCACTCATCTCAGCCAAGTTCCTACTTCCCACCTCCGGAATCTGGCCCCTAACCCTCCTCACCACCTGCCCTTTCTGTGCCCTGCACCCCTCGCTCCATTCCCCAGTCCAATGGACACCTCTCACTTTTATAAGCGGGCCACTCTCTCCCACCACTCCTCTCCGGCCTCCCTGTCTCCATCAGTGGTGTCCTCACCTTGAGCAAATGCCTGGGAGACATCTGTAAGCACTTCCCTTGAGTTGGCGAGTCCGAGAGTTGCTACCTTCCGATTGAGTCCTGTCATATTTGACTCTGTCCTATGTGACTCAGTCCTATTTGACTCTGTCACATCATGTCTAGGCATCTACCCCAAGGGAATAGCTTAAAGACAGAAGAGGCATTTAACGCACAAATACGTTTAATGCAATGTTCTGTGGCAGTCTAAAAAAAGAAAGAAAAGGAAAGAGTGGAACTTCCCTGCAATAAAGAGAGGAAGCGGCACCCAGTGGGACCTTAGAGCACATTTCCTCACAGTGTTTCTTACAGGTTCCTCACAGGTGGACGGACACCCCTGTCCACCTACCCATCCCCCAAACTGCCAAGCCAAGTCCCAATGCACTTGTCCTCAGGGCAGTGGTTTTCCATTTCTCTCTGGACAGGCGTCTTGAGTCAAGGGAAGGAAGACTCCCACTCATCCATGGCTCAGGCAGTGTTTGTCAACTTGATCCTAGGGAGCACCGGTCCGGATCACCAGGGGATCCTCGCTGCTGGATCAGCTTCCAGATGGCTGTCTTTCATTCTCAGCACACTGGAGGACCCTGGGAGTTTTGATTCTTAATTCTGCCTAGTTTTAATTCAAAATGTGGCTTGAAGCCATGGATTAACTGAACTGGTCTTTTTTATTTATTTTTTTACCTCGAGCAAGATAGGAGCAAATGTCACAAAGAAAAAAAGCCCATCAATAAATAATTAACTCAAACAATCCAAAGAAGGTGAGGCAGGCAAAGGGCTTGGGAGGAATTCCCCTGACAACAACAACAACAACAAATCTGGAAACCTTGGATCCACAACTCAGATCCAAGAGGACTGAGGTCACAGGGCAGGCCATCACCCTACTCTCCTCCCCCCAAATGGGGAGACAGACAGAAGCATCGGGTATCGAGAGCAGAAACCATCACTGGACCCCTCATCAGATAGACTATTGAAACGGTAAGTGGCTAATTTCTGGAGATCGAATGTGGACGAACTTGAGAGACACGAGCAGACTGAGACCTAATCGGATCAGGCAGTGCTTCCTCTCCTTCCTCACCTGGTCGCTGTCTCTAAGTCAACCAGGCTTTCCCGGGGATGACCTTGACACGACTCAGTCCCTCAGAATCACACCTCAGGCCTGCTTTTCAACAGGAAAGCACAAGGTTTGCTACACGGCAAAGACATAGCCCGAAAAGACAGGCAAAGAGTTAGAACTCAACTCGGATATGGCAGGAATTTTGGATTCATCAGACCAGGAAATTAGAACAATGGCAATTCGTGTGCTAGGGCTCTAATGGAAAACATGGACACATTTAGAAACAGATGGCAACGTATGCCAGCATACGGAAACCATGAGAAAGAGTCCAAAGGCAATGCTAGGAAAAAAGACTGCTGTAACAGAAGGGAAGGGTGCCTGGGCTGGAAATGCTGATGGAACTTGAAGACATGTCGAGAGAGATCTTCCCAAATGAAAAGCAGAGAGTAAACAAACAAACAAGAAACAGGATAGCCAGAACTGTGGGGCATTTATGGACCATGCAGGTAACAGAAAGAGGTACCCTCTGCCAAGGAGAACCTGCTCTGTGTCACACGCTGCATTGAGTCATTTCTGAACCATCCATATTTTAGCTTATCTTTATCTGGAGGGAGAGAATTCTAGGGGGGTTTACAAATCCAGGCAGGACTGGGGCTTAGATACTAGGAAGCTGAAGATGGGCCAGGCAGATGATACTGGCCTTCCCCTCCCACGCTTGAATCTTTCCAGAGGTCAGGTCCTATCCCTGGACAAGCATCAATTGAAGAATAAAAGTGAGAATGGGCCCAAACATTCTGAGGCATCCGAGGTCATAATCAAGATGGAAACACATCTTCAGGAAGGAGAGTCAGTCTGCGAGCACAATCTCAGTAAAACAAGTAACACTAATCCTAATTCGGAACCAGTTCTTTACGTATTGAATCTTCTTGGTCCTCATCATGTTCCTTCATTCATTCCACGTATTCCTGTCAGGAGACGACTAAAAACCCTTGTCAATGACGGCAACGTCTGCCCAGAGCTCAAATTTAAAATCTAGGCGTGATCCTTGGTGCTGTGCTGGGTCTTCACAGATCCAACCTACTAACAAATCAACCAGATGGACTGAAATCGTGGCTGCAGCAAAGGGCCCAAGCATGGGAACAATTGCGAGGAGGCGCAGGACCGGGAAGCATTTCCTTCTGTTGTGCGTAGACAGTCACGATGGGTTGGAACCTGCTTGATGGTACCTAACAACCTTAACACATCTTTTCAGAAATGAGCTAGAACTTCTTTTGGGTTACAGGAACTCTGTGATGTGCAAGAGGCTAATGCCTTGTCAAGTAGGAGGACGAAAATGAACATAAGTGCTCCTCGGAGGTCCTTGTGAGAGTGACATCATCCTTCAGGCCCTGAAGAGCATGCAGCTTTTGGATGGTTAGCCCAGATGCTCCATCTGGGAGCAACAGTGGGCCTCACGCAGCTGCAGCAGATCTAAATGTCCCTCCACAGAAGGGAACAGAACGCCATGATTCATAAGGTCACCTGAGGGTGTGAGATAGTTTATTGTGCCAGCCTGGCTGATAAACACAAGTGGGATTAACTGAAGGGCAGAGAGATAAATGGCTTGATGAGCCTTGCCTTTATTGTCTCGCGCTCTGTGATCATCGGACCAGTGTGCGGCTGCCTTGCTTGTTCTGCGCCTCAATTTAAAGGCTACACTACCTGTGGGACGCCTAGCCTGTGGACTGTGTCGCTGTAAGTTGAGGTCCCTTTAAGACATCTCTGGAGCTGGGGACTG
>NW_022103906.1:96458710-96459919 GCF_000313985.2 Echinops telfairi | reverse complement strand
CTCCACTCAAGTACTCCCTCAATGCAAGAACACTTTGTTCTATTAAACTGGCATTCCATGATGTTGAAGACAAAGTGGGTGCATAAACAGATGTGGTCTCTAACTGGTCACCAAAGAGCAACCCAAATCAGTCCACCTTATTTATAAACAAGGAAACAAAAGCTTGCTTCTCTTTTAAGAAAAGGGTGTAATATAGTAGATGAGAAACCAAACAATGTATGGCGTTGGGTAACTGCGCTGCACAAGACCTCTGTAAAGTGTTGAAGAACAAAGATGTCATTATAAGGACTCAGTTGCACCTGACTCAAGTCATGGACTTTCCAGTCAGCTCACCAGCATGTGCAAGTCAACACTGCATGAGGAAGACCAAGGAAGAGTGGATGCATTTGCATGACAGTGCTGGTGAGGACCCTTGAAGGCACCGGGGACTGCCGAAAGAACCAGCGGAAGAGCCACATGCTCCACGGAAGCAAGGGTGGCAAGACTGCATCCCAAGAACCTGGGACGTGTTGTCAGGAGAGCCTAGAGCCCAGCGAAGGACGTCCTGCTTGGGAAAGGGACGGACGGTGAGAAAAAGGAGGCCGTGACAAGATGGATCGGCACAGTGGTGGCAACGATGGGCTCGGGGAAAGGACTGGTCATGCGGATGGCGCAGGACCGGGCAGTGTCGCGTTCTGTTGTGCCTGGGATCGCTGAGTCAGAACCGGTTCCGTGGTACCTAACACCAATAACAATGTGATCAACATAGGTGGTGGGTGACACAGCCACTTGACAACAGCCGGTTGCTGTTCAAACCTACTCCGTGGTGCCACAGGAGAACGGCCTGACAATCTACTTCTGAAAGTCACAGCCATTAAACCCCCACGGAGCACGGCTCCGCTCTGTGCCACGGGAGCTCCCTGAGGTGGGCTCCACTCTACGGCAGAGGGTCTGCGCATGTTGCTAGCGTTTAATGTGATAGCCGATGCTGACGACACTCACATACACGGAGGTGCCCATTCCACAGTCGGACTGCGGAAGGTCTCGCTGAGAGTAGTACATTCCATAGGAAAACTAATAACCAGAAGGAACAAACACCCATCCGGGCGATGGCAATTGGGGCATCAGGAAGAGCAAGGGCATAGGTTCTAAGGTAGATTAAGCATGGCTTGTTCTAGAACAGATGGAAGAGGAATGTGTTGGGAATTCAGGAGGGATGGTGGCAGGGGG
>NW_022103906.1:96449337-96458610 GCF_000313985.2 Echinops telfairi | reverse complement strand
GGGGGGGGCGCGGTAAGGTCGGCAAGGAAGGGGCTGGACCTCACAGAGTCTCGTGGGCCCAGTTTGGAGAAAAATCACTTTGGCAGCTGGGAGGAGATGGGATCAAGGAGACTAGTTAAGCAGCTCTAGCACGGACCTAGGGAAAAAAAGGAAGGTAGTCGCAGAAGTGGGCTCATGATAGTGGAGATGGGAAAATCATGTTGGAAGGGCTTATGGGTTGGATCTATGAGGAGAGAGAAGTGAAAAACACTGCTTAGATTTTTGACTTGAGTTTGGGGATGCATATTGATACCAAGAAAGCCTGGGGGGAAACAGAGGTGGAACTGATGGAGAATCCAATGGAAACGTCAGACGGGCTGGTGGATGCATAGTACCTGGATCCCAGGAGAAAGGAACAAGGATCGTCCCGTTCCATCAATGTGGAAGCGATGTCAAGAGATGTTCGGAATGTACCACACTTTCTATGACATGGTTTGAGAATGTACTCAGTACTTCCTCTGAACAAGTTCTAAAATAAGCTATTTTGCACAATCAAATAGCTGATTTTCCCTTTGAAGACGTAGAAGCCTTATTTTAGAATCGAGTGGGAATTTGGACCACAGAGAGCTCTGTGCCATCTCGGTGGAGGATTTCCTGTGGTCTCGCTGTCACACTGTGTGAGGAGCCAGCGGCAGAGCCCAGGTTTGCCTGAGGAGTGCTTGGCCCGCACGGGATCCGCCGGTGTGTGCTTGTTACCTGCACCACTTAGAAACGACTTACGGCAGATCCATCTGCCTTCCTGCGGGCCCTCCATTCTAACCCACCCCTCACTGCTGTCAAGGAGAAGCTACAGGCTGTTGCCGGTGGAGACTGGTGGCTGCATTTTTGTAGCTTGTATTGCAGGTAGTGCTTTGGGTTAAGCTCTGGACGGTTAACTGCAGGGTCAGGGGTACAAATCCACCAGCCACTTGTTGGGAGAAAGATGAGGCTGTCTGCTCCCATAAAAGTTTACAGTCTCAAATGGCCTGACAGCACCAGGCTTGGTTGATACAGGCGTGAAAACAATTTGTCCTGAATCCACCCAGTGCTGAGGAAGCAGGCCTGTCAGTCTGCTTCTGAAAGGATCGCAGCCAAACACAAATCCCGAAAAACCAACAAACAGAAATGCCTGGGGAGAAGTCTTACTCTTAACATGTGGGCTTTCTATGAGTTGGATCAACTCGAGGCAACTTTGTGTTTTCTTTGTTTTGTTGCCTTTCCAATGTAGTTTCTGACACCAGAAATCCGAGAACAGAGCCTGCTGACAACTGTGAAACAAAGCTAGCTTATGGGTCAGATTCTAGAAGGTTGTCTTCCTGCATCCAGTCAGCTGTCTGGGCTGCACAAAAGTCTCCTGGGGTCGTGTCCATCATCAGAAGATTGCAGCTGGCCAGGGAAGCTGGATGTTGGGGTAAACCAGAGGATGCAGAGTGGTTTCTAAGTCTCCCTGGAGTGCATCTGCTTAGACCAATCACAGAGGCTGCTAGTTCCCAGCTAAACCCTTCTCCTCCCCTGTCTAATGACTAAAAGAAACCCTCCACTGGGGCAGAGTCATTGTGTGTAACTAAATGCCTGATTTTCCAGCCAAGGGAGTATGAGACATGTACTGGACACCAACAGGCAGGCAAAACCCCTACTGGTGTCCTTCCCCTACAAAAAGAGGGAGCTCTTGTTTCCCTTGACCTTCCCTCTTCTTCCTGTCTAGACCATGGACAGGTGGCCCAAGGCCCAGCAGGCATGAGGCAGCGCCCATGAGGACAGCAGCCCCCGTAGCAGGGGGAGCAGGGTAGCCCTGATGGCAGTCCGCACCATGGGGACTCTGGCCGCCAAGCCAGCAGTCAGATTCCGAATGAGCAGAGCCCTGGACATGTGCATGGACATGACGATGCCATTTTAGAGAATTACTAACATCTCACAGAAATACAATAGAGCATTAATAAAATTGCAGCCATTAAATAAAAATGCCTGAGGATGGCAGCGATTATTCTCAAGAAAGCGGTGTAATAAAAATCACACACACTGAAGAGGATGTAGAGAGATTTAACTGTGCCTACATTGCTGGTGGGACTGTAAAACTGTACAGCCATGGTGGACATTGATATGGTCCTTCCTTAAACAAATGGTAATATAAAAACCTTATGATCCTGCAATCTCTTTACTGGATACATACCCTAAAGAAATCAAGAATATAACATGAACAGACATACGCACAGCTATGTTTACTGCAGCAATGTCAATAATAGAAAAAACATGGAAACAACCCTAAACTATAATTACAGAGGAATGGATCAATAAACTCTGGGACATTCATACAATGGACTATTAGGCATCAATGAAAAACAATGGCAACTCTGTTAAACACCATAAAACGTGGGCAAAACTAGAGCACATTAAAAGTTAGTCAATCTTTATTGGGCCTAACTCAGGTCCTCCCTCAACGCAAGAACACTTTGTTCTAGTAATCTGGTATTCTGTGATGCTCACCTTCCCGACGCGATCGCTAAAGACAAAATGGGTGTATAAGCAAATGTGGTGAAGAGGGCTGATGGTGCCAGGCTATCAAAAGATATAGCATCTGGGTTCTTAAAGGCTTGAAGTTAAACAAGGGAGCTCTATCAGGAAAGCAACAATGCCCACATGGAAGCAGCACACCAGCCTGTGCAACCTCGAGATGTCAACGGGATCAGATATCAGGCATCAGAAGATGCAAAACAATCATATCAATGTGAAGAGGGGGGCCGTGTGGAGACCCAAAGCCCATCTATAGACTATTGGACATCCCCTCACAAAAGGGTCACAGGGAAGGGACGAGCGAGCCAGGGTGCAGTATAGCACTGATGAAACACACAACATTCCTCTAGTTCTTTAATGCTTCCCCCCACACACACACACACACACTATCATGACTCCAGTTCTACCTTACAAATATGGCTAGACTGGAGCATGTACACTGGTACAGATAAGAGCTCTCGACATGCAAAATCCAGGACAGATAAATCCCTCAGGAACAATAATGGGAGTAGCAATACCAAGAGGGTAGGGGGAAGGTGGGGGAAAGAAAGAGGGAACCAATCACAATGATCGGCATATAGTGCACACACACACTCACACCCCAAGGAGGATGAACAACAGAAATGTGTGTGAAGGGAGACAGACAGCAGACGATGTAAGATATGAAAATGAAATTAAAAATAATTTATAATTTATCAAGGGGGTCATATGGGTGGGAGGGTGGAGGAGGGAGGGAAAAAAGAGGCGCTGATACCAAGGGCCCAAGTAGAAAGAAAATGTTTTGAAAAGGAGGATGGTAATATATGTACAAATGTGCTTGATACGACTGATGTATGGACTGTTATAAGAGCTGTAAAAGCCCCCACTAAAATGATTTATTTATTTGTAAAAGTTAGTCAATCTTATAAAGATCAATATTTAATGACACTATTATTAGAAGGAAAAACAAAGAAAAAGGAAAGTGGGTTTCACACCAATTGATAAGCTGTTGATGACCATGAGGAGGCCAGGGCCGGGGATGAGGACAGGCAGAGGGGAGAGACAGGGAATTATGGAAGCAGAGAGGAAGGGAGGGAAAGAGGGTGAAAGAAAGCCCAGTGAAGGAGGGTTTAATGGGCTGGGCCACTAATAGAAAGGTGAGCAGTTTGAATCCACCAGCCGCCTCACAGGGAAAAGAGGAGGCTTTCTACTCCCAAAGAGCTGCCGTCTCGGAGCCCCAGGGGGATAGTCCTACACCTGCCCTATAGGTCACTGTGGGTGAGCATCTGCTCAGTAACAGTGAGCTTGGGTTTGAATGTGGAGTGTTGATTTAATTTGATGAGATGGACAATGGTACAGAATGGGCTTTTCTTTAAAAAGCAAAATAAATAAAAATTAGATTTGTCAAAAGACCGAAGGCTCACGGGCAGATTCCCAACAAACCCCATGCTAAGCATTGGTCTGTAAAGTGATCAGAAGAGAAAAAAGTAACACAGAAACAGACTTGGATTCTTTCATGACACGCAGTCATTTCAACCCAACGAAAAGCCACAGCCGCTCCATTCGGGTCACTAATCGAAAGATCAGGCAGAACTCTGGGGTGTTTCTGAGACTGGATCTCTCTGTGGGGAGAGAACACTTCATCTTACGCCCAGGTCACTACTAGAAGATTGAAAAAATCAACAGTATGAAAATGAATAGTCACATTACAGTAGAGGAATTGATACTAGGGTGGGGAGGGGGGGAGCGGGGAGGGGGAAAGCCAACAGGAGCCAAGACCAGGAGGAGAGAAGGCTCCCTCCCCAAGTGTGAAATCCAGTTTCCCAAGACAGTGGGGGAAGCATTCACGGCCTCGGGGAGATTTTAAAGCACAAGGGACGAGACTCCAGTGAGTCACCCTGAGCAAAGACCGCCACCACGGAGGTGTCTGAATCATCGCTCCCCTGGTTTCTCCACCAGTCTCCCTTCCCAGAGACACAAGAAACCTATCCGCAGGCCCAGCGGAGGTCTTATTCATTGTGGAGGCTACAGGATGACAGTCACAAGCCTGCAGGATGGCCTGACGTGGCTGGGTGGATGAGAGCCCCCAATGGACCCCATGACGTGTGGGAACGTGGGGTGCACTGGCCTGCCCAGCAGTGCACACAGGGCAGGTGCCAGGCTGTGGAGCCGGGGTGAAACACACGCTGTGGACCAACAGGGTGAGAAATGCGTGGGGCCCCACCTGCAGCCTCTCCACCCAAAAAGCCTCAGGGGGCTTTCGAGAGTTAATCACTGCAAGAAGACAAAACCAGAGGGAAATTGGCTAAAAATAGATTTGAATATTTATCTCAACTTCTGACAGAGGCCACTGCCTCCAGAATGGAATTGATGGAAGACGTTTGGCCTGAAAGATGCCCCCTAGACACTTCCGTGGAAAACGTAGGTCCTGAGGGCAGGAAAAGCCAAAATAGGATGCGTTTCCTCTCCTGTATTTAACTGAAGGAGGAGCCCTGGCGGCCCTGTCTGAAAGCGATGGACTGCAAACCGCAAGGTGGGTTCAAAGCCTCCGGCTGCTCCAAGGGAGAGAGAAGAAGCTGTCTGTACTGGGACAGATTCCCAGCCTCGGAAACCCCTCCGAGTCGCTATGAGTCGGAATCCACTCAACCGCTGGGGTGGGTATTTAAATGATATGTATTTCAGCTACGATACGTTGGGGAGCCCCAGTGGAATGAAGGGTCAGCACAGTTGTCTTCTGACTGGAAGGTCGGAGGTCCTTGAAAATCCAGCCACTGAACTGTAACAAACGCACATCTGCTCTGGCATTCGTGGGCACCTGGGAGAGTCCAGAATGCATTGAGCACCTACTAAGCGTCAGACACCGTCCCTTCTAGGCACTCTCCTTTCATCTTTTGGAGGTGGGGCTCTCGAAGGGAGGGGAGGGCACCGTTTCGCTGCTGAGGGGAAAGAGGCTGTGGGCTTCGAAGAGCCAGGATCCCCCGGGCCAGGGGACTGGGAGCGCTAGCTCTTCCATTAGGATGGAACAGGCAGGAAGAAAGGGCAGGGGCCTTTTCCATACCAGGGGCCACTCAGAGCCCTGAGGAGCTCATAACAGCCTCGGGAGGTGAAGCGTACACAGTAGGTGTGTCCGTGAGCTGGGGGAGATGGGGAGAAGGGGAGGGGGTGCAGGGGCATCTAGCAAGGTACGGGGCACTGGAGCACCAAGGGGAGTTTTGAGAGGCCCCAGGACACCCCTGGGCCCAAGCTGTGGATCTCCGCTTTGCCAACTGATGACGGAGGCAGGCCAAGTCACAGGGAACGGCAGAGCATGAAGGATGATGTATCCGTCCCGTGCTGGGCCTGGCTGCCCCGAGTTCTCTGCTTGGCTCTCCACCCCTCCAGCAGCTCCTTTGTGAGAGGCGGGGAGGGAGCAAGAATTATTACAAGGAGCTTGTTACCAAGGGATTGGATTGGATGGAAGAGAAAAGTGTGAGGGGTGTTAGCGAGCCATCAGGGAGCCACTGACTTCTGGGTTGCAGGTGCAAAGGGGCAGGGCTGTTATACAAGGTGAAAGAGCTGTGAGGCCCCCGTGGGGGCTGGGTCCCTCAGCCTGCACAGGCCCTGATGCAGCCGGAACCACAGCGGCCGGCCCGTGGCTGGCAGAGGAGCTCCCAGAAGCAGAAAGGTTGCAACTCGTGCTTCTGACCCGATGCTACTGTCTCCTTTGGGCCAGCTCTCCTGGGACCCCTGCTGCCAGCGAGTCTGGGACGCCTAGGTCTCAGGCTCCCAGCGCCAGCAGCAAGGGCTTGATCGGCACCAAAAAGAGCAACACCATCCACTGGAGAGTCACAGACTGGAACGAGGGTTCCTGCCACGTGACAGAGAGAGAAAGGCATCTAGCTCCACCTCTAACATCAGGGTCATGCCCCTGCCACCGCCGAGTCAACTCTAACTCACATAGACCCTCGGTGGGGTTCTGAGGTGCCCGTCTGCATGGGGCCAGCTCGCCTCATCTTCCTCCTGAGGAGCAGCGGACGGGCTTGAAGTGCTGATCTTGCCTGGAACAAACAGCCCAGCAGCCCTGGCAGGCCTCCCTGTTGCTTTACTTTAGTCTCCAAAAAATCAGAAGTCGAGGTCAAGCTGCACAGGGATTGATCTCCAAAGATGTTGTGTCCTAATGCCCAGGATTTGTAACTATGTTAGGTTATGTGGCAAAGGCAAATGAAGGGCACGGGTGGACCATTTATCTGGTGGCGTGGCATAGCGGCTACACTTTGGACTGCTAACCACAAGGTCAGTGGTTCCAACCCACCAGCCGCCGCAAGGGAGACAGAGGACATCTTCTACGTGAAGAGTTAAACCACCTTGGGAACCCACAGGGTCTGTCCTGGAGACACTCATGAGTCAGAATTAACTCAACGGCAGTGGTTGCAGGTAGTGAGATTTTCATGGGTCATTGGTGTGGGCCCAAGGGAATCACAGCATCCATGCACATGGACAAGAAACTCAGAGAGTACGTGATGTGGGAAGGACCCCACCCCGTGTTGCACAGGTTGAAGGTAAAGGCTTGTGGAGAAGACAATGAGGTGGGTTTTCTTCTAGTCCCTCCAGAGGGAACACTCCTGCCAACATGCTGACCCTAGCCCAGAGCTCAGTGTTGGGCTTGTGATTTTAAAGAAACCTATGAAATCATTTATGTTGTTTTAAGCCTTAAGCTTAGGCCAGTAGTAATTTGTCACAGTGGCCCCAGAAAATGAATGCGGTTATTGTTGTTATGTTGTGATTATTAGGGGGCCATCCAGTGGGTTGCGTCATAGTAACCCTACAACAGAACAAAGCACGGCTGGCCCCCTCATAATTATTCTTAGGTTTGGGCCCCTTGTTGTAGCCACTATGTCAATCCATCTTGTCAAAGGGCCTTCTCTTTTTCTCTGTCCCTCTACTTTGCCAAACAGATGTCCTTCTCCAGGGACTGGTCTCTCCTGACAGCACGTCCAACGTACATGAGAGGGAGTCTCATCATCCTCGCCGCTAAGGAGCACTCTGGCTGTACTCCTTCCCTGATAGACTGGGTTGCTCTTTGGGCGGTTTGAAGGTCCTTTTCCAGCATCACAATTCAAATACTCCGTCCTTCTGTGGTCTTCCTTACTCAGGGTCCCACTTTCCCATGCACGGGATGCAATGGAGAATACCATGACCTAGGTCAGGCACACTTTGGTCCTCATAGTAAAACCCTTGACTTTCAACTCTCTAAGGGGATCTTGTGCAGCGGATTTACCCAATGCAATGTGTCCTTTGATCTCTTGACTGCTGCTTCCATGAACATCGATTGTGGATCCCAAGCAAGATGAAATCCTTGACCATTTTGATCTTTCCTCCATGTATTATGGCTTTATCTATTGTTCCATTCGTGAGGATTTGGGTCTTCGTTACAGTGCATTGTAATCCATATTGAGGGCTGCAAGTCTTGATCTTCATCAACAAGTACTCAAGTCCTCCTCACTTTCAGCAAGGAAGGTGGATTTTTAAAAAATAAATCATTTTATTGTGGGCTCTTACAAGTCTTATAACAAACAATCCATGCATCCGTTGTATCAAGCACATTTGTACATGTGTTGCCATCATCATTTTCAAAACATTTTCTTTCCACTTGAGCCCTTGGTCTCAGCTCTACTTTTTTTCCTTCCCTCCCATACCCTGCCACCCTCATGAACCCTTCTTCAATGATAAATTATTATTATTTTCATATATTACACTTTCTACTGTCTCCCTTCACCATGTTTCTGTTGTTCATCACCCTGGGGTGGGGGGTGGGGGGCTATACATTGATCATTGCAATTGGTTCCCCCTTTCCCCTCCACCTTCTCCCTACCCTCATGGTATCGCTATTCCCATTACTCTTCCTGGGGGGTTTAATCTGTACTGGGTTCTGTATGTCCAGAACTCTTATGTGTGCCAGTGTACATGCTCTGGTCTAGCTGGATTTATAAGGTAGAACTGGGGTCATGATAGTGGGGGCGGGGGCAGAGGAAGCATTAAAGAACTAGAGGAATGTTGTATGTTTCATAGATACTATACTGTACCCTGGCTGGCTCGTCCCTTCCTTGTGACCCTTCTGTGAGGAAATGTCCAATTGTCTACAGATGGGCTTTGGGTCTCTACTCCACCCCAGCCCCCCTTCCCATCCATCTGATTGTTTGTTTTGGATCTTTTAATGCCTGATCCTGTCAATACCTCATGATCACACAGGCTGATGTGCTTCTACCAGCTGGGCTTTATTGCTTCCCAGATAGATGGCTGTTTGTTTGTCTCCAAGCCTTTAAGACCCCAGATGTTATACCTTGTAATAGCCAGGCACCATCAGCTTTCTTCACCACATTTGCTTATATATCCATTTTGTCTTCAGTGATCATGTCCAGAAGGTACGCATCACAAAATGCCAAATTATTAGAGCAAAGTGCTCTTGAATTGAGGGAGAATTTGAGTAAAGGCCCAATGTCTGTCTGCGACCTTAATACTTAACATATAAATATATGTCCATAAACCTACCATATATACCTATCATTATACTATATATTTACATATGCCTGTATTTATACTTCTATAAATGGCCTTTGCCTCCTAATTCTTTCCTCTATTTACGTTTACGTTCCTCCTGTCCCACTATCGTGTTTGGCCTTCATTCTGCTCTCTGTCATTCCTCTCGGCTACACTGCACTTAATCAAGCCCCACCAGGCGTTCTACACCCTCCTCACCATCTATTTCAGATCCCTTATTGTTCCTTT
>NW_022103906.1:96434760-96449237 GCF_000313985.2 Echinops telfairi | reverse complement strand
TCATCAGTCCCATTGTTTTCTCCTTAGGATGATTTATCCTGCCTATGTTGTATAGATAGACATGAAAAAAAAGCCTAAAAATAGTTCCAGATCTGTCTGTTGACCCTTATGAATGTTTGCCAACTGAGGCTGGTGAGGTGCTCAGCCCTGCCCCTGAAGACTGTTTTTGGATTCCTCGGGGAGTTCATTGCTTTGCTCCCCTTGCAGCTCTGTTGCCCTACCTTCATGTTTCACCCTGGTGGGCGCCAGCGGTTGTGCAGTCAGACTATGAGCAATCCCCACACTGTGTCTCCAGTGCTGTCCCCTGCAGCACTGCAGGTGAGTGAGGGACGCCATGTCTCATGGTGGGGTCGGACCTACAGTCCTCTCTGTGCATCGGCTGCTCTAAGCAAGAACGTCATACTAGGGTCTTGGTGGGCCAGGATGCAGTTCTCTCTCTCTCTCTCTCTCTCTCTCCTTCCCTCTTAGCTTGCTCCTGTGTGGTCTCAGCAGACCTGCCCCTCTCCCCGGGCTGTGTCTTCAGTGCTGTCCTCTGCAGTGCAATATTCTGGGAAGGTGGTTGATGTAGCTGTGATTGGGGTCAGCCCCCAGACTTCTTTGTTAGTTCGCTGCTTCATGCCAGTGTTGCCTTCAAGGCTTGGTGCACCAGGTTGAGGTCTGGTCCCTCTCAAGGTGGACTCTTAAAGGTGAAATCAAAGACAAACCAACCTCTGTGTCAGAGTCGGTTCTGACTCACAGAGACGCTATAGGACAGGACACACCTGCCCCTGAGGGTCCAGGGCTGTAACTCTTGGCGGAGTGGAAAGCCGTTCTCTCTCCGTGGAATGACTGGCGGCACTGCTTACTTTCTGGCCGGCAGCCCAACTCGTAACCGCAACGCCACTGGAGGTGGAATGTGCATCGCTAAAATCAGATCCGCTGGAAATGGGAAAGCCGTGGGTCCCAAGACCCCAACTTTCTGAGCCAGGCCTCTTCGTCCAGGGCACTCAGAGCTTGGAAAAGGCGCTAGTTTGCAAGCTAAAAGACGGAGGCACCGACAGGTTCAGGAACCTGTGCGAATTCACCCAGCTCATTCCTGGCAGTTTAATCCCAGGGTCCTTGGTGGCATGGGAGTTAAGTGCTCAGCTGCTAGCAGAAAGATCAAGACTCTGACCCTCCGAGCTTCTCCGTGGGACAAAGACGGCAGCTGCGAGGCCGGGACAACGTGTCAGCTGGGGGTAATTCTCATCCACAGCCTCACACGGCCTCTGCACAAGAAGCTGGCCGCCGTTTGATTCATAGCAACAAAACAATGGAAGTCACTTCATTGTTCTACAAGATTGAGTGAGTCGTTAAACTGCATCAAGCCCATGAGATGTATGGAGGTGTTCAAAATGATAAATATGAACAACAAGGGGAAATATTTATAAACGACATGAAACGAAAACAGCAGAATGGAGACTTCTGCTCTCCCGATGGCTACCATATGCTGAAGTCTGTCACGGGATAGCAAGAGACCGTGTTATTATTTGCCATCGCGTGGTCTCCAACTTGTTATTTGCCATCGTGTGGTCTCCAACTCGTATCCAAAAACCAACCAAACGCACTGCCATTGAGTCAATGCCGACTCACGCGCCCTGTGCTCCTGTGGGTTTCCAGACAGTAACTCCCTATGGGAACAGAAAGCCTCATCTTTCTCCCATGGAGAACCCGGTGGTTTCAAACTGCTGGCCTTGCGCTTAGAAGCCCAACACATAACCACTATGCCATGTACAACAGAACAAGCCATTGCCTGGTCTGACTTCACCCTCAGGGTCGCGGCCAGGCTGGGCCCATTGCTGCCTTCCAAGCCGGGCACCCATCTTCCAGCAGGGCGTCAGGAGATACTCCGTTGTGCCCGCTCACGTTCTCACTGACTGATTTCAAATGCAGACCACCAGGCCTTTCTTAGTATGGACATGCCCCTGACCCTCGGGTGACCCTGCTGGTCTTTAAAATACCAGTAGTTCAGCTTCTACCACCTTCACAACACGCAAGCCACCGTTGTAGGACAAACGGGCAAATGGGTGATGGAAAGATGCCATCAGGAACTCAGTTAGGATGGAGGGAGCCCTGGTGGTGGAGTGGTCACACGGCAGGCTCAGAACCACCAGGTCAGCCTGCTCCCATGACGCGCTACAGTCTCAGAAATGCACAGGGGCAGCTGGACTTGGACTTGAGTTGAATTGGCTGGATGGCAATGAGTCTGATTCCTGGCTTCTCTGGGTGGTAGGAATAAGGGAATACGTTCCTTGTGACCTCCTCAAAATGAAGCCGGTGCCACAAAAGGCTGCATGGGACATGACAGAACAAAGGGAACTTGTACTCCGACAGACAGACTGGCTCCCCCAGATACCACCCAAATCCTGTCCCCCCTCACACGCAGTGACCCTATGGGATTCCCGAGACCAAAGCCTTGCAAGAGAAGGCAGTCTCACCTTTCTCCCGAAGAGCAGCTGGTGGGGATGAACCGCCAACCTTGTGGTTAGCAGGGCCCTATCGTCTGAGAAGTGGGGGGAATATTCCCATCAGTTCACACATCTCTCGGTTGCTACGCAGTACAAGCTAGTAAAAGTTCCCTCATGCTCTCTCTGGCTTGTATGTTAATGTAAGCTTTTAAGACTGTAACGTTTTATTTTAAGACTTGAGTACTGTACGGTGTATTTTCAGAGATAACTTCTTATGCATGCAGTGCAGAGAGAGTCGGGAGTAATGGAGTAACTAGTAGGCTCTCCTCTACCTCTCGTGGGGCGACTGAGTACAGGAAGCTGCACGTGTTTCCAGCGCCCAGGCCGGATCTATGAACGAGACCATCGCCACCATCCAGGGAACAAGCATCGCCCGACAGTCTCCCCGCGCCCGCCACTCCTGTCCCCAGGCAACCACTGATCTGCGTCCTGTCAACCGGAGGTTTTAATCAGGAATTGCAACTTGCTGCCAGTGATTATAGCTGTCAGACTTTACGATCGCACCCCCCCTCTTATTTTAATGGCAGGGGAATGAAATTATATCATTTCGCTCTGATGAGATGATGCGACTTCAGCCACCGTTTGATTGCACATTATAGCCAAGTGCTAATTAAATAACTGTCAGGAGAACAATTCAGTTTTTAATATTTCTTTGGGCTGAAATAATGAGTAAGCAGGTGAGCGTGCTGAGTTCTTGCCAATGGCCCCTGAGAGATAGTAGTAGATATTCAGACGGATTCCATT
The DNA here is from genome assembly GCF_000313985.2 of Echinops telfairi. Taxonomy (NCBI): domain Eukaryota; kingdom Metazoa; phylum Chordata; class Mammalia; order Afrosoricida; family Tenrecidae; genus Echinops; species Echinops telfairi. The sequence goes on along the minus strand of NW_022103906.1, from coordinate 96,446,007 downwards.
TGCAAGCATTCGGGGCAACATGGCATCCCTGTGGGCGAGCACAGGAGTCCTGGCTTGCAATTTCTACACCCTCTTTCATTTTTTCCTTTCCTGCACATGTGCACGCACACACACACACACTGCCATTGAGTCGATCTAGCCAATCCTTAGTGGCCCTGTAGGACAAGGGAGAACTCCCCTTTGGGGTTTTGAAACTGTAAACTTTTATAACAGTGGAAAACCCTATATTTTCCCCCCAGGAGCCGCTGGTGGTTTTGAACTGCTGACCTTGCGGTGGTTTTGAAATGCTGACCTTTCGGGGGTTTTGAACTATTGACCTTAGTTAGCAGGCCAAATCATAACTTACATGTCACCAGGGCTCCCGCTATAACTCACCAGCACAGAGACTATGTCTCCTTCTCTCTGACCAACCCCCTTTCCTACCCACCAGCTTGTAAACGCTGGCACGGACAGAGCAGTTTCTCTCCTTGTCAGATCGTGTGAGGGGCCCTCCCCTGCTCTTTCTAACCGATGGGCCAATCTGACGGCAGGGCACATGGGCAGTCTCTCCACAGTGCTGTCAGGTCTGAAGCATCTCATCAACCCAACTATGCCGCACCCTTGTCCTTCCTAAAAATGCAGGAATCCAGTATTACTTCCTTCATTTCCTAAACAAAACCCCTCTACTCTTCTCTTCACCAGACACGGAGAGACTGACAGAAGACCAATTGCACCTTAGACGGCTGCTCACAAGCTTTTAGAACCTCGTCGCGACTCACCAAAGTAGGACGGAGAACAGCCATTCCAGCTGACCATGGTACTGCCCTAGGCACACGTAAGCCATCCATCCAGTGCACTCATGCAGCCCACGCACATCCATCTCCACAACCCTGGGACCAGAAGAACTAGGCAGTCCTGGATTTAGTGAGAAAAGAAAAGGCTGGGCTTGCTGGTTGGCTAGAGATTGGAACCCCCAAGGAGATGGATGGCCCTTAGTCACACACCAGGTCTGGAAATGAACTCACCCTCCCCACCCAGGCACACACATACACATACACCTCCCGGCTCAAGTTTCAACCAAACAACAGTCAGGTCTACGCAGTAAGCAGCAGCACTAGCAAGGCAGGCACACCTTAGAAGAGCCAGAAATCTGAGATCAAAATGGCAGCATTTACCCAAGGATTTGGAAACACGGGGAGGAAGTAGAATAAGAGATGCTTCACTGTGGGGATTGCATACAAAGAGATGCAACATAATGCCCATCATTTGTTTAATGGAAAGCTGATCTGTACCGTAAGCCTTCAGTCTCTCTCAAATGAAAGGAAAATTAAATGCGAACAAGGTGTCCACCTGGAGGAGATGCTGAGACTATGTTCACCAAGCCCCACGGAGCAGTTCTACTCTGTCCTAGAGGCTGCCTAAGAGCCAGAATCAACGAGGTGGCAATGGGCTTGGTTTGGGCCACAGAGAGAGCTTAATATGTTCTTCCTGTGATGCCCATCACATACCCCATTCTGTAAAACCGAACTATGACCACTCAACATACATCCCTTATCTTAGTAGTCTCCACTACCAGGCTGCCAGTGGTACCTTCCACTACCATTCCACAACAGGGATCTAAGGATCAAGAAACAGTAGTTTGCCCAGGTGCACACCACACCAGAGCCGTGTGCCTGTCAAATGCCAGGCGGTTCAAATCTGAGACCAATGCAACCCACTGGTGTTTCCCGTGGAGCAAACCAATTCACAGGTGGATAGCTGTTGCTAAGCTGCAGCAAAGGGCTAACAAGAGGTGGAGCAGCACGCAAACCCAAGCTGCTCCCACAGCCTGGGCTCCAATGCCTGTCTCTATTCTCGGGTGTAACAAAGAATTCAGCAAATGCCAGCCTGAGGCTCATTCCTATATAGGGTACTCACCGGAAGGGTCCGAAATCCCGGCTTCCACACCCATCTGTGCCTTTCTGGAGCTCTATGTCCATCCATCTAATCCCAGGAGTGGCCAGATGACTTCGCATGGGGCTGTCGGAGTCACGTCTCACACAGAGGATAGAGCCCCTCCCAAGCAGCTGTTCCTGGCGTGGTCCTGGGACCAAGTAACTGAAGATGTCACCTTGTGTTTAAACCTAGGCGGAGACACAAAGAGAGTAAACTAGCGTTTCTTCCACTGTTACATGTCTAATAGGTATACGTGTACATTGGTTGGATATGAATTGATCCTTGATCCTTGTTGAAGTTGGATGGGAGATGCACGGTTGTCTATTTTCTCAATTTTATGATATATCTGAAAGTCTCCTCCAGGACATTGAAAAGAGACAAACATGACACACCACCCTTCCTTCCCCAAGGGCACCTACACATTGCCACAATCCTCTTCACCTCGGGCGTGGTTCAGAGACGCTCGAAGGCCCACAGTCAGACATCTAGATGGTCAGTTCAAGTTCTGCTTCGTCTTTTCACAGCGACAGAAGACACACACACACACACACACACACACACACACTCCATTTCTAGGGAGAAGTTCAGCTTCTTTAGTTCTGTTTTTAGGCTCTGAATTTTTCTTATTGGGTAGGCTTTCTGAGGCACGGAAGGGAAGCAGATCTCTCATCACAGCAGCTTGAGGGAGGTGAGGATCCTTATTCAGCCCACCTCGTCTGAGCCTTCTTGGAGGGTCTGAAATCTGAGGAGAGCCCTGAAGCGTTCTGTTAAGAGACAGAGCAGCTGAGAGGCCTACAGGCTTTAGAGAAGAAAGAGGCCAAGAGGACACAGGGTGTGAGTCCCGCTCTTCATTGTATGAGGCTATTGAAGGCGCAGGTTGATATAGTCATTCAGTACCCTCTGCGGTAGTTCCATACTTTTGGGTCAACTTGAAGTTCAGGGGTGGAGTCTAGCTTGTCAATCAGGTCATAGCCTGATGGTACCTCCTTGTGGGGGTGACCTGCTCATAAGGAGGGTCCTGGGAACCTCCTCTCTCTCTGCTTCACATTCTTGCTGTTGAGTCACTCAAAGAGCTGCCAGAGACACCGCCAGTGGATCTACTCAACTCTGCACCCACCAGCCTGTGATCTCCCTGCACTCTGCATCATTGCAGGGGGCTGTGTGAGTTGAAGAGGGATTTATGGACTAGTATTGGACTTATGGACTTGTTCTGGACAGAGCTGGGATGTTTTCTTGATATAAAGCTCTCTCTTACACATACATGAGTGTCACCGAATTCGTTTCTCTGGTCAACCCAGCCTAACACACCCACCAAGCAAAAGGCTAGATGCTGGTAATACAAAGACCTTATGATCATAGAGGGCAGGCAACCATGTGAACAACTACATGTGTGTGACAGTGTTATCATCGAGGTAAATCCGAGCACGAGAAAGAACACAACGGGACAGGACAGGCTTCCCAGGGGAGGTGGGATCCTGAAAGACCATTGGGGATGAGACAAGAGTAGGATCGGGGACGACTTCAGGAAGAGGAAGAAGGTTCCAAGCACTTGGGTTGAGAGACGTTGGCAAGTGTAAGGTTTCAGAATGACTGGAGAACTGGGTGTTAGTGGAGGGCATTAGAGAGTAGGATCAAGGGATAAAACTGGGAACTAATGATGGGGGTCATGTGTACCATATTTTAGAATCCAGACATGCATACTCTTCTTCTCCCAACAACATAGAGGGAAAATAATGGAAGGGGTCGAAATACTAGACCAATGTGCCCAGTTTGGTAGCTCTTACAGGAGATGAGTCCAGGGCCACCCAGAAGCACTGGAAGCCATCAACATGGCCAGAGTCACTGAAGCGCTGGGGTGCCTGAGTTCCCACTCTGGGCTAGCATCAATGGCACTGGCTCTCTGGGGAGAGATCAGGCAGATCCCTGAGTTCAAGAAGTGCAGGATGGTGATGGGGTTACAGGAAGAGGGTTCATGGATAATGTTTCTAGAAACTGGCCCAAGAGAAATCAGAGTCTAAGGGCGAGAGGAACTCAAGGTGGGTCCACAAAGAGCTCTAACAGCGAAGTCTGACCATAGATGGTCACCCTGGATGCTGGACAGACTGAGGACTGAGGGAACTCCGATCTACCTTCACCCCTACTTTAGATCACCTAGCAAGATCTTTCCACTCCTTGTCCCCTAATGCAAGTGTCCATTCACCCTTGACTGTGCCCTTGAGGTCAGAAGTTCAGTATGTGCCTGTAACGCGTGGATGCCGACAGCTTCTCTGACTCCTGGCTATGTTGGGTTCATATTTGGATAGGGGGGTGCGTAGTGCTAAGTGGAAATAGAACACAGGCCTGGTTCGGCTCTGGGGCCACACCCTGTCTGCCCTGCATGCTTCCCAGCCCCCCTCCCATTCTCTCTTCTATGTGTCCCTTGCTCAGTGTTAGCCCCCACTGTGATTCCTCTGAAATTTGCCCCCCCCTCTTTTCCTTTATCCTACTCTATAGTAATGGTGGGCTCCTGATCTGGCTGTGCTGCCACTAGATAGCAGGGATCAGGGCCCTCTGTTCGCCTGGGTTCATTTGGGTCTTTATCACATCATTCCTGGGCCATACTGGCCAAACATTCCATTAACTCCCCCTCATGTGATGGCTGCAACTGTTTCTCTTGGGTGAGGCGTGGATGTCAGCGGGTACTGATGGTTTCACGGGCCTTATACGGCCAGTGGGCTGGACTTTCTTCATCCCTACACTAGAGTGACCTCACCAGAGGGCAGGAAGCCATCCAATTTATCCCGGCATCTCCAGCATCCAGCATAGGGCTGAGCATCTTGGAAAGCTTGCTTCTCTCAGCGTAACTCTATTCTGTGAGCTGCTCACCCCACAAAGCTCACATCAGCCATTCTCCATGTGCTGAAACTCACAGGGGACCAGGGAGGCCGGTCATGTCCAGGCATGAAAATTACTTCTTCATATACTACATGCCATCTAGTCTGGTGCTCATTGATTCAAATTTCCTACAGGCAACACTGTTTCGTGGTACCTGACATCTCGCCCCCAGAGCACAAGGAACGGTGAAATCGAAGCTTGGATCCGGGTCAGCCTGTGAAATAAACTCCCACCTCTTGGTCTTACTTTTGCATGTTGTAGACTAAACCAGATGTTCAGCAACTATCTCTGTGTGTGTCCCGCCCCCTTTGCCTTAAATAACCCCTAAAAGATACCTAAGTTTGAGGGATTTCTCTGAAGTCATGAAACATAATACATGCATTCTAGAATGATTTCCGGATGGCAGGTTCATCAATTTCCAGTCACTTGGGATTTTGTTACTTTAAAATAAATAATTCCATTTATGTATGGATGGGTATCAGAAGAGGACTGCTGACGGACACCACCCCAAGCCCCAGGAATCTTGCTGCCATGTGACTTTGGACCCCAGCTGGAAGGCACTTGGAGCACATTCAAGAAGAGACTTCAGGACAGAGCATGATGTCCATCTGACTTTCAGTGCAGTTGCAACCAACGTGGCCTATGAGGTAATGGTCCATGGATAAGTGACCTACTGGTGCCCCAAACTGAAAAACCATAGACAATTTCCCAAGTTTGTTTTGTTTTCCCAGGTCTGACAACAACTTAGCCTCCACAGAACAGACACCTGGACTTCTGTTCTCTTCTACTCAAAGATGTAGACTAGAGAATGTCTTATTAACGAGGGTGCCCAAAATGGTCTCATAAATAATCAGATAGGAGTCTACATTATTGTTTTATATTATTTTTACCAGTGTTGGGGACAGCAGATGGCTCGTAGGAACATAGAATTCAGCAGTAACCCTTTTATTTTTGTTTAAAAAAAAAGTGAATGATGAGTGTCCGTGGATTTTTCTGCCTCAGAAACTCAAGCTTTCCAACAGTAACTAAAGCATGTGGTGCTGGCATAGAAATAGCAAAATTACTCCAGAACCAATGTTTTAAATCAGCAGGAAAATGACAGATTAACCAACCAATGGGAAAGGAACTAAGGGACTATTCACTTATAAGAAAAGTAAAATGGATCCCTACCTCACTCCTCACATATAAATTCTGGATGCATTAAATATCTAAACATATATGTTTAAATCTGGGAAGCAATATTGCAATCTTAAACATAACAGAAGTTGGACAATAGCACCCAGTACAGGTTCCAAAGTGAGTCTCTCGGATTCTTCTCTTCCTTCCTGATGTTGTGACAAACGGATTTCTTCCCATGAGTCTTCACGTTTTGTGGTGATGCATTTAATTATTTCGGTTCTTGCACCCCTGCTCTTCATCACCACCACCCACTCTAAACCACATCCCAACATGGGAAAGAGGAAAATAGAAATTAGTAAGCCCTTTCACAAGAAAAGGGCCTCCACTCTCCCCCTCCATAAACTCCATTTCGATCCCCTTCTTTGGGACTTATTCTGAGGAAAGAAAGTAGGAGGAAGAAAAACAACATTGTACCAAAATGAGAAAACACCTAAAATGTGTCAGATTGAGACTTAAGATAAATTCCAACTACAAAGAAAGAATAGGAACGATATAAATTGCCGAGGCTGCCAGGAGGAATGACTATTGCTCAGAGATGAGTGGGAAATAGCAACAGCAGGAGCAGCAGGTGAGAGAAAAACTCGCCTTGAGACAGAAGGTAGAAGAGGGAAGACGTCAGGGCTTTTTCCATCTCAGAGAACTCAAAAAATAATCAACGCCCCAAACATATCCAACAGATAACCAAGACTCAGAATAGAATAAGGAAGGGGAGCCGTCAAAAGAAGAGTCAAAGGAAATTCATTCGAATGAATGAGCAAACATTTAATGGGTTCCAAGTGCTTCGGATTTGTCTATTTAAGAAAAAAAACTTTGTAGTGAGAATTGGGTAAAAGTTTACACAGCAAATCCGTTTTCCACTCAATAATGCATACATGTTTTGTTTCGGGCCATGTTTCCTGTTTCCACTTCTCATGCTTGCGTAACCCTTTGTGGGAGTCACCTAATCTGGTGTCAATTGCAGAGGATTCAGAGGGAAGGGGTGGAGTCTAGTCTGTCATTCGGGTCATAGCCAACGAGGCTTCTGAGTGGGCATGGTCTTCTCCTGAGAATTCTGCGGAATCCGGTAATTCCTTCATGGCGGTGAGAGACACTATCTCTCTCAGTTCACTCCCTTGGAGACTCTCTACTGACAGGGTGGACTTCCTGTGAGGCATCCCTGAGAAGATGCCACATGGACCTACCCTGATGCCGCCTTGGGGACTGAAATGGCCACGTGGAGACCCCTGCCAGTGTTGAGATGTGTCTACCACCAAAGACTTTCTACCTACTGGCCTGTGATCGTTCTGCATTGGACATCATTGCATGTGTTACATGAGTCTGAAGAGGACTTTATGGATTGGTGTCAGACATATGGGCTAATATCAGAATTATGCCTTTGGACTGGACTGGGTTGGGATGTTTTCTCAATGTTCAATTGCTCTTGTATATAAATCTCTTTCTTATACACATATGTGTGTCCGTGGATTTGTTTCTCTAGTCTACCTAGACTAACACACCTTCCTGCCTTCTAAACTTCATCCTTGGACAAATGCTGCCCTTTTGATCTCAAATGATTGATTGCTCTAAGGAATGGTAGCTCACCAGCATCAAATCTGCCTCTTTTGCACCTTTACGCCTTCCTACAGCTCCGCAAGGCTGGCTTGATAGTTTACAGAAGGAGGAGACAATGGCAGAGATGGAACTCAAACTCGGGCCTTAAGACGTCATGTGTGGGACACTATCTGTCCCTTCAGAACAGCTTTGTTCAAGGTGAAAATCAGGCAAAATCAAGAATCTGAAGGGTAGGACTAAACAAAGGAGTGCCTTGGGAGACTCCAGACAAGCATTTCTGGACCTCTGTGGAGATAGACCAGACACTAGTCCATAGGGGGTGGTAGAATTCTCTCCTTCCCTGCAGGAGACCCAGTTTCGATTCTCAGCCACGACAGCCAATGTTTAGTGACCGCCCATCTGCCAGTGGACGCTTGCAAGTTGCTGTGATATTGAGCAGATTTCAGTGGAGCTCCCAGACTAAGACAGACTAGGAAGAAAGGCCTGTGAACTCCTAAAAGAGATTCAGCCAATAGAAACGATATGGATCATGACCTCTGACCCTGTTTTACATGCAGTCGTCATGAGTTGGGCCTGACTCAATGGCAGCTGACAGCAGCATTGCATATTATATGCAGATAAGTCTTAAGTGTTGCTACAAAACCACAGAAACCTTTGTAGACATGAATATAAAAGCATGAAACTGTTGAGTCTTGGCATGTCCTCCATTGAGGTCTATACACTTCTGAAGGCTAGAATTCCATCTCTCTCGCTCTGCCCCCAAAGAATTCTGTACTCTTGGATTTCCACCACATGTAAATGCTCTCTGAGTTTGGAAGGCGTGGCCGTTACATAATCTCCTGTCAACTTGAGCAAAGGGGAGGAGTCTAGCCTGTCAATCAGGTCATAGCCAATGATGCCTCTGTGTGGGCATGGCCTTCTCCTAAGGATTCTGGGAACTCATGCCTTCCTCCCTGGAGGCAGGACACACTCTCTCTCTGCGTAACATTCCTGTTGGCAAGCCACATGGAGCCACACTGATAGCAGCCAGAGCCCTGGAGCTGGAGGAGCCACATGAAGTTCCAGGGCTGAGCTGCTTCAACCACCACTGGATTGACCACTGGCCTGTGATCTTCCCGCATTAGGCATCATTGCATGTGATGCATGAGTCTAAAGAGGAATTTATGGACTGGTGCTGGACATGTGGGCTAGTAATGGACATATAGATCTGGACCGGGATGTTTTCTTAATATACAATTACTCTTGGATATAGAACTCTCTCTTATACACATAGGAGTGTCTATGAATTTGTTTCTCTAGTCAATCCAGACTAACACAGAGGGCAAAAGGAAATATGAAGAGGCAAGATCAGGGCTATCGAGTGGATGAAGTAAGGTTTTCTGGAGAAATTCTTTGAGGACAGCATTTGCTGCCCTGGAATGAGCAGATACACTGTCACAGTGGAAGATAATTCCTTGCCTTAACTTTGCTTGCCCGTCTTCTTAAATCCTAAGAAGCTCTTGTGATCACCCTGTGTCCTTCAAGAATCTCTATCAAGATCCCCCAAAACAGTCCTCATCGTCTTGTGAGCTGATCTCTCTGGCTCGAGTGGAACAGGTCCAGGAGATCCCGCCACCCCCACCCCACCCCCATCCCCCAGAAGTCACTGTTGAGATTGGACCTTGCTCTCTGGATTGCATGAGTACATCCAAGACCCATCACCCACAGGCTTTGACCTTGCTTTAAAACCCGATGGAAAGATCAGCTCTTTGAACTTGCTGATCATCATGAGATGCTTTGGCACCTTCGAGCCAAATGCTTGTTTCCTTACAATTGAACATGTCAAAGCAGGTGAGACCATAATTTCCATTTCAGGAGTTCTCTCCTCCATGGTAACTCTTTAGTCTCCTTCCACCAGGTTCTGAACTTCGGACAGTTTCTTCATTTGACAATATTTCCTCTCATAGCTTAATTTGAGGTCTCCCTAGCATCCCTTCAAATGTTTGACCTACCTCAAAAATGTTTCATGGGCAGCATTCCCATAAACTTGTCGTGAGATTTCAATGATTTGGGAAGCTATCGACTTGAGTTTTGTTAAAATTTTGATATTAGCCCTGACCTCAAAATCTTTTTTTCTGAAGGCCCCTAATGAGCCTCAGGAAGGACCCCTGGGTAGCGTAGTAGTTGCCCATTGGGTTGCTAACTGCAAGGTCAGCAGTTTGAAACCACCAGCCAGCTCCTTGGGAGAAAGTGGAGATTTCTACTCCCAGAAAGAGTTACAGCTTCAGAAACTCACGGGGCAGTTCTACCCTGTCCTACAGGGTCACCGTGAGTCCTATTGACTTGATGGGAGTGGCTTGGTTTGGAATTAGACTAAGATAAATGTGTTACTGAGACAACTTGTCTGCAGCCATTCACTGATTGCATAAACATTTTTAGGCATTTTTTTTTTAAAGAAACCTCTGCACATATGGAAGCTGCTGTACATATGAGTGTGTGAGTATGTGTGTGTGCATGGATGTAAGTATATGATTATGTGTATTTATGTGTGTGTGCATGAATATCTGTTAAGTGTATAACATATACCCGCTCTTCACCATTGACGGGACGAGGTTCCAAAGACCAGGTTCTTAGGCAAAAATAGTGTTAGGAGAAAAATGGTGTGATCAGAACACAAAAATGGAAGATGATTGCATCATTTCATAAACTTCCCAATTGCATCACTACATAGCTGCTAAGTCACTGAGATCCATGGCCCACCAACGCTGGCACACAACCTGAACCACCACAGCCAGCACTCCCTGGGCCTGGCAACTCGGCATTCGTTACTGTCCGGTGTATAGCATCAATGTGCGAAACGCTGGAGAGCAGGTGTTTCACCATTGTCCTAAATGCTTGATAACAAGACAGTTGATACGTGAGGAGAAAGTGTGTGTGCGTGTGTGTGTGTGTGTGTGACATGTATAAATGTGTATACCTTCCTGGCAGGTTCCCTATTTTTTAAAGTGAAGACTTGCACTTAAAGCTCAGACAGGCAGCAGTCATGCTTGCATCCCAGCCAGGCCCAGGAGAATGTCTGCCCCCTCCTCCAGCCTCCGTCAGCAGGACCCCACAGCCTCCCTGAGGCGCCACCCCTCAGAGCCACAGGGATAGAATGTTAGTGAGGGAGAGCGCCTCCACACGTCTTTCTTTTTCTTTAAATCATTTTATTGGGGGTTCTTACAGATCTTATCACAATCCATACATCCATTGTGTCGGACATTTGTACGTACATTGCCATCATCCCTTTTAAAACATTGTCTTTCTACTTGAGCCCTTGGTATCAGCTCCTCATTTTTCCCCTTCCTCCCCCACCCTCCCACTGACATTTATTTCTAAATCACTTTAAAATGACATCCTCGAGACAGAACATTTCTTGTTTTCAATCATGATGCCCTCAATCCATTCTTCAGAAGATGCAGGCTCAGAGACGCAGCTCATTCACAGGCTCTGGAGGGGCAGGAGTTTGTCTGCCTGGGAACAGGCTGTCTGTCGGCACTCAACGCACCTTGTGGGTGATGGTCAAGGTTGTGTCAACTTGGCTTGGCCATGATTCTCTGGTTGGGCCGTTATGTCGTGCTGTGATATGGGCAGTCCTGTATGATGCAAGCCATGGTGTGGCCAGCATCATGTGTGTTGGCCATGATGTGGCCAGCATCATGTGTGTTGGCCATGATGTGGCCAGCATCATGTGTGTTGGCCATGATGTGG
>NW_022103906.1:96431973-96434615 GCF_000313985.2 Echinops telfairi | reverse complement strand
GGCCAGCATCATGTGTGTTGGCCATGATGTGGCCAGCATCATGTGTGTTGGCCATGATGTGGCCAGCATCATGTGTGTTGGCCATGATGTGGCCACACTGATCTGATGTAAGGGGATTAGGGAGGGACTCCACAGCCAGCAAGTCAGTTCAGCCGCACAGCATCCTTACTCAGGACAAAGCCTTTCCTCGGGGTTGCGGACGCTCTCCATTAATGTGCGTGGATATCAGGCCGGCAAAGGTCTCTACCTTTTTGCTCACTCTGGATCCTACATAAGGAGCCCTGCCAGTGTAGTGGTTACACATCACGCTGCTACCCACAAGTCAGTAGTTTGAAATGACCAGCAGCTCTGCAGGAGAGAGACGCAGCCTTCTACTCCCTTAAAGAGTGACAGTCTCGGGAACCACAGGGTAGTTCTACCCTGTCCTATAGGGTCACTGTGGGGCAGCATCCACTTGATGGCGGTGAGAGAATCCTGCGTGCAGCTCTCTTCATCTGTGTTAGGCAGGGCTCTCTAGAGAAGCAGAATCAGGACACTTATGATTTTCTACATATTTACGTGCACGCGTATGTGTGTGTGTACAGTATATGTAGATAAGTTTCTATAATGGAAAGCAATATAACAGCAAATTAGTCCACACAGCAGGACAGAGAGCTCAGTCCAACTCACTTTAGGGGGTCAGTTAATATACTGAAGGTCCTTCCAACTCATGCAACTGCTAGCCCAAGGCCAAGGAAGCAGGCAGTAGGAGGACGAGGTGGTGAGGTATAGCAGAGGCCACTAAGGCAGCATGGAGAAGCAGGTCATGGTGGAGTCGCACAGTGGAGCGATGAGAGGTGCTTGCGGGAGGTGCAGAGTCTGCAGTTGCGGCAAGACGAGCAGAGTCAGCCCACAGGCAGCTGACACAGCAAAGCGGTCAGGTGGAGCCGAGCACTGCACGGCCCACAGGTAGCACCGCACACATGACGAGGCAGGGCAGCTAGATCAGGCAGCGTGCTGGTCTGGCCACCAGGGAGAGAGTGGGGGGGCTGGCCTCTAGAGAGCCATTTGTCTCAGTTGCACCTCTAAAGCAAGTCACAACAACCTGATAGACAGGCTAAGCTCCACCCACGTCCTCTTACAGGTGCCATGTTGGCACGAAATCCTACCTATCCCATCATCTGACCACTCTCTGGTGACTTGAGGCCGTGTCCTGCCAGTCTTGAATCCTTCCGTCTCTGCAGACCATGAGCCAGCAGCTTGCTGTCTGATTGGCTGATCTTCGGTTCCTCAGCTGTTGCAGCTATGTGAGTCAGGAGGACCTTCCAACCCAGGAACTTCTCTCTCTCTCTCTCTCTCTCCTTCTGAGCCCAGTCTGAGACCCTGTGGTTTTCAGACCTACTAGCAGGAGTCTGATTTTGTAGAACTTTCCAAAAATCAGAGAGAGCTTTTCTTTAAGAGGACAGCTTTTGAGCTGAACCCAAAGGTCAAAGCAATCCTGCTCTGTTGGGTTGGACTGAGGCTTCCACTCTGTTGGGGGCCTCTGCAGGTCTCTGAAGCAGCTGGGGAATCCCAGGACAAGAGCCGGATTCAGCCTTAGACTGACAGGTAGAAACTCCAGCCTCCCCATTTATTTTTTGCTATCTTGAGGCAATGCCCTGCTTTTCTCTCGGTGTGAAATACGCACAAGGGGAGCCTCCCCGTTGAATGAGAGGGAATCTAGGGCAACAACTGCCTAATAGATGCTCAGTTGGGCCTCAGCCCTGTGGAGTGGGGCTCTGGGGCCTGGTGGCTGTGTTCTGTGCTTCTCTGTGTTGTCCTTGGTCAGTGGTGCAGTCCTGGCTGAAGTTCTGACCGCTCTGGCCCTCGGGGCTCACTCTTGCATAACGGGGCCAATGGTCCTCTGTTCTCCACCTACTGAGAAGGTTAGAGACCAAGAGAGCACCTGCCCGGGTGGGGAGCTCGGCCATCTGAGGAGCAAAATGCAACCAATGCATGGAGAAGCCACACCTGTTGGAGATATAAAATACTCAACATGTCAGCATGAGACTTTAAATTTACGTGGAGACTCATGAACAGACTTGGGGCTTCTGCTGTAAACCAAAGCCTTTGCAAACACAGTCCTCAGAAATGCAAGCACGAACACCATAAGCTCGGCTGCTAACGCAAAGGCTTGAAGGCTGAGTCTGCCCAGAGGTGCCTCAGAAGAGAGACCTGGCAACCTACTTCCAAAGGAGCACAGCCCCTGGAAGCTCTCGGAGCACCGCTCTTGGACACACAGCGAGGGCTCCATGAGGAGGACAGATCACCTGAGTGTCCGCGGAAGAGGAGCTGCCAGAACGGTGAGGCCGTCGAGTTTTGTCATGCTGAAGCCCCCCGATTGTCACAACAGCCCTGGTGCGCGCATGCAGAGCTGGGCCCACTGCTCCCCGGCCGGTGCCTGGGCATCGAGGTGGGTAAAAGCTAGAGGGGAGAGGGGCAGGTGAGACACGGAGAGGCATCTGTAGAAGACACCCTTTGGGCAAAGGACCAAGGCCAGGGGGAAGTATTAGGGACAGCTTGATGGCCAGCACGCCAGCATTCACACCCAGCCGTGCACTGCCCTCTGAGTTTCTCCGTGCTGCCTCTGGCTGGTAACCAGGACTGGGCTACTGCAGGTTAAC
>NW_022103906.1:96417567-96431806 GCF_000313985.2 Echinops telfairi | reverse complement strand
ATATTGAGAAAACACCCCAGCCCTGTCCAGATCAAGTCCATAAGTCCGATATTAGCCCGTATGTCCAATACCACTCTATAATTTCCTCTTCAGAATCATGCAACACATGCAATGACGCCCAATGCAGGAAGTTCACAGGCCAGTGGGTGGAAAGTCTTGTGGATCTAGTGGCGGTAGAAGCATCTCATTGCTGGTGTGGATCTCCATGTGACTCCTCCAGCTCCAGGGTTCTGGCTACATCAGTGTAGCTCCATGTGTCTTGTCAGCAGGAAGATGAAGCAGAGAGTCTGGCCTCCAGTGAGTTGTTTATCTCCACAGCGCCTCCAAATGAGATCATCAAGTTGCAAACCTGATTGACAGGCTAAACTTCACCCCTTCACTCTTAATAGTCTCAAGTTGACACCAGAGTATGTATCTACCACATCTTGCTGCCCTTGGGACATTAGTCTACCTTCCCACCTTGGTAGATGATGAGGGAGCAGTGCAGGACCCTCCCCAGGACCCCCTGTTAGACTTTGGACTCTAGACACAAAAAGACACAGTGGTCTTTCACAATTGTCCCCCAGCCAGTTAGAGGATATCAATCAATGGGGTGGACCTTGGAGACCCTGTGTAGCACCAATGGTTAGATGCTGAACTACTAACTAAGTGATTGTAGCACCCAGCCCAGAGGTGCCTCAGAAGCAAGGCCTGGCAATCTACTTCTGAAAAGTCAGCTATTGGTAACCCTTTGGCGCTCAGTTTCCAGACAGACACAAAGCCACCAGGCATTGGAGCTGCCTTGGCAGCAATTGGTATCGCCTGTGGGTTGGGTTTGGCTTGTTGTTCTTGGCGGTGCTGCTGGAGGCCAGCATCTGGGCTCACCTGCCACTGTCTCATCCAAAGACGGAGACCAGGTTGAGTCAGTGAACTCTACATTCATCCTGAGAGCGTGGGGCAGAAGGAAAGGGGGGTGGTTACCTCCAAACGGCTTCAAAAGCCCAGCGGAGGTCAAGCAAGTATATACCCAAAACTGTGTGACAAAACGCGGGTTTTGCGATGATAACAGGAAGCAATGATGTGCACACGTGGCGTTAAGGACTGCCATCCCCGGAAGCACCACGCTCCGTGGCTCATCACGGTGGGGAAGGTGTGTGCCTGGCTACCCATTGAAAGGCCTCACTGACCGCCCTCCTGAGTCAGAAGACCATCCCTTCTGATTAAAGTGGAAGGGAATTTTCTTCAGCTTTAAGAAAAGTGCAGTTCAACTTCATTTTAACTTTAAAATTAATGTATTAACGTTGATTAATCACAGGGTGGGGGTCTTTTCCATCTTGGATTTCCAGCATACTAAATCTTACATGGTGTTGTATTTCTAGTGTTTTGATCAACAGCTGACGAACTCTTTCTCCCCCTCTATCAGTGGGAACACAAGAAATAAGCAAGCCAGAAAAAGTAAACCTTTGCTCGTCCTGAGACAGCTATCTACCCAGCAACCCAGGGGGTTCTCCAGAGAGGAACTCCATCTCCCAGAAGGGCTTGTCAGCAGTTCCCCAAGTCTAATCCAGAAAGGTCTCCCAAGCACAAAGGGGGCTTTCAATCGCCCATTTATTCATTCCCTCAACAAACATCCCTGGGGGCCTACAAGGTGCCAGCCAGCCTTGCAGCAGGCAAATTCTAGGTGCTCGGGATCCAATGATAGGGGAGAGTCAGTTCTTACCCACGGGGAGCTCACTGCTTGGTGTAAGACGGTCGTTCTACAGCATGCCATCCAGGAGGTGCGTCCAACGTGCGTGCCACACCGAGTTTAAAGCACTGAGCAGCTCAGCCTGGCTGCAGGAGGCGCGAAGGCTTCACCACAGAGGGCTGGGGAAAAACTCGCAAACAAACAGGAAAGGCAAGCGCAGCCCTAAGCACCAAACTAGGGCGTTTGCATTCTACCCTGAAGCCTCCTGCTTTTGACCCAGGTGTGCCAGCTAGAGCAGTCTCCACAGCGGATCTTTATTTACAAAGTAGAACGAAGAGAGGCTACGTGAGCCCCGAGGCTGTGGTAACAGGTTCAAGACCAGGGTGGGAGGGCCCACATGCTCCCAAAGGAGCACCAGGCAAAGGTGGGGTGGGGCAAAGGCAGAGCAGAGTTTGTGCCTCTCAGGGAACAAGGAGCCCCGGTGCTCACCCCAGCATCTGGGGTTCAAACCCACCAGCCATTCAAGGGAGAAAGAGCTGTCTGCTCCTGTACAGATACTGTATATAGACTCGCTCAGTCTTCACCCACAGGGGAGACCACGAGGTAACAGAGAATCAGTGAAGAAGTTTCTTCCCTCCGGGAAGTGGTAGCCATACACTTCACTCCGTCTCTTTATGATCCACATAAAGCCTTTTTAATTTTAATGTAGCAGCTGAGAGGCAAAATCAGGTCCCACTTCAAGTGCTACTAAAATCTGCTGTGTGGGCAGCTCTCCGATGTGGAAACGAGGCGCCCTGAACAGCCACCCACACAACAGCCTAATTTTCACTCAAGAGTCGCGCTTTAAAAAAGAAAAAAGGGAAAAAAAGATGACTCAAAACCAGAAGCAACTTTGAATTTAACTTCTGAAAATCTGCCACCCATCACTGGATCAGGGAAATGATCGCAGACCTTGGCACGAGATTCCGGCTCTGGCCTTGTGGCATGTGCTCCTGACCACTCTCCATCCGCCCAGGTGGCATGCTCTCCTGACCAATATCCACCACCGCTCCACTCGGGGAGGATAGGTGAGGTCACGTCCAGATCTTCATGAACACCTGACCCCAGAGCCCCCACAGGGAATGCTTCCTTCCCCCAGGCACCTGGGTGGGGTCCTGAAGAGGGTGAAGTTGGTTTCCAGGGTTAGCCGCAGACCCAAGAGAAACTGGGCCCGGCCTCCAGGCCACCACTACAGCCAACCTTCCTTAGACCCTTGCTAGCTCCTGCCTGGAACATTGGGAGCTGCATGTGGGCCAGCCTCCACGGTGTCCCTGCACTGGGAGGCCGTGGGCTCTGTCAGGCAGGAATCCAACCTTGTCACTTCCCAGCTCAAATTCTCCATGATCCTGAACCCCAAGAATATGGAATTGTCCACTGTCCTACACCCCCAAAAGATGGAATTCTCCACAATCCTGAACCCCAAGAAGATGGAATTCTCCATGATCCTGAACCCCAGGAAGATGGAATTCTCCACGATCCTGCACCCCAAGAATATGGAATTGTCCACTATGCTACACCCCCAAAAGATTGAATTCTCCACAATCCTGAACCCCAAGAAGATGGAATTCTCCATGATCCTGCACCCCAAGAATATGGAATCCTCCACGATCCTGCATCCAAAAAAGCAGAGCCTTGTCAAAGGTCTCAGGCTCCCTGAACCCCATCCTTCCTCCTCCCCACCCAGTAAACTCTGGTCACACTCTCAGTGCACTTTCAGGGACAGCTTCAGAGGGATGTAGGAAGGCCCTCCTGGCATGCTAACTCGTAAAACCCACCGGTCAGGTTCCTTCTGACTCACAGCCATCCTGCAGGGCAGAGTAGAACTGCCCCCTGTGGGCCCCTGAGGCTGTGACTCACATCCGCTCAACAGCTGGCGCATTTGCATCGCTGCCCTTTCAGTAAGGGAGCTTGACACTTGACCTGCTGTGCCACCAGGGCTCCTTGTTAGCTCAAAACCCCTGTTGAAAACATCAAAGGCTACCCAAACCTGGAGTGGGCTCTGGTGGCACTGCCGGGCTGGCACTGGGCTGCTCACTGCAAGGTTGTCAGTTCAAACCCACCAGCTGTTCCTAGGGAGAGAAATGAGGCTATCTGTTCCAATATTTACATCTTCGGAAACCCTATATAGGGTTGCTCTGAGTTGGAATCAAGTCAATAGCCATGACTTTGATTTTAGAAACACAGGTCCCTGAAGGTTCGAGCCTTTGCTGTAGTAGTTACATAATCCCATGTTGACTTGAGGATATTATGAGTGAATGGGGTGGAGTCTAGCCTGTCAATCAGGTCACCGCTTGATGACGGCTCCTGGTGGGCGTGGCCTTCTCATGAGGAGTCTGAGAACTTCCTCTCTTTCTCCCTGGAGGAGGGCCATCCACTCTCTCTCTGCTTCACATTCCCGTTGACGAGCCTCATGGAACCACGCTGATGGCAGCCAGAGCCCTGGAGATAGATGCATCCACTGCCATTGGATCAACAGGATTTTCTACCCACTGGCCTGTGATCTTCCTACATTTGGCATCATTGCATGCGCAGCATGAGTCTAAAGAGGAATTCATGGCTAATATCAGACTTAAGGGCTAATATTGAACTTATGGACTTGATCTGGACTGGGCGGGCATGTTTTATTGATACATAATTACTTCTTCATATAAAGGTCTCTCTTACACATTTATGAGTGTCTCTGGATTTGTTTCTCTAGTCTACCCAGACTAACACATCCACTGATGCCCTACCTGTATAGCCCCCGCCAGTCTGCCAATGGAGGAGTGTGTGTCCCTGTGTGGCTGGACAGGTTTCGGCGGAGTTTCCAGACTAAGACAGACTACGAAGAAAGGCCTGGAAATCTACTCTTGGAAACATCAACCAATGAAAACCTGAGGCTCAGACCCGACAGTGACCCACCATGACCTTGGGCAACACAGACGTGGGCAATGTCTCGTTCCATTGTATGAGAACCAGGGTCAACCTGATGTCAGTTCACAGCATCACAAATACTGCAAAGAGACAGCAGTGGTGGGGAAGGAGGGGGACAGTGGACCTGGAGCATCACTGGAGAAGAAAGATGAGGCTTTCTGGTTCCGGAAAGAGTCCCAGACTCGGAAACCGCAGGGCCAGTTCTCCCCTGGGCCGGCCTGGATTGACTCCATCACAGTGAGCCATGTCTGGGGGGTGATTCTGCTGCTCCGACTCCAGGGGAGACTCGAAGGATAGGAGGAGGGTGGTCAAAACCAAGCGAGCCTGAGGACCCAAGCCAGGGGGTGGGTGGGTGCTGCCCACACAGTAAGGGACATGTAAGGCATCTTCTACCTCTTCACCCAAGGATTCCAATGCACATTGTCAGCAGGGGCCCTCCCGAGCCTCCTCTGGGATCAGAGATCACCCAGCGTGTCTTTGGTGTGGACACCTGGTGTGCTCCGTGCTGGCCTGCACTCTCTCGTAGCCCATCTTTCAAGAGGACACATTTCGAACAAGACGGACTGCTTTTTCCCTTTCTCTTTGCCTCCAGTGTCCCCAGGGTGTTTGGACAGGTGAACAAATTAGAGAGGGAGAGGAGAAACGTGCACGAGCGCGCTCACCTCCACACGTGGTTAAAAAACGTGAGCAAGAAAGTGTGGTTTGAAAAGGAACAGGACTGTCTCTCACCTTTTCCCACTGCCACGCTCAGCCCTCAAAGTGCTCCTTTGAGCACCAGGATTCGAATCACACCTGCACACCGCTAGCTTGCCGTTGCACTCCACACCTGAAAAGACAGGACGTGTCCCTCACGCTATCCCTGCCTCGTTTACGCTCTCCCTTCCAGAATAGTCTTCTCTGCCTGCTTTAATATCTTTAACTCTGAAACATACGGAAGCCTATGTCTCTTGTTTCTCCAACTATAGACAGTCTGTCTTCCTTATGTAAGATGATGGAGCCTTGGTTCCCAGCACCCTCCCCTCTCACCTCTCCCTGGCCTCCCAGTGATTACTTTGGGAGACCTTATAATACTAATATTTGGTTCTGTCCTAAATTCGCTCCCATCAATCAAATCCGGATTTCACAAGATGATTGCCAGTAGACTGATTCCAGGAGGAAAACCAACGGGGTTTATAATATTTCTGCACTGGACAGTGGTTCGATCCCTGCAAGTCTAAACCTAACTCCGTGTGTTAGGAAGAGCCTTCCCTCAGTCAAGATGGCATCACTGCCGAGCCCAGGATGTGGCTAGACTCGCTGTCGCCCAGGATGTAGACGGCCGCCATCCGTTGTCCTCTGAAAAAGAACCAAGGGTGTTGTTAACAAGGGCCCAGCTCGACACTTGAAAGCACTCACGTGCCCAAGAGACCAGCTGCGATGGCTCTGGTTCAAGTGGCTCCCTAACACCAGCTGGACCCACAGGCCTGGTCTTGGCGCGTGGGTATCTATATTTCCAGATCACTCACCTCCGCCCCCAGCCTCCTGCACCCCTCCTCAGCCTCCCTCTCTAGGGGGAGATTCCTGAGTGGACGGGCGGTCAGCACAGAGCAGGCTATACAATACCCTCCTGAATTTCCTCTCAGCATGTCTCAATAGTCAAGGAACATTGACAGTCATGGATACAGCCTAGAACATGTTGTGGAAACTACGAAAGAATTCACATCCTGCTATGAAAGGCTAAATGCGGATCCTTGCACAACACTGCCCCTTGCGGACTTCTGACCTGATGAAACCTTTCTTGAGGGAGAAACATCTCATGCATCTAAAATCTGGATTCTCTTGGCTTGTCCTCCACGTCATGCCTCGTCTTCGGTCACCACGTATTTTGACCACGATCTTTTTAATTGTCCGGGCTTCGTCATAAGCAACAGAAACAGTTGTGGGTCATTTAACCAAAGATCAATGTGGCATGTGGAAATGGGAACTTAGCACCGTTTTAGAAGGGTTGGGTCACGGACTTAGGCTTCCAGGCAAGACTAGAGCACAACACAGCAAACCCAGCCCGCCCAGGAAGCCCTCCAGCAAGACGGAAGACAGGAAGAGGGATGGAGAACCTGGAAGACACTGGCCCAATGCCTGGCCTGAGCCCCACTGCCCCACTGCCTTCTTGGGAATCAGAAACCACAACCCCTGTGGTCACAGTCTCACTACCTTGCCTATAGGCTATTCCAGCCCCACAGGTGGCTCGTCTGTGCCCGGCCTCCCACACCCACAAATGAGGAGCCGGACACTGGTCCATCTATCTGTCCCTGCTTCCAGCAAACCTAAAGTGTCCATGAGCTGGCTGGCAGCAAAAGGAAACCAGCCACCCTCAGACTGGCACTCTCCCCATTTCATGTGGGTGCGTCTGCTTGGCGGGAGCTGGGTCACACAGTGAACTCAGGCTGGGAGGAAGACTGGGAGATGTAGGGAAGAAGCCCTTGGTTTTCCCATCTCCAGACAGTAGTCCTCACATGCCAGCAGGGGTTCAGAATCCCCTGCAGGGCTTGTTGAACCACAGCTGGCTGGGCCTCAGCCCCATCACTACCGACTCAGTATGTCTGGGGTGAGACCAGAAAGTTATCATTTCTAACACTCCCCCAATGATGTTGATGCTGCGGTCTAAGGAGAATCATCCCAGCAAAACATACCATAAACTCGTTGCCATCCAGCGGATGCTGACTCAGAGTGACCCTGCAGGACAGAGCAGAGCTGCCCCTGTGCATTTCTGAGACTGGAACTCCTTATGGGAGCCGTCTTTCTCTAGACGTGACCAGTGATTTCCAACACTTACCCACTATACCACCGGGTTCCTCAAACACATCATAAGGGGGTTGAAATGGAACTGGGTGAGCCAGTTGGCAGTATCTACCCTACCGTCTTTCTTTTCGTGATTGTGGTAAATGTATATGTAACAAACCATGGTTGTCATGTTGTTGGGTACCATACGGTCAGCCCCGACCCATAGCGATTCTACGCACAGCAGAAGGAAACTCTGCCTGGTCTGCAGCATCCTCACCATTGCTCCCGTGTCTGAGGCCAATGTTGCAGCCACTGTGTCCATCCCTCTCAATGAGGGCCTTCCTCTTTTTGGCTGCCCGTGTGTTGCTGTTGTTTTCTACGCAAACTATGGATAACACTGAGAATGGGAATTGCTTAAGACTTCGTGGTATTCATGAAGAACCTGTATTTAGACGAAGGGGCAGTCATTCAAGCAGAACAAGGACATACTGTGTGGCCTAAACTCTTAAGTCATGTTCATCAGGCTGCCCCTTTCTATCAATCTTATTCAGCCCATACACTGAGCAAATACTTGGAGAAACTGGACTATTGATCAAAGACTACCATCTACAATAAGGATTACACCTCAATGTATAGAAAGCAAAATTCCTCACAACTAGACCAATAAGCAATACTATAACAAATGGAGAAAAGGTTGAAATGTCCAGATTTTCAGTGTCCTTGGATGCAATTATATGTTGCATGGAGCAAGTCTGTGGCACAAGACCTCTTTAACGCGGTTTAACAACCAACGATGTCATTTCTGAGGACTGAGGCACTCTGGTGGCATAGTGGTTATGTGTTGGGCTGCTAACTACAGGGTCAGCAGTGTGAAATCACCAGCCCTCTCTGGGGGACAAAGAGGTTTTCTACTCCCATAGAAAACCCACAGGGGCAGTTCCACCTGCCCTATCTGGCCTCCATGAGTCAGAATTGACTAGATGACAGTGAATTTTTAAGTTGAGCCTGGCCTAAACCATGGTATTTCCTATTGCCTTATATGCACCAGCAACGTCGATGATGTTTTTGAATTCGTGTTGGCAAAGAATATCAAATATATCTTGGACTGCCAAAAGAATGAGTGGATCTTCTCGGACAAGGTTTAGTCAGAATGCTTCTCAGAATCAAAGAGAGTGAAACTTCGTCTCATGCCCTTTGGACGTGTGGTCCCGAGAGATGGATCCCCAGAAGAGGACTTCATCCTCGGTGAAACTATGGGGAAGCAAAGAAGAGGAAGAGGCTCGGTGCGATGGACTGCCCCGGTGGCTGCAACCATGGGAGCGCACGTGGTAACGATTGTGAGGGCGGCCCAGGGCGGGCACTGCCTTGTTCTCTTGTACCCAAGTGGCTGTGAGCTTGAGCCAACTTGGTGGCACCTAACAATAGCAACGTAGTTGTCAATCGCTTAACTGTTAATGAACACGAACAACAAATTGTTTCTTAAAACCTTGCTCTAGAAAAGCACCGAAGGTTACGTTATTAGGAACTGAGCGGCAGCCCTTAATTTTGTTCCCGTCTTTTAATTAAGGGGCCCTGTGGAAGGATGAGTTGGGCGACTAACGGAAAGTTCAGCGGTTCAAGCCCAGCAGCTACTGTGCAGGACAAAGAAGCGGCAGGCCACCCCTCCAGGGTCCTGCTAGGTGCTTAAATCGACTCTGTGGCAGTGGGGTTTGCTTTGTTTTAGGGGCTGGGGTTTTTTGTTTTGTTTCGTTCTTTGGTAAAAAGCTACTGGCACAAGTTCACAAATATTGTTTGCCATCATACTGTCGCTAAAGCGTCCGAAAAATTGACAAAATCGAAACACCATCCCCAGCGGAAAACGAGAGCTCATAAGCTTGGAGTGGCCGGATGGAGCCAGGAAGGGATTCGCAGTGCCATCGACGGATAACGATGAGGGCCCAGAACATGGATCGGCAGGATGTCGCCATGCAGGTACAATGACCCGCGGAAGTTAGGCGTAGAATATGTTTTCTTCGTTCGGGGCAATTTTTCTAAATAAAACGCGTTGCTGAAAGACTGACCCCAAATGCTATTGACCGGTCCTGTTGGTGTCACTTCCTCAGACACCGTCACCCAGGGAGGCCCGCACCCTGCCACCTGCTAGTGATTCTGCTGCTCCCTCCACAGGGAACGTGAATTCTGCCGGTCGCCCTTGGCCGGCCCTGTGCAGTGTCGCTACACGTGGGTGCTCAGACTGTTTTCACTGGACAGAAACAGCGTGTGCCGCGTGTATTCTCCTGTGAGCTGCAGACCCCGCCCCACCGTCTGCTCCACAAAGTCTCGCAAGCTGAGGCCTGTGACGGCTCCTTCCCGTTGGCCGCGGGCAGCACCGACTTGTGTAAATATGCCGAGACGCACTCCTTCCTTTGTCGGTGAACCTGGCCGTACTGGCCTGTGCTTTTGTTTTTCCGCGCGCGGTCAGTGTCACTGTGGACCAGCTTTCTCGTGTGTGAGGGTTCTGTTCTGGAATGGCAGCTACCGATCTTTGGGTTTGAGCACCTTCAACCTTATTAAATAGTGTTGTCATCCCCCCAAAGTGCCTGCTCCATTTTAACTCCCAATCAGCAATAGGAAAGCGTTGTTTCACGTCGTTGCTAACACTTTATCTTGTTAGACGTTAACTCTTTTATTTTATTTTATTTTATTTTGTCAGTCTGGTGCGTGCGTGAGGGTGTGGTGCTACTGAGAGTTTATAAAGGGTTGAGTTTACATTCTCCTATTGACTAAGATGACTGGGCTTATTTTCACATATTAATTGCCTGTTTGTGCTCCCTCTTCTGTGAAACACTCTCTTTTGTACTATTTTTTAATGAGGCAACTTGTTTTTGTCTTATTAGGAATTTTTACATATTCTGAATCTTTCATAAATTAATTGTTGAAAACACTTCTTGCCAGTTAGTGATTTGTCTTTTAATTTTCATAAGGCTTTGGTGAGCAATGTCCCTTAATGCCACCAGATGCATCCACCTTTTCTTCAGGAATCGTGTAAGTAATCCTTCTCTACCCTGAGACTGTAAATGTGTTCTGTAAGTCTCCTCCTCCAAGTCTTGACATTAACATTTGTGGGATACAGAAAGATTTCCCCCAAGACGTCTCCCCCAAATAAATGCCAAACCTAAGGCACTGCTTGCTACACATGGTAAACACTTGGAGGTCAACAAAAGGAGGTCAGAGGTTATTCTCCCTAAGGGTTATCAGCCATCTAGAGCAATCAGACTGTAGAGTCTGTCCCACCTAAGTAGGGCCCACTCCCTTCTGATAAGGGTAGTGGATTGTTCCCTTGAAGGAGAGTCCAAAGGCAAGCTTGAGCCCACTCAAGGATGACCAAGGTTAGGCTGCTATTTGAATCGAGGGTGTGCCCATCTTGTCACATGTGTACCCCTCATCCCTCCCCTTCCTATTGCGTGTACACCCCTAGATCACCCCCCTCCTATTGCTTGTATTGCCTTTGGCACAACCCCTTCCTGTTTTGTATGTGGTCATGTGTAATGGGGGGGGGGTTGCACGCCCCCAGATATATAAGCCTTGGTTAGAAATAAATCCTCTCTCCTGCCCTCTCCTCCTCACAAATCCCCACATGGACCATAAAGAAGGGCTGAGGTGAGCATGCTACTATGAACTGTGTCTGACTCCTTTATTTTACTCTCTCCTCTCTCTTATTTTCTTTGACTTTACTATAATTCTTATATATCATAACCGTACAATTGCTCCTACCAAACCCGTGATAGTGTAAGGGGCTGGTCTCCCCCACAAACATTTAACTCTTTCAGCCATTCACGACTGAGTAAAGATCCAGTCTCGCTGTGTGCCATACGGATAGCTGGTTATCGTAGCACCATCCCTTAATTATCTGCCTTTCCTCTACTGCCCTTCAGGGCCAACCTGTCCCCCTTCAGGTCGCCGCACATGTGCAGGTCTTTCAGGAGGCTCTGGATTCTCTTCCCCACTGCTCTGCTGGTCAGTGTCTCTGCCTCAGCAGCCATCTCCGTATGAAACCTATGTTCTGAGGGTCCTTCCCCATCACCACCTGTTCCGCCTCCCGTGGCTGTTTGGGGTCTATTATGCTTCCATATGAATGTTAGAATGGTCTCCTTCAGTTTTGTGGAAAATCTTATTGAAGTTTTCACAGCCATGACAGTAAATGCATGGGCCACTTTGGGGAGAGTTAACACCTTTTTGATGTGAGGAACTAACAGCTTTGTGAGATAAACACGATGTGTCCCCAGGTTTTCGTTTATGACCCTCAGTAAATTTTACCACTTTCTTCACAAAAATTGTGTACAACTTTGTAGGTTGACTGCTAGGTAGCTGAATTTATTTTTGTATGTTGTTTTGTTTTGTAGCTATTCTTAATGGTATTTTATGTTAAACGACATTTTTTGTTTGATGTTTGGTGTATGTAAATACAACTCTTAATGATAAAAAACAACAGCATCTTACTAAAGCCACTTATTACTTTGAAGCGCATACTCTCTTGGGATTTCAACATAAAAGTTATACCATCTGTCCCCAAAATATACAGTTTGGTCTCTTTGCTAATCCTTACATTTTCCATGTCATTCCTACTACTTTGGAAAAGACATCTTGCACCACGTTAAGTGATATTGTGAGGGTGGAAATGGTCTGGGTTTTTAAGGGAAATTATTTTACTGTTTCCCACTAACATGGTGTCTGTAGGCTTTTATAGATACATTTTATTGGGCTAAAGAGGTTTTCTTCTAATTCTAGTGTGCTGAATTTTCTTTCCCTTGGGGGAAAAAAAGGTCAGCAATTCAAAACCACCAGCTGCTCTGAGGAAGAAAGATTGGAGGCTTTCTACTGCAGTAAAAAGTTAATGCTGGAAACCCACAGGGCCATTTGACTCTGCTCTAGTGGGTCGCCAGCAGTGGGAATCAATTTGATGGAAGTGAGGGAGTGTTGCGTTCAGTAGAATCTTTATCTTAATGTGCTGAAAGCACAACTTTGGACAGGATAAATTAAGAATTCACTTGTATTAAGATATATCTAGCGACCAAAGCCATTTGTTTAAATCTCAGGGCTCATTAGCTTATTGAATTGCTTTCCAACTTAGGCATCCATTATATCACAGCACAACAGTCATGTAACATGGCCAAAAAAACTCAAAACTGTAAGGGCCTGATAACACCACTTCCTTAATGGAGCAACAAAAGCTGTTTTTCCAAATGTGTGAGTCTGGAAGGAAATTCAAACCAACACACAGATCCGAATCCCTTGTCAAATGTTGCTTGGAGGCAAATATCTCAGGCTCTCAATAATCTCAAATTCAGACCAACAATAATAAACAATTCTACCTTGTGACAACATGACCTGCAGTGATTGAGCATCTGAGCTCTTTAAGGGGCATCTGTGGAAATGATGGATTAAAAATCTCCAAAAACCCCTTCCTCCGCTCCTGCAATGAAAACCCTGGAAAACGCAGCAGAGCAAAATGAAGCATCAGACTTCCCTGGTGGGAATAGTAGTGGCAGCCAGGCACACCCTCTGGTTTTTCTGATTTCAGGGTAGAGGAGGCTATGATGAATGTCAACCATTGATCCTTTAGCCTCGTCCATTCTCACTTCCCATTATTTCTTCTTCAATGAAAGTGAAACAAAGCTGAAGTTAAAGTGTGACGTTAGAATAGCAATCTTACCTCCCAGAGGGGGATGGCTGGAAACGTATGTAGTGGAGATTTCTGTGCAATGGACGTTCACAAAGATATGCTCATTTATAGAAGGTCATTGAACAGTTTTTTCTTCAAACCCTTAGTATGCTTTGTGTATGTAGGTTGTATTTCGATTTTTAAAGAATTTAATGGGATTAAATGCTCTAAGAAAAACCAAAGCACCTTATTATTTGATCTCCCTTTTGACACATTTTGAATTGGCTCTGCTTTTTAATGTTTTCTCTTTTCTTTCAAACTGGGCTTTATCTCTGTTGTATTTTGTTATTGGTGGCAGGCTTCTTAACTCTCTGTTATGTATTTTTCTATGTTTTTTGGTATATGAAATCCCAGATGAGTTAATCCATAGAGAAAATAACTAGAAGTAAATCTACAGGCCTTTTATCCGAGTCTGTTTTAGTCTGAAAGTGCTACTGAAACTACTTCAGCTTCCGTGATGCTCACCTTCCCAACATAATCACTGAAGACAAAATGTGTGCATAAGAAAATGCGAAGAAAGCTGATGGTGCCCGGCTATCAAAAGATACAGCATCTGGGGTCTTAAAAGCCTGAAGATAAGCAAGCAGCCATCTAGCTGAGAAGCAACAAAGCTCACATGGAAGAAGCACACCAGCCTGTGTGATCACGAGGTGTCGATGGGATCAGGCATCAAAGACCAAGAACAAAAATCATATAACTGAGAATGAGCGGGAGGGTGGAGTGGAGACCCAAAGCCCATCTGTAGGCAACTTGACTTCCCCTTACAGAAGGGTCACAAGGAAGAGCCACGCCACTCAGGGTGCAGTATAGCACCAACAAAACATACTACTCTCCTCTAGTTCATTAATGCTTCTTCCCCCCACCCACTCCCCGCCCACTATCATGACCCCAATTATACCTTACAAATCTGGCTAGAGCATGTACACTGGTACAGATAACAGCTCACAAAGCAGGGAATCCAGGACATATAACCCCCTCAGGACCAATAATGAGGTAGTGATACAATGAGGGGAAAGGGAAGATAGGGAAGAAAGGGGGAACCGATCACAATGATCTATACATAACCCCCTCCCAGGGGCACGGACAACAGAAACGTGGGTGAAAGGAGACATCAGTCAGTGTAAGACATGAAAAAAAAAATTATAAATTACCAAGGGTTC
>NW_022103906.1:96403370-96417467 GCF_000313985.2 Echinops telfairi | reverse complement strand
CACTGGTACAGATAAGAGCTGGAAACACAGGGAATCCAGGACAGATAAACCCCTCAGGACCAATAATGAGAGTAGTGATACCAGGAGGATAAGGGAAAGGTGGTGGGAGAAAAGGGGAACTGATCACAACGACCCCTTCCCTGGACAACAGAAAAGTGGGTGAAGGGAGACATCGGTCAGTGTAAGACATGAAAAAAAAAATTATAAATTACCAAGGGTTCATGAGGGAGGGAGAGTGGGGGAGGGGAAAAAAGAATGACCTAATTCCAAGGGCTCAAGTATAAAGAAAATGTTTTGAAAATGATGATGGCAACAAATGTACAAATATGCTTGAGACAATGGATGTATGTATGGATTGTGGTAAGAGCTGTATGAACCCCCAATAAAATGATTAAAAAGAGAAAAAGGAAAAGCAACTAGTTCAGCATCATGACACACACACACCTTCACTGATAGAAGGGTTGGCAGCACAGGAGGTACTTTATCTCCTTATCTGCTAATCAAATCTGAGTCTTCCTCATGCAATAAAAGAATCCCATCATCTTGAAATGAAGGAATGAATGAATGAGATCAGTAGAAACATTACACTCCATTAAACCAGTAATGAAGGTCAGCATCAGCAGTGGCATCACGTAGAGATGGTGGTTGTCAGGCACCATCAGGTCGGTCCCCACCCATAGCAACCCTATGCACAACAGAAGGAAACACTGCCCAGCCCTGTGCCTCTCACAAGGGTTCCTACGCGTGAATCCATCTTGCGGGCACTGTGTCGGTCCATCTCCTGCAGGGCCTTCTGCTTTATCGATGCTCCTCCACTTGACCAAGTATGAGGGCACTTTTTCAGAGACGGATCTCTTTTGACACTATGTCCAAACTATGTAAGAAGTCTTGCCATCCTTGCCTCTAAGAAGCACTCTGGCTGTACTTCTTCCGAGACAAGTGTGTTTGTCCTTTTAGCAGTCCGTGGTACTTTCAATATTCATCTCCAGCATCACAAGTCAAATGCATCTAGCCTTCTTCAGCCTTCCTTAGTCTATGTCCGACTTCCACGTGCGCATGAGGCAACGGGAAATCTCATGGCTTGGATCAGGTATACCTCAGTCCTCAAAGTAACATCCTTGATTTTCAATACTCTGAAGAGGTCTTGTGCAGCAGATTTAGCGAATTTAGCCACTTGTCTTTTGATCTCTTGACTACTGCTTCCATGAGCATTGAGTGTGGAACGAAACAAGACAAAATCCTTGACAACGTCAACCTTCTCTCCATTTATCCTGATATGACCTCCTGGTTCCATTGTGAACATGTTCGTCTTCTTGACATTGAGTCACATCCATACTGAGGCGTGTAACCCTTGAACTTACCGATGAGTGCTTCAAGTGCCCCTCAGTAAGCAAGGTTGTGATGTCTGCTTATCTAAAGTTGTTAATAACCCTTCCTCGAACCCTGATGCCCCGTTCTTCCTCATGAAAAGCTGACGATTTTCTTAGCGTTCAGACTGAATACATATGGTGAGAGGACCCAGCCCTGCCATACGCCTTTCCTGATTTTAAACCATGCAGTATGCCCTTGTTCCATTCACACAACTGCCTCTTGACCCATGGACAAGTTCTGCATAAGCACAATGAAGTGTTCTGGAATTCCCATTCTTCTCAAGGTTATCCAGGTTTTCATGGTCCACACAGTCAAATACCTTGACATGGTCAATAAACACACAAGTAAACATCGTTCTGGTATGCTCTATCTTCAGCCTAGATCCATCTGTCATCAGCAATGCTATCCCTTGTTCCACATCCTCTTCGGAATCTAGCCTGAACCTATGGCAGCTCCCTGTCAATCTGTTGCTGCACCTGTTGGATGATCTTCAGCAAAATTTTGTTTGCAGGTGATATTGGTGATTTTATCCTATAATTTGAGCATTCTGCTTAGTCACCTTTCTCTGGAATGGGTGCAAATACGGATCTCTTTTTGTCAGTTGGTCAAGCAGCTGTCTTCCAAATATCCTGGCATAGAAGAGTGGCTTCCAGTGTGTCCTCAGTTTGTTGGAACATTTCAATTTGTATTCCATCAATTTCTAGAGCCTTGTTTTGAGATAGTGGGTATCCCAATATGATGTGATAGGAAGAAATTTCAGTTCTGGCATGGCCTTTCCAGAACTCTATAGTCCAGTCTAATCAAGAGGAAGTATTCGATCGATCCAGATGGAAGGGCCTCCTACAGAATACCTGGCCAGTATTATCAAGACGATCCAGGTCATGAGAAACAAGAAAAGACTGAGAAATTGTCACAGACCAGAGGAGACTGGGGAGACATGACAACTACATGCACTGTGGTACCCTGGCTTGTGTCCCAGAGCATAAAGAGGAGCTTAACGGAAAAATTGGTGCCCTCTGAATTAAGTTTCAGGTTTAGCTAACAGTGATGCGGCAATGTCAGTTTCTTAGTTTTGTCAAATAAACCATGATCGTGTACAAGAGGACTCCCTGGGTGACTCAAATGTTTAAGATGCTTGGTTTCGCCCTTCTTTGATCTCTTAGCCAGTCATTTTTAAGTAAAATGTTGAGTCTCCATGTGTTTGACTTGATGTTCTTGTTCTTACTATTGACTTCTAGTTTGACAGCATTGTGTTTTATATTGATTTCTCATTTTAGAGCATTGCGTTGTTTGATATTGACTTCTCGTTTTAGAGCATTGTGGTCTGAGAAAATGAATTGTAGGATCTCAATCTTTATTAAATGTGTTGAGACTGACTTTGTGGCCTGTTCCAGAGTGACCGCCCACGTGCCCCGCAGAAGAATGCATGCTGTGCTGCTGTTGGGCAGAGTGACGAGGAGGTCCAGCAGGTGGATTGTTTGTTTAGCTTTTAGTTCCTCTACTGACTTTCCTTTCTGTGGCTCTTTCCTTGAAAGTGATGAAGTCTCCTGCAATTATTGCCAAGCTGTATCTCTCTTTGATTGGTGTGTTTCAGGATCTGTCGTTGAAGATATATATGTTTAATGTGCTTACGTCTTAGTCTGTTATCCCTTTGATCCTGTGTAGTATCCGTGTCTCTCATTATGGTATTAGCCTTGAAGTCTGCTTTATCGGAGGTCAATATTTCCACTCCTTCTTTCTTATGGTTGCCATGGCTCTGGTAAATTTGTCTCCATCCTTTGGTTTTTTAATCTATTTTTTGTCTGTGAGTTCCAGCTGTCTCTTGTAGGTGGCATTTAGATGGATCTTGTTTTCTAATCCTGTCTGCTACGGTTTGTCTCTTGGTGGGTGCATTTAACCCATTTACATTCAGTGTCATTATTGAAATAAATGGGTTTGCTGCTCTCGTTTCACTGTGTGTGTTTTCTTTGTGTGTGTGTTCCACGGGTGTCTTTGTTCTTCCTGCTCTGTGTTGCTTTTTGAGTCCTGTTTTCAAGGGGTTCGTTTCAGGGGGGCTGTTATCCTGCACACTGCTCTCAGGTTTTTCTGCTGCTATTGCTGAGTCTCTGTCCATAGTGTTCTGGTTAACATTTTTGGGGGGTTTTTAAAATACAACTCTTATCACAAGCCATACATACAGCAATTGTGTAAAGCACATTTGTACATTCATTGCCCTCATCATTCTCAAAACATTTGCTCTCCACTTAAGCCCCTGGCATCAGCTCCTCATTTTTCCCCCTCCCTTCCCATTCCCCTGTCCCTCATGAACCCTTGATAGTTTATAAATTATTAATTTGTCATATCTTAACCTGTCCAACATCTCCAATCACCCATTTTTCTGTTGCTCCCCCCCCCAGGGAGGAGGTTATATGTAAATCCTTGAAATCAGTTCCCCCTTTCTACCCCACCCTCCCTCTACCCTCCTAGTATCGCCACTCACACCACTGGTCCCGACTGGTCAATGATTTTTGTGATGCTGGCCTTTCCTGGAAAGACCTTCATTTCTCCCTCATATTTGAGGGATGATTTCCCAGATGTAGAACTCTTGGTTGGCCGTTTTTATCCTTGAGAGTCTTATATATGTCGCTGAATAGTTTCTGCTGAGAAGTCTGAGCTTACACTTGTTGGTTTTTCTTTATAGCTGATGGTTCACATTCTTGGAAGTGAACCAAAGGTTTATGGTTAGTCTGCCTAAAGGTGCCTCAGAAGAAAGACCTGCTTATCCACTTCACACACAAAACAAAATAAAATAAATCAGCCATTGAAATTCCAATAGCACACAGTTCTCTGATTCAACAACGGGCACCTGAATCAGAGTTGATTTCTTTTTCCTTTTTTTTATCAGAGTTGATTTCACAGAAACTTTTTTTTAATGTGAAATATTCAGTTTTCCCACAAAACTCACTACCATTGAGTTGATGCCGACTCACAGTGACCCCCTGGTACAGGGTAGAACTGCCCCTGTGAGTTTCTGGGACTGTAACTCTTTATAGGAGTAGAAAGCCTTTGGAGACACTGATGGTTTTGAACTGTCAACCTTGCAATTAGCAGCCCAATGTGTAACCACTACACAAGGGGGATCATGGGGAGAGTACATGGGAACTCTCTGTGACCTCGTTCCAACTTTTCTTCAAATCTAATATTCCCCTGGATAGGTTAATTATGAATAAAATATCAGAACTCTCTGAACCCCCAATCAAGCAAAAGAACATACATCTCCCAGAAACATCTCCAGCGAGGCTGTGCCCTCCACTGGTAAGCAAACCAAAAAACAAAGACCTGACGTTCTTTCTTGGTTGCTGATGAAACACAGGAGTGGGGCTGGCGGATTGGCCAGGGCCTGCATGTCGGACTCCTGCCTGCTCAACCAGAAGACTCACAGCAGTCCCGAGGCTGTGAAATTAGGCGTGCTAGTCACAGCACCTGCAGGCAACCCACGGAGATTTCCTCACTCCCCCAGTGGGTAAACTTGCAGCAATTATCAGCATGTTGGCAGATAATGTGTAAACAGGGAGAGGCGCTGAAGGGGACAAGGAGAGGATGGTATTCGCCCCCTGCTCACCGAAGCCGAAAATGAAAGTCCTGCAGGAAGTCCCAAGAGCTACCCACCAGCCCCCACCAGGGCAAGCAGCGCTGCTCCCCAGCAGAGCGGCTCTGACACCACCAGCCGCCGCCATAGCAGTCAATGCCTTCGACACAAGCTTACAGGGTTAGCCAGGAGTCCCTCCGGCCACGGTGGCTTATATATACAACCATATGTGTTCTACATGCTGTCAGCACCGATGAGTTAGGCCCAGCCTGGTTGCTAGTGCAGGCACACTGGCACAGGACAACGCCAGGTCCCTCATTGGCTGCATCGTCCACTGTGGGGCTGACCAGAGTGGTCCATAGGGTTTTCACCGGCTAAGTTTTAGACCTATATCACCAGGCTTTTCTTTGGGGTCCACCTTGGTCTAGAAGCTTCTCAGAAACCTGGGTAGCCTTATAGTAACATGCCAGCCTCCACTGGCAATCAGGTGCTGGCTATGCTTGAGGTGCGTTGGCCAGGAACTGAACCCGGGTCAGCTGCACGGAAGGGGAGAATTGTTCCTCTGAACCACCAGTTCTTCACATCCTATTTAGCGCTCCCTAAATTCTTGTGAGGTGGGGATTATAATCTCGACCCTGCAGCTGGGACAGGGCAAGTGGCGGGTACAGGGAGAGCCAGCTGGTTTGTGCAAGAGTCAGACCAAGAACTCTCGAACTCACTTTGTGAACAGAGGTGTTCAAGCCCCAACAGTCCCCTAACCTCCCCCCAAGGGGAAGAGTAAGTGGAGGGGGAAAGGGCTGAGTCTGGCTGTTTGGGGGGAGAGTGGGCTTTGTGCTCACAGCTAGGTGAGGACTTCCTACCTGAGACGAGGCGATGTCAGGTCCGGAGGACTGACTCAAACCAGAGAGCATGGATGAAACGGAGGAGTGGACGCAGACGGAGCAGGTGGACCCAAGACCCTGAAAGGCCAGGATGGGGCTGAAGTCAAGAGCTCGAAGGCAAAGGCAGAGGCTCCTGTGCCCCCTGGCCCTTCAATGCCCCGGCAAAGGTGATGTGTTGCTAGAAGTGTCAATTCCCAGGATCGATGGGCCACTGGGTGTGCTGTGCAAGTGCAAACATAAACAGCCCCGACCATCTGAGAAAACAAGGGTGGGAGGGAGGTGAAAGGAAGGAGAGATGGAGGTGAGGGGACCAGATGAGCAGACTCCCCAGGAACATGATAATGGAAAAGCTGAGACTTGGCTCATGAGAACAAACGGTCAACAATTACTGGAAAGTGTGAATGAAAGGGCGGGGGCAAAGGACACCAGATTACTACAAACAAGTTATTCCGAAGGCAGTAAGGGGAATGTGGAAGCAACGTGAAGAAGGTGACCGATGTCTCTGAGTAACGTGGGACCTGCTGGGTGTCAACGTGCACCAAAAGCACAACTTGAAATACAGATGAGCCCGATTCTACCTTACATATCCGGCTGGACCGGAGGATATAGGAACTGGAAACACAGGGAATCCAGGACAGATGATCCCCTCAGGACCAGTGGTGAGAGTGGTGATATCGGGAGGGTGGAGGGAAGGTAAGGGAGAAAGGGGGAACAGATTACAAGGTCTACATATAACCTCCTCCCTGGGGGACGGACAGCAGAGAAGTGGGTGAGGGAGACGTCGGATGGTGTAAGATATGACAAAATAATAATAATTTATAAATTATCAAGGGTTCAGGGGGGAGTGGGGAGGGAGGGGAAAAATGAGGAGCTGATACCAAGGGCTCAAGTAGAAAGCAGGTGTTTTGAGAATGATGATGACAACATATGTACAAATGTGCTGGACACAATTGATGTATTTATGGATTGTGATAAGAGTTGTATGAGCCCCTAATAAAATGATTTTAAAAAAATACAGATGAAAGAAAGAGAGATAAAGTGCCGGCACTTTCTCAAAATATGTTCTGAGAAGCAATTTGTCGTCCTCTTGGGTAGTTGAAATTCCACATCATGTCAAGAAGATTTATATTGCCATCTTAAAAAAATAAATCATCCCAAGCATTTTAAAAGGCTTTTTAAAATAATAGGAGACAAGACATGCGTGAAGAGAAAGGGGAAAATGTGAAGCCTGCTGGTGTACTTCCCGAGAACAGAGAAAGAGAGCAGCTGGGGGTGTGGAGGGGTGGCAGGGGGGCAGTTCTTATAAATCCCCTTTGTACTGCCCTAAACCCACACAAAAGAAACCGTGTTGATGACTGTCTTTAAAGAGCTCACCTTGAGAGCAAAATAACTGGCCAGAAAGCGCCACCTTTCAGGTCTTTAATGTATCTAAGGTCGGGGTGAAGGGGCCCTAATTGTTACACGTTGGGCTGCTAACTACAAAATCAGCCGTTAGAAACCGCTCTGCTGGGGAAGATGAGACTTTCTACTTCCGTTAAGAATTACAGCGTTCCTCTTGTTCTTAAATGCTTCCTCCCCAAGACCCCGCCGCCACTATCATGATCCCAATTCTACCTTACAAATCCAGCTAGACCAGAGGATGTACACTGGTACAGATAGGAACAGGAAACACAGGGAATCCAGGATGGATGATTCCTTCAGGACCAGTGCTGAGAGTGGCAATACTGGGAGGGTGGAAGGAGGGTGGGAGAGAAAGGGGGAGCCGATTATAAGGATCTACATAACCTCCTCCCTGGGGGATGGACAACAGAAACGTGGGTGAAGGGAGAAATCGGGCAGTGTAAGATATGTCAAAATAATAATTTATAATTTATCAAGGGTACATAAGGGAGAGGGGAGCAGGGAGGAAGGGAAAAAATGAGGCGCTGATATCAAGGGCTCAAGTAGAAAGCAAATGTTTTGAGAATGATGAGGGCAACAAGTGTACAAATGTGCTTGACATACAGTGTATGGATGGATGGATTGTGATGAGCATTGTATGAGCCCCCAATGAAATGATTTAAAAAAAAAGAATTACAGTCCTGGACACTCTCAGGGGTGGTCCTTTCCTGTCCTCTGGGGCCTCTGGGAGTTGGCATCCACCCAATGGCAGTGAATTTGACAGAAGGTGCAGGGAAACCAATCCTGAGAAGGAGGAGGACCCAAGAGGATATCTGTTCTGCACATCTTTGGCTTAAAGTTCTCATTTTGAGAATAACTCTCAGACCGGGCTCTACAGAGAGGGTTAAAATCTGGTTGTGTTTCAATTCAGCAGACACCTCACAGTGCAGCCAAGAACATCAGCTCCTCCTTTATTGACATGATTAGGTTCCAAGGACCAGGTCATTATGTGAAAGTGAACGGTGTGTTTGTCTGGGTAAACTAGGAAAAGAAATCCACAGAAACTCAGATGTATAAGAGAGTTTTATATAAAGGGTATATTAAGAAAGGGACATTAAGAAAGCATCCCAACCTAGTGCTGCCCAAGTCCCTAAGTCCAACATTAGCCTATATGTCCAACACCGATCTACAAAGTCCTCCTCCATCTCACAAAACACCCAACAATACCGACTGCAGGAGGAAAGCCGAGTCAGTGAGCGTGGAAGCATCTCAGCGCTGGCAGGGGTCTCCACAAGGCTGCTCCAGCACCCAGGGATGCACTGGGGTAGGTCCATGTGGCTTCTCCTCAGGAATATCTTGCAGGAAGTGAGCCTTGCCAGCTGAAGCAGGGAACTGGTTAAGGCAGCTGCACCCTGGTCCGACCCTCAGAAAGCAAGAGACCCGAGAACTAGAAAGACGAGGCTCCCTGAGCCACTTATCTCTCCGCCCTTCAATTACTCCCAAATGTGTTTTTGATCAGGTTGGCAACATAAACCTTAACTCTCTCAGATGACCACATCAGGTCACAAAATAGAGGGTGACATCATATCACGACACACCCAAGTTGACACGTAACCTGAGTCCTTGCAGCCAGGTTCTTCTAGCGTTTGTGTTGGTTCCTACCAGATGTATGCCATGAATGAGCAAAACAGTCTGAGAGTAAATATTTCGCCATTGTAAATGTAAAGTGGCACATAGTCTGCAAATGAAGAGTAGGTACACAAAGATGACAAGGTTTGAGCAATCACCGGATCGATCTGTGGGTCCCTCACACTGCGGAGGCTGAGCCTGGCCATCAGCAGGGGTGTCCAGGAGGCAGCAAGGTTGACCCAGAGGGGGAACGAATGCACTAGAAGTTCAGGATGATGAGGTCTGGCTCTGGGTCTTGGAGAATAGTGTGCCCTGCGGTGTGGGGTGATCCCTGGGGCAAAAACGGCCCAAGCATAGCATAGAATGAGCGGGACACCCGGGTCGAGAGAAGACTTTACAGGTGAGAAGAATAGTAGCTTAAGTGCCTGCAGCACTGAGAAGAACCAAACAGGTCATCAGAGAGTGCGGCTGTCAGGACAGGTGAGGTGAATACTACCTGACCTCCTACACACGCTTTGACCCAGCATGTGTCCACTGGAACCAAGACAATATTCCAGAAAAAAGAGAAGACCCACAATAGAGCAGAATTGGATTTCTGCCCCCCCTGTGGGGCTGGCAACTCTAAATACAAATTAATGGAATAAGAGGGGATGGGGGCGCAGCAGTTGTGTCTTATACACCATCATCTGCTACACATACAATCTTCATTTTCTTCTTGTTTCCATGCACTTTGAATACCATGTGCCAAGTCTTGTCATAAGTAAATCCAGGTGTTAATTATTTAAACATAGATAGCACCCTAAAGATGCAGAAGACATGATTTGCATTTTGTAGATGAAGAAACAAACCCAGGAAAGTTAAGTAATGTTCCCAAAGCCACACAGCTAGCTAATGGCAGAGAAAAGACTTAATCTCACTATGACTTACTGTACTAACTAGGCTGCACCGTGGGCTGCTTACCGCATAGACAGTGGTTCAAACCCACCGGCCACTCCAGAGGAGAAAGGCTGTCTGCTCCCATAGAGATTTAAAGACTCGGAAACCCAGATGGGCTGTCCTGTAGAGTCGCTAGGAGTCAGCACCGATCCCATGGCAGTGTGAGGTGCCTCGCTCTGAAACAGACTTCTCTCCACTCAGCTGCAAGCGAATGCTCGTCCCACTCAAGAGCAGTGAATCGCCTCTGCAGAAAACCATACTGCCGCTTACAGGCCTTTCTCACGAGACGCAAGCTTGATTGAGCATCATCTCTGCCCGCGGTCAGGATTGCAAGTGTCAGGGGAAGCAGGAGCATTGGCCCCCCTACACCTACTTCTAGTCTCCTGTGAGGGCCCGCCCTGACTGTACTAACTAGTTTTCCCCTTCAAAAAGAAAGCTGTCATTGAGGATCTAGTTAAATTAACATAAAAGCAAATTAGCAATTACCCAGCTGTCAAGTCACAGCAGAGGCTCAGAAATTTCAACAACCATCAAGAAATCATTTAAAAAATTTAATTTCCACTTGTATCACTCCAGCCGGGGAATCTGATTGCTTCTGCTCTCTTAGGGGGTTCTTTGGGAGGAAGCTTGGAAAGTGCCAAAAGGTTTTCGGATTTTTTTTTAATTCTCACATGGGTAGAGAGTGCCCTGAGAACCACATAGACGTGGCAGCAACGGAGCAATTTCCTGCGTAAATGGATTTTGCAATATTTGCTTAGTTAAAGAAGGAAAAATGTTTTTAATGAGTGGGTTTGAAGGGTACATTTGAAAATTAGATGGAACCATAAAGCCTATTTACCTATCAAAAGACAGTATGAGCTGTAATTAGATTAATGTAAGATTCAAAATTCAATATGTCTAAGCATCTCAGAGAATTAACATCTATGGAGCTCTGGGCACCCTGGGCTGCGACTGCTCGGTCGGTAGTTTGAAACCACCAGCCGCTTCGTGGGAGAACGATGAGCCTGTATGCCCCACAAAGATTGACAATCTCAGAAACCCACAGGGCAGTTCTACTCTGTCTTACTGGGACTCAGTGAGTGGAGATCAACTCCACAGCAGTGAGTTTGGTGTTGTTTGGGTACTGCCCCCAGGGTTGAATGCCCAAAGTGCCTTGGGATCTTCTCTTGGCTTGCTTAAACTTAAGAACAGCACGCTGTGAGCAGAGAGAAACAGGCCCCAGTGCTCTAACAAGGAGGGCCCTCCCTGGTCCCATGTTCCCAGAAGCCTCTGTTTGAGGCTCTATGCCTAGCTTCTTCCCATGAGCATGGCCAGGCCCTACCAAGAACCATCTACTTCTAGGGTTTGTTCTCATCCTCGTGAATGCAATCACCAGTCAACTTCTCAGTTCGAAAGGTCTCTGCCAGACCATCTGCTATCCCGAAAAGATGGTGGAGAAAACAGCAACCTGCTGGAGCTCCGAGGGGCTCACAATCCAGTGCGGCAAAGGGTCCAGTGAAAAACCACTGTCCCAGACCTAGTTTGCCCCAGGCAGGTTGCCTGTGGGGCTATAGAACACTCAAACAGAAACCACGCTCCCTGCCATCCAATAAGTCCATTCATGGTGACCCTCCGCAACCCCTGTGGATTTCCAAGTCTAAACACACTGATGGGAGCAAAAAGCCCATCGTTCTCCTGCAGATTAGCAGATGGGTTCAACCGTGAACCACATAGTTAGCAGCCTAGCACATAACCCCTACACCTCCAGGGCTATCTCCACTTTCCAGAGGAGGAAGCTAGGACACTATGCAACTGGACCAAGCAGTAGAGGCAGCATTGGGACACAAGGAGTGCATCTCCAGAAGTACTCGGGCAGAGAAGCCAATCCTCAAAAAGTACACACAGGACGGTTCCATTGCATACCATTCACGAAACACATGTTTGTAGACATGGACAGAATGATGGTTGCCAGGAGCCAGGGGTAGGGAGCAAGAGAAACTGTGGGGGAAGGGCCCCCACCACTAATCGTGGGCTGGATGGATGCAATTGTATGGTTGAGATATATAAATATTATAATAAAGTCATAGAGAGCATAAGAGATAAGAGATTGAAATAATAGAGTCAGACACATTTCATGGTAGCATGCTCCCCTCAGCCCCGCTTGGTGATCCACATGGAGATAGGGGGAGGGGAAGGAGGACAAGGGGAAAGGGAACAGGGGATCGAGGACAGGAGAGGAGAGGGGGAACCGATGAGAGGCCAAGAGAGGATCCTGAGAGCTCTTTATTGTTAACCCAGGCCTGTATGTCTTTGGGCGGGGGGGAGGGGGGGTGGAATGCAAGCCCCCTAATTACAGGTAAAGTCATATGTCACAGGAAGGGGTTGCACTATAGGTTATACAGCAATGAGAGGGGGACAATCTAGGGATACACACGCAATAAGAAGAGGAGGGATTGGGGGTATACATGTGACAAGAAGGGCGGATCCTAGATTCAGGATGGCAGCCTAACTTTGGATGTCACTGAGCAGGTTTGACCTGTTCTCTGGATCTCCATAGAAACCACTATCAGTAGGGTGTAAACCCCACCTACAGAAACCAACTAATGGTTGCAATCCTTTAGGGAAAAGTAGCCCATTGTCCTTAACAGCAGGCAGCGAGGCCACCTACCTGTAGTGGGACCACACAGTAGTCTGGCAACTGCCTTCAGGGAGGATGTCTCTAAGCATCTGACCTCCCACCATAAGGTAGCAAATAGCCTCTAATGTTTGACATGTCTTTGGGGGGGGAGACAAAGCTGGGGAAGTCTCTTTATAATCCCACAAGAGTTGGGTATTGTTATGAATGGAAAATACAAGGAATCCCTGTGGTATTGGACTCTTCCACATCTCACTGCAGTGGTGGAGACATGAACCAACACATGTATGAAATTGCACAGAACTAAATAAGCGCACATCAAATCAATACACATAAAACTGGGAAAATCTAAGATTGGAAGATTATATCTGTGGTGGTTACATAATCTGTTGTCAATTTGAGACTTAAGAGTGAAAGGGTGGGGTTTAGCCTGTCAATCAGGTTGCAGCTTGATGCCCTCATTTGGAGGTGCTAAGGGGATAAATAGCGCGCTGGAGGTGGAACACACACTCACTCCCTGAGACATTCCTGCTGACAAGACCCATGGAGCTACGCTGCTGGCAGCTAGAGCC
Source organism: Echinops telfairi (assembly GCF_000313985.2). Lineage (NCBI taxonomy): Eukaryota > Metazoa > Chordata > Mammalia > Afrosoricida > Tenrecidae > Echinops > Echinops telfairi. The sequence continues at coordinate 96,404,516 of NW_022103906.1, read as the reverse complement.
TTGGAGCTGGAGAAGCCACATGGAGACTCCTGCCAGCACTGAGATTCTTCCACTGCGACTGCATCCACAAGACTTTCCATCTACTCGCCTGTGATCTTCCTGCCTTTGGGAAGATCATGGCTGCATGAGTTTAAAGAGGAATTTATGGACTAGTATCAACATATGGGATAATACCAGACTTATGGACTTGATTTGAACTGGGCTGGGATGTTTTCTCAGTATTCAATTGCTCTTATATATAAAGCTCTTTCTCTTTTTTTTTAATCATTTTGTTGGGGGCTTGTACAACTCATCACAATCCATACATATATTCATTGTGTCAAGTACATTTGTACATTTGTTCCCATCATCATTCTCAAAACATTTGCTTTCTCCTTAAGCCCTTGGTATCAGCTCCTCATTTTTCCCCTCTCTCCCCACCTGCCTTTCTCATGAACCCTTGATAATTTATAAATTATTATTTTATCATGTCTCACACTGTCCGATGTCTCCCTTCACTAACTTTTCTGTTGTCCATTCCCCAGGGAGGGGGTTATATGCAGATCCTTATAATCTGTTCCCCCTTTCTACCCCACCTTCCCTTCACCCTCCCGGTATCACCACTCTCACCACTGGTCCTGAGGGGTTCATCTGCCCTGTGTTTCCAGTTCCTATCTGTACTAATGTGCATCCTCTGGTCTAGCCAGATTTGTAAGGTAGAATTGGGATCATGATAGTGGAGAGGGAGGAAGCATTTAAGAACTAGAGGAAAGTCATAACGTTTCATCTTTGCTATACTGAACCCTGACTGGCTCGTCTCCTCCCCACGACCCTTCTGTAAGGGGATTTCAATTGCCTACAGATGGGTTTTGGGTCCCCTCTCCACACTCCCTCTCACTCACAGTGATATGGTATTTTGTTCTTAGATGCCTGATAACTGATCCCTTCAGCACTTTGTGATCATGCAGGCTGGTGTGCTTCTTCCACGTGGGCTTTGTTGCTTCTGAGCTAGATGGCCGCTTGTTTACCTTCAAGCCTTTAAGACCCCAGATGCCATATCATTTGATAGTCAGGCACTGAGTTAGTTAATTGTGCCAGCCTGGCCGATAATCACATGTGGTGCTGGTTGAAAGGCGGAGGGATAAATGGGTGGTGAAGCCTCGCCTT